>NW_023270826.1:2184630-2754630 GCF_011800145.1 Mirounga leonina | reverse complement strand
GGTAATGAGGTGTTGTTACTATCACTGAAGTAAACACTCTGCTCTGGGAAGGAAAGGCATTTTAATGTATCAGAGCTTGACTTGTGTTGCTTTTGCTAAGAAGGAAGTTTTTGTTTTTTTAAGACAATAGTCTAAATTGGAGTCTCCCTAAAAGAATAACATTTGTGCTTCCCATAAGTTACAGAATAATGATTGAAGCAACAGTAACCTTTAATTAAAATAAGTTATTCTATAGACAGTATAAAGTAAGGCAAACATAGTTCCACTGAAGGCATGAGACTTTCCTGATAGACTGCAAATAGACTTTGGTGTGTTTTTTGTCTTCAAACTCTTTTGTAGTGGAGTTCCATTATTAAAAAAAAAAATACCCTTTTTCCTTAAAAATCCTGTCTGAATACAAGCTGGTGAGTTCTACTTTCATTTACTCCTCTAGTCGGTTGTAGAGCATTTTCTTTCATGGTTTCCATTTTACAATCAGCAAATTTTGGGGCCAGTGAAGGCTGCTTTCTCAAAGGGACACAAAATGGATACTGGATGGAGCTGGGACTCTTCTCTGTATCTTTGCCACTTATTTTTCTCTGGCTTTATTTCTTGATATTCTTTTGCCTCGATAGTGTTATTCTTTTCACCAGAATTGGTGTAATTATAATGTGACATTACTGATTATTATTTTTAAAAAATTCTTGTTATCTGTGAGTCATCCTTATTGTGGCTCTCGGTCGTCAGGTTTCTGTAACTTGCTAGTGATTCTGTGGCTTTGTTGTGATTCGTGGATACTTTGAAGAAGCCTTTTGCTGTATAAGAAGGGGGTCCTTTTAAGGACCATCTGAAAGCAGCAGTTGACTGTTGACCATTCAAGTAATTGGAGACCAACAGCCAACTGTTGTTCACTTGTAAGTAAGCCAATTTCACGTGTCCGAAATTACTATCAGCTTAGAGGCGGAGGCTTGTCAGTTTAAAGCCGGGAGCCCGGAGGAGGTCACTGGGAATTCAGTCCATAGTCAGGCTACCTTTCGAATTCGAGGTATCATCTCAAGGGCTGGCTTTTTTTTTTTTCTTTTTCTTTTTCTTTTCTTTTCTTTCTTTCTTTCTTCTTTTTTTTTAAGGATTTGTGTTATTTGTCGTCAAGGTAGACACAGTAGGCAGCACAGCTGTGACTGCGAGGGAAAGTCACTAGGGGGATATTCATAACAAGGAAATATTGGCAAATAAATGATGAAGAAGGGGAGGAAATCCCCAGGATGTTAAATTGGAGCACTGTCACTGAGATGATTAATGGTGTTGTGTATTTTGTGAAGACGCTTATCTGGACTGTCTTGAAACTATAGTGTATGTTTAATAGCACCTATAAAAAAGCATGCGGTGCATCAACACACTGAAAAGTCCATGGATTCGGATTTTATTTTCCTGAGTGAGTACTTTCTTCAACTTAGTCTTTGGCTTCTGGCTATTAGAAAGCTGGTGTTAATGTTTGTTACATAGAAGTATGTACATTTTATATAATACTAGTCTGCATTTATGTAGCTCCCGATTCCTCCAGGATTGAAAATGTTCTTGTGCAGAAGATGGGTACTTTTCCAACACTCTCGAGGGGTAAATGTTACTAATAATAGGGAAATGGTAATTGCTCAGATTTGCCTAGTCTTTCAAGGTAGACAGGGAGGGTTGGTCAGAGGGCTACAGTAGTTGAAGGACCAAAGTTTCATCAATGATGTGGTTAGTTCTCTGTCAATTTCTGGTGAAGGGGTGGTTGTCCTGGAAGGTGGTCTAGCTTTCTGTTTTAAACCACGAATATCCTGATTCTATGTAATGAATTACCACTTGCCTTCGGGGATCTTTCGGCAGTGATGGCAGGTGCATCACTGGGCAGTTACTTAACCTTCCTGGTTCTCAATAATTACTGTTAGACATAGGGATAGATATAGACTAATAACATCTAATTCTATCCTCACTGAGCTTAGTCTATTTCAGCACTGGTTTTCAATTTGGGCGGCCCTACCCAAATAGTGGGCTAGGAGTCCAATTGAGTGGATCAAGATCAGAATTAAAAAAACAAATGGAAACATTTGAGAATTTTAGTGCACTGCACTTAAGGAGAGTGAGTTTTATCTTGTGAGGCTTCTGTTTTTGTTGTGTGTGTTTGTGGAAGTGTACATAAAATGTGTGTGTCCATGGGGTGGGCCCTGAGGTAAAATGTTTCTTACTGTGTATTACACCCGAAAAAGATAGAGTCGGTAGATCATAAGTATATAAACGTAATTGCGTATGGGTGTTATGTCATTGTGAGGATACGGTGGGTTATAAAGAAAGAAATGGTGAGGAATGGAAAGGCTGCCCTATCTGGTCTCTCCTATCAGAATGTGCTGGTGCTGACTTGCATGGGCCCATGAGAATCAATTGTATGCACATCTTTCCCATTCTGTGATCCCTGACCTCATGTTAGTAACTGGAAATTGGGCAAAGTATTTGCACTATGGAAATTGGAAAATGCTGCAAATCAGGTGCCTTCCTGTCCCCAACGAGTTGTTAAATATTTACTAGCACATCACTGTTCTTGATCCTTTCAATGGTAGTTGTATGGTTTTATAACTGAATTTTGCTACATTTTACAACACTATGTGGGATTTAGATGTTATTGGGAGTTATTAAACAATTTTAGTAATATTGAAAACTTAAAGTAAGCAGGAAAATAAAACGTGTGGTTAAATCAAAAAGCTATAATTTAGAATTTTAAAAATTGTTCTAACTTACATTAAATGCTTATGACATGGCCGACTTAAAATGTAAAATTGTAATCAGTGATAATTTTTTGGCAAAGGGTAGGAAAGCAGGGTTTTCAAAAACACTAACCATATTGTAAATATTTGACAGATTTTTTTGTTAAGCAGTCATTTTGGTAAGTACCGAAACTTAGAGAATCCAGACCCCTTTCCCCTTTTTAAGCTGTCTTTAAGTTTGCAAAATATATCTGGGTTTTAGTGAATTCATCTGTAAAATCATTGATTTGACTGGGAGATGCCACAGTTCTTTCTAATTAAAACAATTATTTTTTTTTCTATTTTCAAACAGAAAAATAAACGTGTGGAGAGTCTAAAAAGAGGAGACGCCTCCTCCATAGTAACTACGATAACTTTAAACTTCTAAATAAAGGGCACCTGGGTGGCTCAGTTGGTTGGGCGACTGCCTTCGGCTCAGGTCATGATCCCGGAGTCCCGGGATCGAGTCCCGCATCGGGCTCCCTGCTCGGCGGGGGGTCTGCTTCTCCCTCTGACCCTCCCCCCTCTCATGTGCTCTCTCGTTCTCTCTGTCTCAAATAAATAAATAAAATCTTTAAAAAAAATAAAATAAACTTCTAAATGCAAAATATTTGAGTTGGAGGAAAGGGAATTTCCATGGACATTGATGGGATTTTACCACAAAATACAGTGGCAATCACCTGTGTTAATATGTGATCATGAGGAAAGGTAACTGGGAAGGAGTAAACTGAGCAAGACCTTTGTAGCCTCCAAGTTTGTCACAGTTTGGCCATGTGGTTTGACACTATGGTAGCTATGTTCAAGGACCATGATCTCACTAATACTTAGGGAAGGTGGATGTGGGGACTGGAGCTTAAAGGGGTGCTCTGTTCAGTGAGCACATGTTATGCTGTTGAAATAGTTCCTGCAGGACCCATTTTGAACAAAGGGCTTTCACCCAGAGTGCCTCGTCTCAAAGTGTAGCCGAGATTGAGAAGGTGTTGGCCATTGACCAGACAGTGGTCACCATTGGCAAAATGGTGAAGATTGTCAGTTTCCTGCCTCTCTGTCCAAGCCCCTTTCCCTCCGTGAAATTCATGCCACCTCGATACCTGGTTAGCGTTTCGTGCCCAGGTCTTTACCCACGAGGCATTTTTGTCCATACCCCTCATTGCAGATCAGGTGTTGTTAACTGATGATGTTACTCTTCTCACGGCCATTTGCATTTTAATAAGCAACTCCAAGTGAAAGAATTCAAGGAAAAGTGGAGTTATTCTCCAGTGGAATAATTTCAGGCAACACGACAGGGGTTGGAGAGAGAAATTTGGGGCTAGAAAGGGAGAGGTGATGTCTTCCTTTTCTGAAAAGAAGAAACCCAGAATGTGGGTGTTTTTCTGCTCAGTATAGTGTTCAGGCTGGCTTTGGCCAAGAAGCATGGGTTTGGAAATGGGCAAATCCAGACTCCAAAGAGAGAAGGAATTAACGAGGTCCGGGGACAAGAGGAGAATGAGTGAAGAAGGAACTCACCAGTCTATCAGCTGTGTTGTGCCAGACAGAGTGCTAACCACTTGCACGTGTTATCCCAATTAAGGAGAACAAGACAGGTTCCTTGTCAGGCAGGCTGCTGGGGGGATAGATGGTCACCTGTGCTGGCGGGGAGGGAAAGGTCAAGGAGGCTCTGGCAGCTGCAGTAGTGAATTCTTCTGGCTGTTTAACCTAATTGATTGATTGCAATTATACAGCCCCCCCCAGCCCCACCATTGGGATAATTTATGCCAGTTGTATTTGGATCAGTAAATAAGTGAGAAAAGAGAAATATACAATGAACTTCATAAAGAGCTCTAATAGAATCTGCATGTTAAACAGACATTGAACTTTGTAGCAAGAACTGCTTCAAGCCTTTCAACATCCAAATGAATTCTAATTTCCACATCATGCCTTTCAGACCTCAGCATGGTTTCTGGTGGTTTCTCCCAGTTAATTTTAGCATCACACCAATGATTTTGCCTGTAAATGACTTGAAGTGGTATGTCTTGGTAATGTGGATGGTATATTATTTAGGGCTAATGCCAGGCTAGCTTAAAAAGGAGCTAATTTATTCATTCATTTAACAACTATATTTTGATCTTCACCCACGGGTCAGGTGCTGTTCTGCATAAAGTGACTTAGAGGTGACTAAGCCTATGCCCTGCAAAAGCCTAGAAGACTGATGTGAACGGGTAATTGGGATTCTGTGTAAGAGGTGTCTCCAGTGAGGAGTGCAAACAATGGAAGTGGTCCTAGGAAAGGGTTATTTTTTAACAGTTGAGGTGGGCCCTGGGATCTTCATGGTAGAGATTTTGATTTGGGGGAGAGGGGCTTGAGGTAGTGATTTGGGCCAAAAGACCAGTATTTCTGGTGTAGCAAATTGCAAATGGCATATGTCAGGAGTAGAGGGCAGGATAAGGGTGATAGGACTTCAGTTTGGAAGAGAAGGGGAAACTGAGGCATTGGGGTGGACTGCCATCCTGGGAGAGAGCTCTGGAGGAGCTTTCAGGAAAGGAATGTGGCAGGGACAGCGAGTCAGAACAGCTCTGCAAGTTGCCCACCATCTCAGCCTCTCCTCTGTGTTGGGAAACTCCTTTCATGTGCTTTGCTTGGAGGAGGTGCATTCAGGCTTTGTGAGTTTGAAGTTATTTTTGACTTAAAAACATCTTGCAGGACTCTACCAGTATGAAATCCAGTTCAGGACCTGTCTACAAGTTTATTGCTTTTTCCGGCTTGACGTGCTCCAGATTTGCCTTTCTCCTCCCAGACCACTTGTAACTCAAGATAAACTAAAAGGGGAGAGTCAAAATGGACAGGTACAGGAGGCATGATTTAAAATGAAAGAATATTACCCAAATGTGTATTTTCATTTTGAGAGAAGTGCCTGCCTTGATTTTTAAAACTTGGCTACTGACACACCTGCAGTATGTAGGAGAACTCTCTAGAAACTTGAAGAGAAGGCAAAGGTCAAGGTGAGAGGAATAGAGTGACAATGAACTTTTTGCAGGCATGCTGTTGAACTACAGTGTTCGAAATTACTAACGGTGATTTCAGAGAGACAGGGAGACTAATGTGCTTGTGCCCAGATCTTAAAAAAATACAGCAAACTTAAAATTATACATCAACTATGGTTTTAATAAATTCTCACTGGAAGAACAGTTCTGTGTGTTGATGTGTGTTCCGTATAGATGTGTCTTCAGTGAATTTTTGGTCTTTGTTTATGCATTAGAGCGGAAGAACTATGCTTTAGTCTTTGCAAGCAACATATTTTAAGAGCTCCACAAATCCACACAATAGTATTTCATAACTGATAGAGGTAGTTAAACCTCCTGGAAATGGATCTGAGTTTGATCTTCTCCCCCCCCCCCCCATAATGATTAGATCTGGGACGGTGGCTAAGTTATTTAACTGTTAATGCTTTTGTTTTCTCACTTCTGAAATGGGGGTAAAAATGAAAATTATCTCATAGCTGTATTGAGAATCAGTGGGTTAATGCCTTGACATTTTTTAAAATCTTCACAATACGTTGAGGTTCTAGGTATCATTATTACCACCATTTTACAGATAACCAGGTCTTACAGAGCTGAAACAGCTCACTCGAGGTTAAGAAGGTAGGATAAGGTGAAATTTAGTTTAGCGGCACCAAACTGTCACTTACTGGCCCACATCTGTTCTCCTATCCCCTACCTGTTCTTGTACAGTAAGTTTTACTAGAACACGACCATACCTGTCCACTTATGCACTGTCTGTGACTGCATTTGTTAGTGGCAGAGTTGAGTAGGGCTGACGGAGACCATATGGCCCATCAAGTCTCCAATGTTTGCTGTGTGGCCCTTTACAGAAAGTTTGACTGTTGCATTAAACCTTAGTCTGTTTGACTTAGAGCCTAAGGCCCATACCACAAAAACACTTACTATGGTGCTTGGCATGTAGTAAGTACCCCCTGAACGAGTACTACTTTGTTCCTCATCTAACTTAAGGTACAACTGTTCATATCAAAGAACTCGTGTCTGCAAAATGGAAATAAAAAACCTACACCTTCCAGTAGGATAAGCCATTATGGCTATGGAAATACTGAATTCCTAAAGGAACACATCCTGAAATCAGTCTTATATCTGCCACTTATTACTAGGCTGTATATAATATAAATTCACAAAAGAATTTCCATCTTCATAGCAATCAAAGTACAGTACATCATTAAAGGGAATAATTGTGAACTTCAGTGAATATTCAGAATCTGGTAAATTAACCTGCAACAGAAAATTTCATATTCTTTGGAAATTTAAGAAAATCTTCCTCATGAAAAATATAGTGTGGAATTGCCACTTAATTTTTGAGCACATTATAATACTACATAAGTGGTGTGCTTACAGTAGGGAAAAAATGCAGTAGGATTAATCTCTTTTAATTAAAAGATTTAGAGTTTATAGGTTTTATAAATTTATAGATTGACAATACTTTTCCTGATAGTCTTCCCAAAAAGGAAAGAATGAGATTATGGTTTCAACTTGACCCTGCTCAGAGCTTTTATTTGAATGCATTGGTCTACTATTGATCCTGGGGGCTTGCTGTCCTCTGCTCAGTAAATGGCCTTGGGTTTGGACTTGGAGCTTAGGGAGCACAATGTGTGTCCCATCAACTTGTATTGGGGGGATAATCTGGGCATTTCCTTTGACTAACCCCAGTGCCATGGCTCTGGGTTGGTGAATGGGGGTGGGAGGAGGTTTCCTACATTCGTTCTGTGTTCTCTTAGAATAGCTGTATATTATTTTCGAATAAAGCTGCAATACGTTTTCACTCTGGAACATTTGGAAAATTCAGATAAACATAGAGGAAAACATGAATGTCTTTTATAATGGTAACACCCATAGATAGCCACTGTTCACAACTTGGTGTTTATCATTATATAGAACTGTGTTGATAGGCATGTCCTGTTTGACAGATCTGTAGCTACATATATAGGCATTTCTTGTGGATTCATCCTGAAGGTGTCTTAGCTGGGAAATGTCTGGGGCCAAGTGTTGTAACTTGTATATAAGCAGCTTATTTAGGGGAAGCTGGAAGCTGTATGGTCACCTTCTATCTAGAAACCGTGTTTTGCAGAGAATTCCTTTCATGACATTTTTTTCCTTTTGCAGTATCTCCTTTCTCAAATGTTATCACTTTGTTTCTTGTGCTTAGAAAAAAATAAAAACAGGAAACAAGGGAACTCCAGCAAGAACCAGTGATATTAGTGACATTAGTGATTGAGATTTTCAACAGAAAAATCCCTCCCTACCCTCTGTCTTTTTTTTTTTTTAATCTAGTACTTCATTGTTTAGAAATAGTTTTGAAAGAGGATGATGCTAATGGTGAGAAGGGTGTGGTGAGTTATAGTAACAGCTTTCTAAGATCAGAACATGTACATGTATAAGAAGTAACTGCTGGATGATTAGGTGGAGTTTTATGGTCACTTTACACACTCACGTGCCACGTCTGCTGCATCCTCTTAAGGTTGCTTATAAAGCGAATTGTATTTACTGTGTTGAGCACTGAGATATTTTGATGTAGTTCTAAAGCAGAGAGAAGTCTGGGTCCTGGGAGGATTTGGGGTCAATGGCCAGCATGTAAAGAAAACATTGAGTGACTCCCTCCCCCCCCCCCCCCCGTTGTCAAACTTGAGACCTCTGTGATTCACTTAGCAGTGTGAAGAGTCTTTGGAATTGACTGCTTGAGATTTATGTGATTAAACAGACCATCTCTGCATCTTTTTTAAAAACCTAATTGCCCTTCCCTCCCTTCCCCTCAGCCCAGTTATAAAGAATCTCTGCAATAAATACTAAATGCAGTAGTATTTATATATTAGATTATGTAGCAAGCCTCACTCTTTGCCTAGGTACCAATGAGGAGAGTCTGGTTTCTTGCACTAGCAGCTGTCCTCACTTGCATTTCAACCAACTTAAGTTTTCACAACAGCATTGTTTTTTTGACCATTGCACATCAGGGGTGTTCAGAGTGAATCAGAGCCAATTGCATACCTTGGCCTTGAACCCAGGAGGTACACGGTCTTCTTGATGATGCTCCTCTTCCATTCTTCAACTCCACTAACAAAACTGTTTCAGGAGTGAACTCGAGCGTCTGGCACAGTCGGGCATGGAGCTCCTGTCTTGTATGCTTTAGACACCGTCTGGATTTCCTGGTGAAGAAGACCTTTGCAGTAATTACGGGGAGGTCTTTGCTCACTTCCAGGGAAGGAACATGCTTTCTAGGGACTACCTAACTGCTTGATGACCTGAAAGGGGAAAATAGAAGCAACATCTCTGATTCTCATCCCTCTGGAGAAATTCATCAGGTGTCCTAAGTCTCGAATTAATAACAGTGACAGCAGTGACCTTCATGTCACCCTGTTTTTAAAAGGAGAGGTTTGGAGACCTATCCAGTGGGGAGGATAGTGGAGGGTAGGGGTATTTCTTGAGCTCTTGTAAAATTGATGATAAATAAATTCATCTGCTAGAAGGATTGTTTATCCTCTTGTGAATGCTGGTTTTAAGAGCTAGTAACAAATTTATGAGACTGGTAGGAATAAAGAAAGTTGATATATATATATATATGTTGATATATATATATATTTATATTGTTGATATTATATATAGTTGATATATATATATATTTTTTTTTAATTTTACTGTACTTGTGAAATGTCTTAGGGAAGGGAAGACTAGAAAACTAAAATTATGGGCCAGCGGATTTTAAGTAGAATACATTTTTACGAGAATCTAGTGGCAAATTTGGTTTACTTGTACCACATACACCTTTATTGGCTCTCTTCAGGGGAAGTTTGCCAGACAAAAGATTGTTGTGATATAGAGTGTCCTCGAAACTTGAGGCTCGGAGCTGTAGAGAGAGTAGAGAATGAATACAGCTGCATTTATTCTTCCATCCACAGGAAATACTCACTGATACTAAGGTCTTCCATTGTGAGGCAAAATTGATCCTTCTGGGGACAAGTTTTCACTCTTGACCGTGAAGTTGTGGTTGAGTTTTACCATTTCTGCTTCTGTGTTGGCTGGTTTTTTATATGCAGTGAGATAGAGGAGGCTGAATTCAGAGAAGTAACCTATTCCAACAATGGTGTTCTCTTTTCTCTAAACATCATTGTAATTGACTCCCCACATCCATGTTTGAAGTAAGTAGGTTATATACTCATTTGGCACTCAAGAAAATGAAGACTCAGAGGTTAGGTGGGTTGTTCAACGTACACAGCTAATGTTTAATCTGATGACTATTTATGGCAGCCCAATTCACGTCATTGTGACCCAGCAGTTCCTTCACTTTCAATTGGATGATGTGGCCCGTTGGAGCAGGATACTTGTCCACAAAAAATCTACTTTCTGTTCAAGGGTAGTCTACTGAAATCTGGTTCCATAAAAGAACAAGACCCTGAGGAATTTAAAGCCTTACCTATAGAAGAGGATGAGTTTGTTGTATTTGAATGTTAGCTATTGAATGTCCTTGGTATGCACAGCTGTACGTTCTCCAGTATGGGGGCAACTAGGTCTGCCCTTCGGAAATTTCACTGGTCCTTACACTGCAGTTATCACACAAAAGTGGATGAATCCCAAGTTTTTAATCTTCAGTACTACCTCTTTGCCAACTTGAGTTTTAGATTTCCAAACTACTCGAGGTTTCTCCTTGTGATTTGCTTGACATCAACTTAAGCATGTAATGACCAAAAAATTCGCAAGCACTTCTATGGACATAGCCAATTAATCCTTCCAGCAACCCAATGAACTGTGTTTTATCTCTCTTTTCTGTGGGGGGAAAAAAGAACCTAACATCAAACAAAACCCCTTGAGTCCTAGAGGTTAAGTGATGTGAATACTCTCACACAGCTGCCATGTAGCATGGCCCACCTGCAGAGTGTGACCTCTCTCCCCTCCCAGTCTGGGGTTCCCTCCGGGACCATGCAGCTGTGCCCCCAAACAGAGCTCTGCATCTTCCTTGGAATGGTCCTCTCCTACCCTGCCCTTCTTTTGCTTTATCTTCATTTTTGTAGTCATTCAGGCTCACTCCTGGACTCCTCTTTCATTCTGCCTCTTCTGTCTCCAATAGCCTGTTAGTAGCATGATTTCCTGTGGAAAAAAACTTATCTTTTGTTCCCATCCCCTTGACCTAAATTATTATTTCATGCCTAGCTTGTTGCAGTCTCCTGTTAAGTCTTCTTTTCTCTTATCTCCTTCAATTGAAGTTAAATGCTGGAGTCCTGCTGTACACAAAGTACCATTCAAGGGAATACAAAAATACCTTTTTTGGGCCACCCTAAAGTTACTAGATTAAAATCCTGTTTCTAACATAGTTCCTTGCTTAAAGTCCTCAATGGTTCAATCTTATTGTATGGGGTCTTTCTTAGCTTAGTATTCAAGATCCACCAGTCTTGATCTAGTTTGGCCTCCGCCTCCCCAATGAAAATATCTCTCAATGGCAGCTCTCTCTGCTCCTATCTATGAATGGTATCCGTGTAATCTTGCTAGGTGCAACACACATAACACACAGACACACTGACTTTGTGCTTTAGCTTTATCCACAGTGGTTTCTCTCTTCTCTTAATTCAACATATTTATTGGGTACCTTCTATAACCAGGAACTATTGTGTGGGACATATAGTGAACGAAGACTGGAATCTCTGCCCTGAAAGTTATAGGGCATTAGAGACTAATAGTAAACAGCAAAAGTTACAAACCAAGCACATCATACTGTCTATTCAGTGGTGGTAAGTGCTGTAGAACAAAAATCGAGAAGGTTAAGAAGGCATTAGGAGTACTGGGTGAGGATGGGTCAGTTATGGTTTTAAGGAGGTGCAACCCCATTTAAAAAGATGATACTTGAGTAGAGACTCCTAGGAACTGAGGGAGTTAGGCCTCCAGATAGCCCTGGGGAAAAAATACTCCAGGCAGAGTGAGCACCTGCCATAAAGGCGCTGAAGTTGAAGAGCTTTCATTGCTTTCAAAGAATGCGGGGAGGCTGGTGCAGTGGGTTAGAAAGAGCAAGGACTGCAGCTGGCGGCAGGTCAGGGAGGGAATGGGGGGCCAGCACACAGGACTCTGGCAGGCCAGGTAAAGCCTTTGGCCTTTACTCCACCTGAAATGCCTTCTTGGGAGGGTTTTTGTCTTGAAGAATAATGGGATCTGGCTGCTAGCTGAGTCCATGCTTCAGGGACCCATGGTGGAAGCAGGGACACTAGTTCAGAAACTATTATGGTCATCAAAGTGGTTTATGTGCAAGGTGTGGAAGTAGAGGTGGTGAGAAGAATTTGGATTCTGACATATTCTGAAGGAAGAGCCAGCAGGATTTCCTGATGGAGTGGTTTGAGAGGGGATATAAAGAGAGAAGAAAGTCAATATTGAATCCGAGATTCAATTCTAATGCATCATTTACTCTGTATCAGGCATGCAGTAGCATTCAATTGTATATATGCAAATAAATACCTCTTAGGAACTCTTAAATTGAACGAGGAGGCAGGTTATAAACTTACAAGTGAGAGGACAAAAGACTACATGTCTGTCTATGGATGGATATCTTAATAAGATTGCAAGTTCCTTTATGGTATCGATTCATTTATCAATCCACAAAACTTTCTAAGGTACTTATTAAAGGCCAGTGGTCATCTTACCTTATTAGTAGGTGGAATTAGGGGCAGCTTCAGTACAGTGGACAAGAACACAGCCTCTAATTGAGACTGAGGGATTCAAACCCTACCTGACTGATTTGTTTGCTGGGTGATCTTGAACAAGTTACGAAACTTCTCTGTTACCTATTTTTTCTGATCTGTAAATTGGTAGTAATCTCTCTCCTAGGGTTTACTATGGGAGTAAATGAATGAATACATGTAGAATACTTAAAACAATGCCTGGTACATACTAAGGGTTCAGATAGTGTTCATCATTCCTAAGTAAATGTTGAGGAAAAATGAGTTAAAAGAGGATTAATATTTGGAGTGACTTTCGTTCCTTAAACCCCATGGTCAAAACCTGCCAGGTTACATGGATAATAAATGTGAATTATAAGGTCTCCTAGTAAGCCCTGCTTTCTAGCTGATGGTTAAAAATAACAGGAGAGAATTGCATTATGATCAGTCTGATACCTGCCTCTCTTTAGAGATGGACATGGAGGCTGGTCAGCATCCCCTATGGGTACATTTGATTGACAGACTGGCAAAGAGTATTTAAATACCTAACACATAAAAAAAAAAAATCAATGTTTTCTTATTATTTTGTAGCTTAAAATGTTGAATGTGTATTGAAATGAGAAAAATAATTTTCAGGATAGATATGACTTTCCTAGTACATAAAAGCAAGGAGATCACATCAAGAAGGGAATATTATTTTTTTGCCCCAATACAGGAAATTACTATTTTTCCCTCCATGTTTATATTTTGATACATAATATCTCCTTTTCTTTCTTTTCTTTTTTTTTTTTTTTATTTCTCAGGTGGCAGTCTTCTTTTCATTCCTCTTATTATCAGCAACTAATTGGGCCTCCAAATCCAGGAAGTAGCAGTGTTGCTGCTGTGGATGCTATGGACGCCTTTAGTGTCAGAGGTGGTTTGAAGAGCTGCTTAATTCTGCTTTTCGTTGTGCCTGATACTTCAGCGAGGCCCTCGGGTTCTGTTTGAGCTTGGTATTGCTGATCCCATTCTATACATTCTAGATGGCAATGTAGACAGTGGCTGTCAATGAGTAACAGGTAAATATTGAACAGGGAAGCCCTTTTGATTAACTTTGTGGATCATTATTTGAAAGTAGCTTGCCGTCCGAACAGCTCCATCACTCATGATCACAGCACATGGCACGGGGGGCAGAGCATCAGGCTGTTGGTTGAAAAGCTGAGGTTGCATTCTTGCTTCTGTACCTGGTCCTGCATTCGTGCAGTGCTGGACTGGTTACAACTATCCAGTAAGCTAAATGGTGATGATTTAGCACGATGGGAATGCAGAATATTTAGGATGATAAAGCACAAAGAATGGTCCAGACAGACTTCCCACTCTGGGTACGAATATGTTAAAGCATATTTATAATTTTTTGAACTTAACTTGAATTTTTAAAATTTTTTATACAGATCCAGAAATTGTTTAATAGGGAATTTAGACAAAGACTGAATGTGAATTTTTGATCCTACTAGTTTGTGCCAAAAAGATGTAATTTCAGCATTGATCTACTTCTTGAAGTTTAATTTATACCACCTAATGGGAAAAACTGTCCTTGGTTAAGAGGTTCTGACCCAGCTGTTGAACCTCATGGTACATTAATGGTTTATCACCATTTCAACCAATACCATTATAATTATTAGTATTTTGAGCTCCTATCAAAGAGTATTCATGGCACTTGGTAAGAAGACCTAGATAAGACTGAATAAAAATAGATAGCCACCTGGTCTCAAACATTTCTAGGTCAACATTAACATGGTCATTAAAAGATAGACTATAGTGGGTTCGTTCATACGTCTTCAGGAGAGACCTAATTCAGTGGTCAAAGAGGCCATTCTAAACCACTTACATACAGTTACCATTTTCTAGTAAATCTTTCTGTTGAGTCTTTAATCATGTCCAGCTATAGAAATATTCAGAAAACTAAGTGCTGTAATTAAGATTAAAATCACCAATAGCAGCAATGCAAACCTATCTCCTTCTTACCCTTACTCCAGAGCAATAGTAAAAAAAGGTAGACATTTTATGACATTTTAAATGTATAATCCAGCCTTTTAAACTTGCTTCATTACATGGATTAATGCCACTGTTACTTGCTGTTGAACCTGTATGAACCAAAAAAAGTGACAAAATCTATATAAACTAAAAGATAATTTTATTCTGAAAACCATTTGAATACAGAGTATAATATAAGGTAGTTATGCTAACTGGAACTGTAAACTACAGGATCCTATCCCCTTTCTGGGGAAGGGGTTCTATGTTGGTATCACTTCTAAAAATGTGTTTCAATTCTGCTTTTAAATCATGGAAAATATTAATATTCTTGCTTTAACTGTAATGTTCTAGACTAGTTGATGGGAACCCCTCTCCTCCTACCTCTCAACCTCTGGCCCAAAGAGGGAAAGAACTTAAAATTTCATTGAGAAAATAACCTCAACTAGGCAAGTACTACTTGAAAAGTAATGTGCTAGAAATCATGTATTATATTTTTTTAAACAATTCTTTTCTTTTTTTTAAGATTTTATTTATTTATTTGACAGAGACACAGCCAGAGAGGGAACACAAGCAGGGTGAGTGGGAGAGGGGGAAGCAGGCTTCCCACTGAGCAGGGAGCCTGATGCGGGGCTCAATCCCAGGACCCTGGGATCGTGACCTGAGCTGAAGGCAGATGCTTAACCGACTGAGCCACCCAGGCACCCTATCATTTATTATATTTAGAAATCTAAATAAACCTATCATGTACATGCTAAGTACCCAATAAATTAAAAACCTAACTTAACAAATGTGAAATTTCTTTGCAATAGAAATACACTGAATGCTTACGTTGTTTCAAGAGTGGTAACGGGCCACTGTTTTGATCTTTCTTCAGGGGAGCCAGGATCTAATTTGGATTTGGTTCCAAGTGAACATGTATTAGATGGTCCCATCCTAACCCACACCACAAAACTAGAAAATAATTTGATAGAAATCTTTGTTTAGAACTGAAATAGTGGGGGATGCTATGGGTCAAGGTAGAATTGGCAGGGCCATGTGGAAATGTGTATGCATAGCATGGTTATCTAGCAGAGCCAGTATTTTAGGCCTTTGATTGCTTAGGCAGTGAATTCAACATTTAGTCTTTCTCTGGGGCAGGAAACTTGGCACACAGGACTCTCTTGTGTAGACTTGTGCCCCATGCTATGATTGATATTTTGGTTCTAAGAAAATATATAAAAAGAAACAAATATATACATAGAATAAAAGTACATGTCTTTCAATACTAAAAATTTCCTAATTTGTACAACTCAAAAAGCATTTTATGTTTATACCCCAATAGGAGATAGAATGAATTAGATGAGGTTTACGTAAGTGATGGTGACATCTTTACTGGCTTTTAATATTCCTTTTTAGTAATTAGACAAGTTGGCAATGTTTGGGGAAAACGGAATATATTGGGCTAGGATGTGATGGCTTTCAAAGTTACTTGGGTCCATCCAAGAACAAATACTTCCTTTTTGTGGGAAACTGTAGACGTTCCTTAATCTCAAGGAAGTTTCAGGCCAGCAGGGAAACTAAGATAATAATTGACTGATTTGATAAATAATTACTGAGTACCTACGAAGTGACAGGCATTGTTCTAGGCCCTAGAGATTCCGTGGTAAACAGGACATCAAAAGTTGTTACAGCATGGAGTTTATATTCATTTGTGGAGGGAAGACTATGCAGATGCATATATCATATTAAAAAGGTATTGCTCTATAGTATGAAAGAAATTAAATCAGGGCAAGGAGATGGACCATGATTAAGTGCTTTCATTGCCAGAGAGGACATGTTAAGTAAGTGTGTCTGTTCTCTGCAAGTACAGACAAGCAAGTCCATTTATGGCTGTAGAGAATTGGGGAACTCTTGTAGGGGAAGATGGAACTTAAGCTGGCCTTTGATGGATGGGAATGGCCATGTTTGTATACGACAGAGGATGGAAATAAGAGTTTCTATTAAGGGTGGACTAGAAATAAGGGGTAAGATTGATGGGGCCTTGAGAGTTTTGGATTTGATATTTTATATGGTTTCAGCATATTGAAGAATACTGGAGTATGTGGGATGTTTCTACCTCTGTGTTTGCATGGAGTAGATAAGAAACAGAGGCCATCTGACAGGCTTCTAGGATAATTAAGAAATGAGAAGACTATATAAATTTTCTATTTGCACAGGCTTGACTCTTTCAAGGTTTATTTAAGAGCTGTTATGGGAACAAGGGGTTGGGTGGAGGGACCATGTGATGTCCTGACTCAAAAGTGTTCAGCAGACTGGAGAGTTTGAGAGTCGCTGTTGGAGGTCCAGCATACTGGCTGTGGTTTATATGATGACCTACATTCTTCAGCAGGATTCAGTCAGGAAATACTTTTTAAAATTGTATATATCGATAATGCACCCAGAAGAACTCATGAGATAACAAACACTTGGGGGCATGAATAGATAAACAAAAATAGTTCCATAGATGGATTAATTATTTTAAGAAATGGCCTCCATTTAATTTGTATTTTGCTATATAAGAAGCAAATATATGATAACATTATAACATAGGGGTGGGTAAGATAAACTAGGGATCAGCAAATAATGACCGTGAGCCCTGTTTGTTATTGGTGAGTCAAGGAGCCAATCAAACATGTCACATGTGCATGTTGCAGGGGCGGTGCAGGAATGACACATTGTTTCTTGAACCTCAGTCACTGCCTGAGAACTGCTGCGTATATGTGTTTGCTAATGGGACAGCTGACTTGCGGGATTAGTAGTCTTGTTTTGACTGCCACCATTGTGAGGGGAGGTTTGCCAGACATTTTTCTGATCTGGCATGGACTTCGGAATTCACACTCTTCATGCTTCCTACCTCCATCTAGGTAAACAATTCGAGAAAAAGGGGAAACAAATTCCCATTTCAATCGTAATTTCCTTAGAATTTACTAATGTATTTTTTGCCTCAATAGATAGGCCCCCATTGAGAGATGTTCCATTGTACAAGACAAGGGTTTTCACCTTTTAAATCGTAAGACTGCATTAATTATTGGAATGCTAGAATTTCAGAGCTCACTCCATTTCTATAGGAATTCTGACCTTAGTTCTTGAGCACTGGTTTTGGTAGGAATTCTGACTTACCTATTTTAAGATTTTGTGCACTTACTGCTGCAGATGATAGCTTATTCCTAGAACTACCTGGACTACCAGGATCTTCTGCATCTTCAGATGACTTTAAAGAACATGAGCATGAGTATCCTGGAAGGGAAGCTGACTCTATCACTAGCAACATGTTAGGCAGCTTAGCTCGCATCCTTTTAAGACCTTTTAATTCCTTTGTTTGGAAGTCCTGTTTTCTTTTTAGTTTCATAGATATGGTTATATCATTAAAGGTCTTCATGACCTTCGTTTCAAAGCTGTGTCTTAGACTTGCTGTCTTCTCTGTCTCTGGACCTTAGCTCGTGAAGCTGACCTCACCCAGTATAGCCAGTGCTCAGTTTTTCTGGTTGAACTGGCCACAGTCTCTTGGTCCACCTGCCTGTCTCTGTCGGGGGGGCCAGGACACGTTTTAGACCAGCTTCTGTTTTTCAACAGAAGTGGAACTGCATCTTTAAGGCTAAATACTGGCCACTGAGCTGGCAGAAAGGGGGAATTACTATAAGTTGATTTAACTTCTTCAAAATATTTGTTTAGGGAGGCAATGATTTAATGAATGTTAATAAGTTTACAATTCAGCAAATCTTTAATAAACTGTACTTGCAGAGTCCATAAGAATCTGTATTTTGTTTAACTTCTAACATTTTAAGATTTAGTTTTTTATTTGGTTAATTGGTAGAATTGGATTGAGTTATGTTACACTCAGGTTTTCAGTCATTCGCAATTCTGTGTGTCTATTTGTTTCTGTAATAATAATTGGTCTGCAAAATCCTCAGCCAATGAAACAAGCACTTTGTTGGTAAGTAGTAAGCATTTTTTCGTTTTTCTGGAATAATTCCTCAATAGACCTAAATATCATTAATTGAAAACAAAAATCCCTGACCTTGTCTAGCACTACCTCTCCCTCAGTCCTCCCCAAAAACCTAAAAACAAGCGTCTTTGTCTTTTATCAGGTAAATTCTAATGAGTAGAGAGGTTGATAAGCAGAACTGAGACCTCACATCCCAAGAAAAGAAGTACAGATTTATAGGGTCTCAGGGAGTATTGCATAGGAAATCTGCATTAGAAAGTAGAGAGCCTCTGTGCTAAAAAGCTACTTGGAGCCCTTGAGCTGGGGAATTTTGTTTTCCCATAGGTGGTGTGTTACCGATTACATAAAGAAGAGTACAGACTTCGTGTTGGTTGATAAATGGAGATTGGAATCATTTATTAGGTTATTTTATGGTATTTGTTAACAATATTTACCTCCTAAATTGATTCAGCATAATCCTTACTGCAGCTTTCCTTCATTTCTGGAAGACATATAGATAATGTGGTACTTTCATAAAGCCTTACATGGCACTGAAAAACTGATTTTTTTCCTTAGCTCAACAGAGCAGCAAGATTATATTAACATAGACTTTGGAACATTTGAGTTCCCATAGGGTACAGAGTGTGGCTGATATGACACGACTTGCCTTCAACAGTTGTTTTAACAAGATATCCTCCATATACAATATACTGAGCTAAAAGGCATAACTGAGTAATGTTAGCAAGAAACACTGTTGGCAAAATTCTTGACTTTCATCTTTATCTGATTAATCCAAAGCAATGTTACTTATAAAAAAGTATTTTCAACTGAATATATATGACAGATATTTATTTTTTAAATGTCTAGAACTTTACAAGAACCGTTTTTGGTGTGTGCGTGTGCGTGTGTGTTTTCCCCTACGAAAAGTTTTTTCTACATTCACTTTTTTCAAAATACAACAAAATAAATCCAAGACTTTGGATATCTGTTATAAAGAGGCTTGATGCTGTTCATTCATGAAATAGCCATTTATCGGCGCCTACTAGGTGTCAGGTACTAGAGATACAACAGTGGATGAAGCCGGCAAGGGTGTGAGCTCTTGCAGTAGTTAAATGCATGTAGACAACAAGCAGATGGGCCAATTACAGAATATATAAGGGGATAAGTGCTATAGAGATGATAATAAATGGAACATGGGTTCAGGAGTCCCGGAGATGGGGGTGGGGTTTTGGATTTTAAATGGGGTGGCCAGAGAAAGGCCTCACTGTGAAGGTGACAGATGAACAAAATTTGGAAAGAGATGCTGGTGCAAGCCATGTGTATATGGTTGATTCACCATTTGGAAATGTGTTAGTCCTGGTCAGCTGACTGTATTGCGGATGCTTGCTTTCTCCAGGGATGCTCATATGGCCTCTATTTAAATGTTCTCTCTGATGCCTTACAGTCTATTTTATTTTGTTCTACTTTTTAAGAGAAAAAAATGTATTTCACAGAGCATTGAGCTCATTGGATAAAAGGTGCTGTGATTTTTTTTTTTTTAAAGAAAGCATAAACCAGGCTTCCATAAATATCCCAAATTGCACCTTATCAAATTGTTTTTTGTAAATGTTTAAAAGTGTAAAAGAAAGCTTTTCCACTCTAAAAATGGTATTTTTACTAATTTACTAATTAACACTTTCTTCTGCTTAGCACTTTCAAGACCTGATTTAATTACAGTTTCTAGTACTTAAATAGTGTTCTAAAGTGAGCCAGTGTTGGTTTGCTCAAAAACATTGCAGTGAGTTTTTTGTCCCTTTGACTTCTGTTTATATGAAATATATCAATTATTTTCACTGCCAGAATCCTCATTGAAAATACGTGTAGTTCTGTTAAATGGATGATGGAACTATGACTTATTGGGAAATAGTAGATGTACATTTGCTTCGCCATCCCAAGCATAGAGCTAATTGAGCACTTTTTCCTTAGTAATGTGCACGTAGTTCTGATTTGGCTCTGGGCTTAGAAATAAAATGAAAAGAAAAAATTTTGTTTATTCTGAGTTTGGAGACTGCATTCGAATTGGTTCCCAAAATATTGAGATGATTTCTCTTCTGGAGAATTGCCTGCCTTGCTATCTATGGTAATTGTTAATCAATTTAGAGTCATTTGGTAAAGTGCACACTAGTGTCCTACCAAAAAATAAAACCATGCGAATGATTTCCAAACACAAGAGAAAATCGGATAAAGAGCAGAATAGTTAGATTTTTATCAGAAGTTTTCTCTTTGAATGAATCAACCTTACAGTAACACAATGGACGTAATAATATTAAGTCTATATTTAATGTGGGGTAGAAGAAATTCTTGTCGAGTGAACTCTTATTTCCCAGCATTGTTTCCTTCCTGGTAGAAGTTACACAGGAATAGGAAGAAGAATTTCTTGTTGACACAAATGTGCAGTGTCCTATTTCTTAGGTTTCTTAAGTGTGTAAAATTTGGGGAAATTAAATTATTTTAGAGTAAGGATCTCTTAGAGTTAAATAGATTTAATATAAGAAAATAATTGGGAATTACCTAAACCAATATTGCTAATGAACTGTAGGAGACCTCTGGAATTACCTTCCCAAACATAAATGTATAACTGCTATTTTCCTGCTAATATCTGCCTTCTCTGTGGCTTTCAAGCCCCAATTTGCCTGTGCTAGTAATTATACGTGCACATTCAGACACATAGTACTTGGAGACCATTTAGATTGCTTTCTTCATCCACTGTGGGGTTATTTACAGTACTCTTCTTCACTGAAGGGAGAAATAGCTATTTATACAGAAAATACTTTCCACCGATTACCATGTTTTTCTCCCTCCAAATAGAACTGTCTCGCTTATGTATACCTGATGTGTACATGAATTTTCAAGGTTTGCTACCTGGAATCCTCAAACTGTGATTTTTCTTGCGCTGAATTCTTCCTGTGTGCAGAGTACTGTGGGGCAATAAAGACTTACAAAGTTTTAAAAATATGTTTCTCCTCTACCAGAAAGCTAATTACAGTGTCTCTGGGGAGACAAGGCATGGGATCAGTGTTTTGGTCTGGCACAGCGTTCAGTCTGATGTTTTCTTAGATGAATAAAGAAAGAGATATATTGGTAACTATATATGGTTGAGAAACAAGTAGTAGCAATTAGGAGAATAGGCAGGCAATTAAGTGCCACAGTGAGCCTTACCACCAATCAGAAGAGTAATGTTCAGAGGAGGGTGAAAACTGGGCAAGTTGGAGAAAGTCTTGATGGGGGGGAAAAAAAAGAAACTTGAGTTCACCTCAGAGGCTTTGGGGGTTGCAGTAACAGTTGAGGTGAGAGAGCTTCATGGACAAAAACCTTGAGGCAAAACTGGGCATAGCCTGGTTGCAATCTAAGTGGACAGAAGGAAGCAATAGAAGGCGATTGCCCAAGAATTGAGTGACATCACGGGAGAAGCTCCTAAGATCTGAAAGGCCAGAGAGGAAGTAGAGAACCCATCAGGAGGTTGTAGAAATTTTGAAAAGCTTGCTTTTCCTGGTTCCACTTTACTGTGGTTCTTTGCTAAGAACCATTTAACAAAGGAAGGGTTTTCCTCTCTACCTGCTTTTGCTCTTTGAATACTCTTTCCCTGTGTTTTTCACAGGCCTGTAATAGGTGTTACTTGAAAAATGGGTGGTCGTTTGGTAAACACTGACTTAAAAGTAGCAGCTTTCTTTATCACTAATGTACATAGCTAATGAGCTGATGCCCAGTGTGGCATTATTGGAGGGGGAACCGTGCCATGTAAAATTTCCCCCAATACGTTTGTCCGTAGATGGGTAGATGGCTTTTGTCTTACAGCATTGCCGTCAACGGGATTAGTGTTCCTTGGAACATGCTCCTCAAGTGGAGGAGAAATCACTGCTATCATTTTAGAACTTGTAAAATAAAAACACAGAGCAGTCAACATAGACCTACAGGATTTGAAATATCCACCCAGTTTGAGAGGAAAAGAGGCCAACTTTTTTCCAGCTTATTCTCAAGTATTGAAGTGCGTGTGAGTCGATCTGCTGCCAAATAGAAGCTGTTCCGACTCTAATTTTAACCTGCTACCTTGCATGGCTGTAGGAGTGGTTCCCACATACTGCAAAGAGATTATTTTGTATATATAGAGACTTTTCCTACCTTATCAAGTGGGAGGGAATCATTATTAAGCCCCCCCATTCTTGGAGCCCATTTGCATGGCTTCTGTATGCTGAAGATGACCTCCCCAAACTTTCAGATTCCCTGGTTAATCCTTCCGCCGCCATAGTTTAAATCCTCCAGAGGATGGAGGATTGCTGCTGTCCAACATTAATGGAGTTTCTGAGGCAGCCTGTCTCACTGTCCCCTTTATGCACCAGCACTGGACAGCTCTGAGCTGGTTTCACAGCCAAGGGGAGCCACCTCTTTGCAGCTCTGGGTGTCCATGAATCCGTTTGTATTGAACCACTTTGTAGGACAATCCTTCGGGTATACTTGTATATTTTGGTGCTAGCGAAGTGGAAAGCTCTGGAGGGCAAACTTATATTGTTACCTTAGGCTGATTTATAGGACTTTTTCCTGGAAGGCCGAACTTGCAGTGATTTCTCTTTAAAAATTTATTAAAAGATCTATTGTCCCCAATGAGTGGTCATGCCAGTGAGAAATAAGCACTGTTAAGCATCCATGGAAAGGAGAATTGTGTTATAAATACAGAAGACAGTGTTGACTGACTGGTTTGTGGGTGGCTCAAGAGAATCCAGGTGAGCCCAGGGAGAACTGGGACATAATCCTGATTGAATAAAAATGCTCAGTTATGTTGTATTGTGGGAAATAATCATGTTGATGAGAAAATCATGTTCTGATGGAAAACTAATGGAAGACCGAGTTTATAACTGACTTAGAGAATGGGTGACCTCGCAGGGGTGAAGGCCCATGGGGCTGGAGTGGGTTTTAAGAAAGGAAGAGCTGCTGTGATGCTAGAAGGCCAGTTAGACTTTTTTTTTTTTTTTTTTGAAAACTTAGGTTTTTCGGAAGCCTCTGAAAAAATGACTTAAAAAAAAAAACTGCAGGGGCGCCTGGGTGGCTCAGTCGTTAAGCGTCTGCCTTCAGCTCAGGTCGTGATCCCAGGGTCCTGGAATCGAGTCCCACATCGGGCTCCCTGCTCGGCGGGAAGCCTGCTTCTCCCTCTCCCACTCCCCCTGCTTGTGTTCCTGCTCTCGCTATCTCTCTCTCTGTCAAATAAATAAATAAAATCTTTAAAAAAAAAAAAAAACCGAAAAAAACAAACTGCAGATCCTGTCTAGTTTTATTATATTTTTATTTCACTATAGTGTATTCTGCCACTTGTGTTTCATTCTGTTGATTTGATGTTTCTCTTGTAAATTTGATGTGGAATTTAAAAGACTTGAAAGTAAGTTGTGTTTGTCAAAATTTCAGCACTTAGCACTAGACTTGAGACAAATGCTTGCAGAAGAGAGGACTTCTTGGGATAAGCAGTGTAAAGCAGTGGTTCGAAAGATCAGCTTTGGGGCTGAAGCGGGTTTAAAGTCTCAGCTCTGCCCTTCATTGCCTTTCTGACTTGGGGCTTGTTGCTGAGCTTTTCTCAGCCTGTGTTCTCCTTGGTATAAACCCAAGTAACAATTTTTACCTTAGAGTGTTTTGAGGTTTAAATGCCCTGGTGGATGCAAGTGTTGAAACACTTAGCACAGTAAATGGCATTTAGTACTGTGAATAATAACAGCCTGCAATTTACAAAGTAACTTGGCCTTCACTTCTCTATAGCAGAAAGAAAGATGAATTCTTTATGCAGTTATCAGGATGGAGGTAATAAAATGTGGCCTTTAGAATTATGTGCCCACATCAGTGAAGATCCAAATGGACCTTACAAGAAGTGGTGGCTATTTTGGCAGCTAAGGAAGTCTCAACCCAGTTAAGGAGAGAGTTGTATTCTTGAACTGTGAGGACAATAGGAATCTGCAGTTCCTAATTCTCCGCCTCTCCCCACGAGGCTTAATAGGCCATAAATTTACTACCCTATAGAAATATTGCCTCGGAAGGAGCGGATAATGGAGCTCTCTTTTACTTCTGAAGGAAATAGTACAGGAAGAAGGAGGTGTACATGGTAATTTAAACAATGTCTGTTCTATATTTTCCTTCAAAATCATAACATTTTTTTTTGTCTAGTAGTCATCCTCTCGAGAGAAGATTGCCACATCTGGGATATAGGAACCTCACAGAGATCTGACGGATCTTGAGTTTTACTCTATAGTCACTGCATTTCTGAGCACAGAATCCCAGTGGGCTCCTCAATGTGAAGAGACACTGTGGGACCCCAGGGATTCTGTCTCCTCTCTCTACATGTAACAGTTGAGCAAGGAATTCATACTCTCCTAGAAAACCACTGAAAGTTCTTAAGGACTGAGGTTAATGCTCTCATTCCCTTGAGGTGATATAGTCACATCAGCAAAAACAAAAAAATTGTATTCATTTCCCATGTATTCATTTCCAAATACATTGGAAAATGACCTATATTGAATTGACTTTAACCAGTTTTAATGCCATCAATGCCACCATCAGCTTTAAGTACTATCACTAATGTTAGGCGAATTCATACCTGACTATACCTGAGACAACCTTAGAATTTTCTCTACCTTCTACATTTGGATTTGTATTAAGTACAGATTGGGGGACCAAGTGTGTAAATTTCCTGGTTTAATAAGAATTTCCCTGAGGTCCATACAAAAGACGGCATGCATATGAGTAGGGGTACCATTTTCCCGCAGTAGTTAAACAGTTAATCTAAAACGAGAAGACCTCAGTCTAGGAATGGGTTATATAATTTTGAGTTAAGAAGTTAGGATTTGGAATCCTAAAAGAATGTGTTTTGTTTTTTTTTTTTTAAAGTGTTTATATGTGCAGGGTAGGCTAGCCTGTAAGAAAATTATAGTAAGAAAAAATTCTTGATACTCCCTACTCTTAATCCTTTGGCAAGGAAGTTCTGAGATCCTCTGTGTCCATGAAATATGCAGGAAGAGAGGTAGGCAAAAAAGGGAGGAGGCCCTGGAGTGTAGACAAAGAATAGCCAGTCTTACGGAAGTGTATGGTGGAAATGAGGAAGGGTATCAAATACTAATGGAAACCATCTGTTCTCACGTAAGATTGTATCTAATGAGCAGATAATACTGGAGAGCCTAGTGTTGATTTCTTGGGAAAATCCCTATCAGTACAGTGATGAGAAAGCACAGCAGTGATCTTGGATGGTGATGGCTTTGGCATAAGATGAGAAAAATACTTGACACCAGGATGTTTTAGTAGTGAAGCTACTCATCCAGAAGTGTCTTGTAGTTACTCTTTATTTGGTTTTCCTATAACTTAACATTTGAAAAGTGCAAAGTACACGAATATGAAAATATTCATTTGCTGTGTTTTCTCTTACCTGCTTCTTTGGTACCAAGTCCTATGAGATTTGTCTATTTCAAGATAATTTGTGTATTCTAATTCTCAGTAATGAGGAAGGAGGGTGAGAAAACATCATTTGAAAGTGAAATCCTATACAGACAAGGGTGCTTCTGGTTATTAAAATTATTTGTTTGCATATAGTCCACTTAATCTGTTAGTTTTAAGAAGAAATATCTAAAATGTAATGCCCTGGAAGAGGCTATGAAGAGAAAAAGGAGTAATTCTTTAATAATTTGCTAATGCTATAAAGCCTCCTCACCCACAACAGTATGCTAGTCTCAGCCAGAACAGAAGGATTCATTGGTCATCTTAGGAAACTCACTGGAATTCTTGATCCCCTCCCCCCCCCCACTTACATGGGAAAATCTATTCTCCTTTCCCATGGAATGATTCATCCATAGTGGCCCCAGTGGGCTAGTCGTGTGATTAAACCAAAAGGTTTGCAGATCTTTAATGCACGTGCCGTCCCTTTTTTTTTTCTAGCAGATTTATGCCATAGAAATCAAACTATTAAAATAGTAAGTATGCAATTTTTCTTGTGAAAAGACATTTTATGTTGATATTGTTTCATTTTTTAATATAGTAAGATACAACAGCCAACACTGGTGTATGAACAGACATTTTGAACTGAATTCATTATCTTTTATTTTAGATTTATGCTGAAGTATTATTACTACTGAAAGTATTATAGTTACTTTCATATGAGTTAAAACTCAGCTGTAACAATTCATTGACTAAATATTATGATGGTAGTCAACTTTCAGTTGGAAGTGTTAATTATTCACCTCATAATGCACTCATAAAAAAGATTTACCAACAGTCTCCTAGGAGTAGAAGGCATATTGTCTCTTGGCATATTTTACAAACAAGCTTTTTCTACGCTCCCAGTGCAAGGTTATTACACTTTCTCTTCTGTGACACTCAAAGGCTGTAGATAATCACACAGGATTGGATTTGTCATATGTTAAAAAATGATGTATATTTCTCTTTGACTTAATGGTCATTGGAGGCTTCACTTAATTGGCTTTATGGGTTAAAAAACATCTTGATTAAGCAATTACAAAGAAATAATATTTTCATGTGTATATATGTACAATAAAATGCCTACATGCTATGTTTTGATTTAATGGTAGTTTTTCTTACATTCTTCAAATAACTCAAAACTTGAGAAGTAAGGTTTTTTTAATTATGTTAATCACCATATATTACATCATTAGTTTTTGATGTAGTGTTCCATGATTCACTGTTTGCAGTGCTCCATTCAGTACGTGCCCTCTTTGAGGGTTGCTGGAGTGGTGGGGGGTGGGAGGGATGGGGTGGCTGGGTGATAGACACTGGGGAGGGTATGTGCTATGGTGAGCGCTGTGAATTGTGTCATACTGTTGAATCACAGACCTGTACCTCTGAAAAATATAATACATTATATGTTAAAAAAAAAAAAAAAAGATAGTAGGAAGGGAAAAATGAAGGGGGGGAAATCGGAGGGGGAGATGAACCATGAGAGACTATGGACTCTGAGAAACAAACTGAGAGTTCTAGAGGGTATTGAAGAAGTAAAGTTTTAAAAAGATTTTATATGTAGGAGATTTTTTTAAGGATAGCATTATAAAGGCCGGGGGAAGGTTTTGGACTTCTAATCTATAATCTTGGATAGTATTTTGAATTTCTAATCCAGAATTTCTAATCCAGAGACAGGGATACGGCCAGGGTCTTCGTTTGACTTGACCCTAAAGTCTCCTCCAGCAGTCAGATCTAGGTACATGCTAGCGACAGAGCCAAGTATTTTCAATTTAAAAATTTCCATTGCAGTTTGCTAGCTTTTCCTGTTGTTGACTCCAAAACTTAACTTTTTTTTGTGGGGTTTCATTATTTAAGTGCTGCTTCCTGATTACTCGGTATATCCTTCTAAATGGTCTTCTTTAACTTACTAATACCAGATAGTCACTGTAATGATACTTAAGCTTTTCAAGCATTTTTGCCTCCTTTTATTTTCTTCTGAGATTGCTAATGTGGGAGGTTATTTTTCTCTTGATCTTTTTTTTCTAAAAACATTTTTTCTGATGATTTTTTAGAAAAACGAACCTGTTACCTGGTTGGAAGTTTTTATTTGTCTCTGCTCCACTCAACTGGCCCAATTTACTTTTATTTTCTAACTTTTAAACCCATTGTTCCATTTGATTACACCTCCTGTCCTGTTGTGTCTCAAGTTCTCTGCTTTTCCATGTGGTCTAGATATTTACCTTGATTTCTTTTTTTTCCTTAATTAGTGACTACGCCTCATGTTTTTTTTTTCCTAGTTTTTTTTTTTTTTTTTTTGATTTTTGGCATAGCTACCATCCTTTTATCAATTAAATCTGTAATTCCTATTTTGCTTTGTTAAGGATGGTCAGTCTACATATTTTCTGCGGTTGCAATGCTGCCATCTTGTTTCTCTGGATCCTAAATGACATAAACTAGTCTCACTACTATGAAGCAGAGGCTGCTTTTTTTTTTTCCATAGAATATGGACATTTCTAGGCCTTTGGGTCTTGCTGCGACTAGACCATCTCAGAAGCAAACCTAGGGCAATAGAGTCTGGCTTAGTTTCTGTAGGACCAGTACATAAATGGATTTGGGTTGGTCTTAATGACTAATGTCACCGCATTTTCCTATTACTGTTACTATGATGGCTTAAGATCAGTGTTTGGGAATTCCTATGGGACTTAATATTGCAGAAAGATTAACAATATACTTAGGGAGCATGTTGTTGAGTTAGGGTTTTCACTAAGTTAGGTTAATTTCTGCCACTTCTTTCTTTACAACTGAAATCCTATCAGTAATAAAAGAAACAAAAGCAAACAAATGTTGTCAAGTATAATTCCTTAAAATCGAAAACATAGATTTATACATCATTTTGCCACTTTATACCAAGTATCCTGTATTCTGATCTAAAATGAATTACTATATTTGACCTTGGATAATTTCTTGTCATTTTGTTCCAACCCTTTTTAATGAAATACAACCTACCCACCTCTTCTATTCTACTATGTAACCTCTCCTTTTGATGTGGCCGAGTGGATAGAGGCATTCATCTGGGATTACTCCAAGGGTCAGGGAAGTTGCAGGGGAGGTCTGTCACTTTAATTTGCTAAGCTCCCATGCAATGCATAGCATCCTAATATTACCTAGAAATAGAGCCCTAGGGATGGGGCCAGGGCCTTAATTTGAGTTGTCTAACAATAGTCAAACTACAGTTAGAACTAGGTTCAGGCTCAGGAGAAAATCAAGTATCGTCAATTTCAGTAAGCGTGGCAAAAACATTACACATGCCATGGGAACTTGGATAGAATGGTTACTACTATAATCCCTCCCATAAAATAAATTTTTTTAGTATACATAAAATATAATTTTAATAAAATATTTTTAATATGTATTAAAATTAGAGTTCAAGCCCAATGTTTCTCCCATAATAAATTAAGCCAAATTTAACTTACTGTGTGTTAATTTGATACAGGATATTTGTTTTCTGATAATGTAACTTAATGAGGGAACAAAATAAGCTAATGGCTTCTTTGCAAATGATCAAATTAATACTATGAAGTAGTATGTATATCACCTCACTGTGATGCAAATTTTTAAATCGATTTTTGTTTATTTAAATGATTAATTGAAAATTCATTCATATTTAGCTGTTTTAAAATAGACAGTTTCTGATAATAAACATCAGAAATTTTTTCATAAGACATTTAAAGAAAGCAGGACTATATTCTCATAATTGTTGGGGGAGTGATAATTTTGTGCAAGTATTGAACCATTGTACAAGCTTAAATGTACTCAAGCAAAGGGATAAGAGCATCTCATTGAATAGAAAGTAAAATTCTGGGAGTTTAAAATGTCATTCTAATGAAAACTTAGCATTTCAACAGAGATCAGTTTTCTTGACAGTAAAAGAATATTTTAATCCCTAATATATTCACAAGCCAAAGTAAAGAACATGTTTATGTTCATAGTTGTCTTTGTACCTCAGTGAAGCTTATGATGATGTTAGTAGGTGCCTTACCCCTATGAAACCTATTATGTTTAATAGCAGTGAGTATCTCCAAAATTAAGGGTAGTTTAGAAGATGGCTAATAATAATAATAAGAGGATCTGAACTGGAGATGAGCAATACAGTTTAAGTTTAGCAAATGACTAGAGTTAATAAAGCTAGTCTACCTCCATCAAAAGCACACTTTTGAAGAAAAATTTTTATTTTCTTCATACAATTACAACTAATTTTAAAAATTCTCTATCATCATATCATCAACTACTTATACATAATGACCAGAAGGTGGGAATTTAAAGAGATGAAGTCAGTTACCAAACTAGTCACTTGGTGGTCTTTAAAAAAATTTTTGTTTTATATATGGTAAACCAGTATTTTAACAGTAAAGAGCTTCAATTCAAAATCCCTGGTCTTCCATATAACTGCCCACATGTTTTATGTTACTATTCCTTCATTGTACAATTGAGTAACTGATACAGTTTTTAGCTTAAAATGAAATTAGAAATGTACAAACTCACTGTGACCACTATTAGGTATTCGAAAGCCTCCCAAACTGGTTTTACTTTAAATTTTGTCTCTTCTGTTCTACCTCCTCACTATCTTGTTCTTGCCATGCAATAGATGCCTTTCTGAAAGATTTTCATGGATCTACTTCTTCAGAATATGCGATTACCCACGCAGATCTAAAAAAGTGATTTCATAGAATTGTGGAATTACCGTTTTTCATTTCAAGCTGGAAGAAAAGTAGTTAATGTAAGTGTTGGGACATGAAACAAAGGAGAGCAGAGTTCCAGATGACCATCGAAGTGACATTTAAAATAGTCCTAGTCTGACTTGACAATCCTTGAGTTTTAAATCACTTTAAAGTTGGAGGCTGTGCGACGTGGTTCATACCTTTTAGTGGCTGAAAGGTAGGAGCGCAGTATGTGTGTGGTCTGAGTTTTTGTGGACGTGATCTGCATTTAATCTGGGGAAATTAATTCCCTAGGCTGCTGGCAGGCAGCATGTACTTGTTAATTATTCAGGTGGATGACAAATGCAGAGCAGAGGTTCTCGCAAAGACAAAGTTTGTATGATGCATGTTTAGTAACTGATAGGCCTGACATTCAGTGGTGTCTTATTCAGTGCTAATCCTAATAAGCTGCCTGGTGAGATGAACGCCTTTCCTCCTATCCTCGGCAGAGAGAACAGAGATCTGAAAGAACTTCATTATGGCAATAAATCCTGTGCTTCATGGTATTCTTGGTGAAAAGGTAACTTGTCCAGATGAATAACAGCAGAAAGTCAGGATGCTGGGGTGATAACAAGTCCTAAAGCAAATAAAGCTTTACACGAAGGCGTGGCCATTGTCTGTTTTCTGTTGTGAAGGTGATTGCAGCTCAATGCTGTGAATCTAGTGTACCTAACGGGTAGACCTACAAATTAATTCAGTAGCATACCACTGTCAGTATAGTGGTTTGTTCCGAGTTTGAAGTGGTAGGGAAACTCACCCCTGCCCCCTTCTAATCTAATGGGATGAGGTTTAGGAAGGTGTTCATGTATCCCTATGCTGATATGTCTTATTAGGATGGAAAGATTTCCCATGGGAATCTTGGCGTTATCTTTTTAAAAGTTTGAGCCCTGTCTTTCTCTCTCAACCTGCCCTCTTTCTGCCATTGTGAAGTAAACTGTGCAAGGAATTGATGAGGTCAGCTAGAAAGTACTGCTTGAGCAATTCTTAGGTATTAGTCGTCATGACTGTATTTCACTCCTCCAGTTTACTTGGCCTCTTCTTAAATGGTCAGGGTTGATTGATGCAGGGCCTGAATCATAATTTAACTAAGTCGATTCAGTTGCAAAAAGCTCAAGCTAACTTTTAGACATGAGCCAGAGACCACCTGTTTGGTGAGAACCAAAAGCAGGTTTAGTACTGAATCATGAATCAGTAACTCAGGCTTCTAGTTCAGTCTTTTTTTTTTTTTTTCCCCAAAAAACTTATTTTTTAAGGGGGGGTGGGGAAGGGGCAGCTTTATTGTTTTTGTTTTTTAAGATTTACTTATTTGAGAGAGAGCAGGGGGAGTGGCAGAGGGAGAGGGAAAGTGAGAACCTTAAGCAGGCTCCATGCTCCATGTGGAGCCGGATCTCACAACCCTGAGGTCATGGCCTGAGCCAAATCAAGAGTCAGACACTTAACCGACTGAGCCACCCAGATGCCCACCCCTAGCTAAGTCTTGTCCTTAGTCAAAGTTGTGACCTTGTACATGTGACTTAGCTTCTCTGGGCCTTGTTTCCTCATATGGGAAATGATAGAGTTGAACTCAATACATAGTCTTACTTTCTATGACTACATTATTTTATTTTATTTTTGGTGTTGTGAACCTATACACATAATCTGACATCTTAAGATAGGCAGTCTGTAAGATGAATTTTTTTCAGCTTCTGCACATATGTATGCAAGGCAGAACGTTTACTTTGACCTTCCCTGAAGGTCACTAATGACCATGGAAGTCTCCTCAGCAGCACCTCTACGTTTAACTTTTTAAATTGTTCTTTTAGTGTTAGTGTTCGATTCACTACTGAGTAATGTTTTAAATGTCACTTTGATAGTTATCTGGAACTCTGCTGTCACTTGTTTCATATCCCAACGTTTACATTAACTACTTTTCTGCCACTTGATCTAAAAATGGTAATGCCCATATATAATAACCAACACTTTAAGAAATAAAACAACACAAGCCCTCAGAAGGCCTTTTCATGTCCCTTTCAAGTCCAAGCCTTTTCATTCCAAGAATAATTTCATCTTCTAACGCCATAAGATTAGCTTTTTCTATTCTTGAACTTCATACAAATGGAATCCTACAATGTGTATTCTTTTACGTTTGACTTGTTTTACTCAACATGTTTGTGAGATTAGCTGTTATGCATATATCATCATAGTTGGTTCATTCTTGCTGTACAGGGTTTGGTTTTGAGAATGTACCACAATTAACTTTACTGTTGGTGAACATTTCAACTATTAGTGTAGATATTAACTTCGTTCATGTCTTGGTGGTAACAGATGTATTCATTTCTGGATGTACATTTATTTTTTTTAAGAGTTTTTATTTATTTATTTGACAGAGACACAGCAAAAGAGGGAACACAAGCAGGGGGAGTGGGAGAGGGAGAAGCAGGCTTCCTGCGGAGCAGGGAGCCCGATGGGGGGCTTGATCCCAGGACCCTGGGATCATGACCTGAGCTGAAGGCAGATGCTTAACGACTGAGCCACCCAGGCACCCCGGATGTACATTTAGATGCATACTTGCTTAGTCATAGGGTATGCATATCTTTATCTTTTGTAGATGCTGCCAGTTTTCCAAAGTGCCTATATCAAATTGCACACCCATCAGCAATATATGAGAATTGCAGTGGCTCTTTACCTTTGCCAACACTTGTTTTCTTATATTTTTAGCCATTCTGGTGGATGTGTGTTTTACTGTGATTCTAATTTGTGATCTCTTGATGATCAGTGAAGTTGAACTCATCTGTGGGGGTTTAGTGGCCAGTTAGTATCCGCTTTTGAGATTTCAAGTGTTTTGGCCAATTTTCTGTTGGGTTATCTTCCTTTCTAATTAATTTTTAGGAGTTCTTTATATATGTCAGATAGAAACCTTTTTGCTGGATACAAATATCCCCTCTCTCTCTGAGTCTCCTTTTTACTTTTATTTTTGTCTACAGAGGAACAGAAATTCTTAATTTAGAAATATTTGTGCCCTTTTTAAGAGGTCTTTGCCTATTCCAGTGTCCTAAAGATATTTACATGTATTTTCTTAAAAAAATATATCTGTAATCTATCTGGAATTATTTGTGTATGGCATGAAATTGAGGTTTATATGGATATCTAAATAGTCTAGTACCATGTATTGAGCTGGCATTATCTCCCTTTCCCCCCCAGCAGTATTACCTTAATTACAAATTAGGTTAACATGTGTGGGCCCAATCTCCATTTTTCATTTCAGTATTTTATAGTCACTTTTTCCCACATTTAGTATGGGATTACAGAGAGTCCATTGATAAATAGTGGGCATTTGACTGATCCAAAGATGATGATGACAAGGATAAAGGTGAACACTGTCTAACTGACTGCCTACTTTGAGCTAGTACTATACTGGACACATTGCCTAAGTATTTAATACTTAAAATGACCTTTTTAAAGAAACAGACTCAGAAGTCACAGAGCTAGTAAATGGGCAAATGTGGATTCTACTCAAGGCCCAATTTTAAGCTATAATTATAGTCACCATGCTAAAGTACTTTAAGATTATGTTAGGAGGGGTGCTTGACTATCTGAGTTGGTGGAGCATGGAACTCTTCATCTCAGGGTTGTGTGTTCGAGCCCCACATTCAGTGTAGGGATGACTTAACATATTTTTTATGATTTTATTTTTATCAAAGACCAAATCTATACAACCTAAATTAAATCTCTTTAATTCTTAAAAACCCAGAAGACAAAATAATTTAGTCAAAATAGGAAAAGTCTATTCTAATAATTTGGTGTACACAGGTTAAAACTCTAAACTGAGACTGATTTAGAATTAAAATTGGGGAAGCCAAGTAAGTTTGCCACAGTCTCCCCCTGCCCTCAAAAGTAATGGGACCTGAAAACTGATGTTAACTGAAGCTTCGTTCCTTCTTTAAGTCGTCTGAGACCAAAACCAGCTGTGAAGTTTGTGTGCTGCTTGAAGGTACCCAGCTAAGGGGTCGCTTTGGGGAACTGAAATTCGGCCCACATTCCAGTGGCCAAGCAATGCCCCCGTGGAACTAAGAAAGAACCTTGGAGGACCTTGTCTAATTTATACAAAAGCTCTGGCAGGCAAGGTTAGGTCCAAGTCCGCTCTTATCCTTAAGTTCCACCCGGGACAATGCAGGGTTCCTAAGGGAGGCCTTGGATAGTGCACTCACCTCTGAACACGTGGCAGGTGCTCCTGGCTTGTGAACAAGGACACCGCTTTCTGCTTGGTCCCACTGTGACTCAGCCTTGGCAAGCACTAGTATAAAGGAGCATCGTGATTTGCATAATGTTTTAGTACCATAATTGATTTCGTACTAAATTTGAAGACATAGATTGTTAAAAATTTGATGAAAGTTGTGGACAACTCAATATTACCACCTTTGTGTATTTCTATGTACTTGGAAAATTCTGCATGTATTTCAGGGAACTCCAGGACTAGCACATCAATTCCATGGACTCCATGAACCCTAGCTTCAGAAACTGGCTTTAAAATTCTACATTATGTATAATAATGGAAAAATGTAGTTTGAATGGAAAGTAGTGACACTAGGAAATGGTGATACTTGGAGTTGAAACATTCTTTAAGGAAACTTCTCTAAGAGAAAAATACTTAAATGATAACTAAATAGTATTTATAATTAGCTCAAGAAATATACTTTAAGAAGAACAAGTATAGTACAAGGATGCATAAAGCTATAGAAGATGTTTAACCCAGGTAATAGTTGAAAGTAGCAGAGGGGAAAAAGCAAAATGGGAAGAACTGATATATTTTTTTTTTTAAGATTTTATTTATTTATTCATGAGAGAGAGAGGCAGAGCGAGAAGCAGGCTCCCAAGGAGCAGGGAGCCCGATGCGGGACTCGATCCCAGGACCCTGAGATCATGACCTGAGCCGAAGGCAGACGCTTAACCATCTGAGCCACCCAGGCGCCCAAGAACTGATATTTTAAAATTAGGTACTTACATATGTACCTACCTAAGTATCTAAAAATAACTAATTTTACATTGTTTGAATATGGAAAATCACTAGCAGGGGCCATGCCTTTACTTGGCTTATACTCTGAGATTCTTGTATTTGCAACTACCGGAGTCCAAACTGGGGGTTGGGATGGTGGGGAGAAGGGAATTACTCCACTAAAGAAATGGTTGGATTTCTAAAACCTACATTTCCCCCTATTTTGTTGTCTTTTATAGAAAAACAATGAACAGTTTTGGTTTGGGAGTAACTTATTCTTTTAAAAACTTCTAGATATTTTGAGGCAAGTACATGTAGCCCCACAAATTACAGAACTGGCCTAAGTCACTTTTTTCTTTTTTTTGCCTTTGTGACATGTCTGGGGTGGTCATTGCTCTTAGTGATTCTTTGCTCTGGGTTAACAAAGGAGTAATCTTATTTACAATTAACCACCCATGTCCTTCCTGATTAGACAATTTTAAACATTCTGAACTGAGGCTAATATTGGGAAGGTAGGTTTTCCTATGTTGAATATTTACCTCCGCTTTGAACCACCAATTTTCTCTCTTCTGGAATTTAAGATACAAAGTATACAGTAGAGAGGCTTTTTGCTGACCCATTAATTAATTGGGCCATTCTTAGAAATTTTATTTTATTTTGTTATTTTATTTTTATTTTTTTAAAGATTTTATTTATTTGACGCGAGGGACACAGCGAGAGAGGGAACACAAGCAGGGGGAGTGGGAGAGGGAGAAACAGGCTTCCCACCAAGCAGGGAGCCCTAAGTGGGGTTCGATCCCAGGACCTGGGATCATGACCTGAGCCGAAGGCAGACGCTTAATGACCCACCCAGGTGCCCCTTAGAAATTTTAGTCATGACTATTTTAAGACTTAATTTTATCTAGCAAAAAAGAAGCATTCTGAGCTATGTAAATAATTGATATCTACAGAGTCATTTCTTAAGGTACATGATACGTAATGGCATCTATTGCTTTATTCATAATAGAAAAACCTACTTAGGCAATCGCAGCTACATTTATATTGCAAGGGGTAAAATGAAACTTTTGGTTAACTATTCCCTATTTTTCTCATTCAATATTAATTTTAAAAGATAATTTTACTAATTTGAGAATTTAGAGAAAAATTCGTATGTATGAGGTTAGCTTGAAGACAGTCAGTCTGAATTAGTGCAAGTTCTGGAACATAAATTACTCATAATGCATGTCATCCCCTGATCTAAATTTTACAGTATAAGCCATTAGATTCAGTTTTAATAAAGGTGGGAATTTATTTTTAATTGTGCTAGAATACCAGCCTAAAATTCTAGTCTCCAGTTATAGTGTGTTTCTGCTGTTGATTATAAATGGGTGCGTCCAAAGTTCTGAAATTTTTGGTTCTATATGAAGGTAAATGCTTACATTGATACATTTTTTTTCCATATTATTACATAATGGGAGGCTGAACCTAAAACAGCCCTGAATTATCAATTATTCTGATTTACTGGATTCTTTATTACACTTGAAGGGTCATCAGCAAGGTAATAAATTGTAATGCAGTGTTCCTAGTTAGAGAGGATTCAGAATCATGTGACTAATTCTTTCTAAAATAGGTGGACTCCAGACTGATGTCACCACACAGGCCGTCACGCACAGGCACACACACACCTGCAAGCAAGTACCAGGCACGCGTAGGCACAGGGCAGCATCTAAAACACGAGCATTTCTAAATGTGCACCAACTTCAGCCTTTGTTAGTTTCTTCTCTCCATTGGAAAAATGGCCTCTAATAATAAAAAAAAAAAATGTGAGGGGCGCCTGGGTGGTTCAGTCGTTAAGCGTCTGCCTTCGGCTCAGGTCATGATCCCAGGGTCCTGGGATCGAGCCCCGCGTCGGGCTCCCTCCTCAGCGGGAAGCCTGCTTCCCCTCTCCCACTCTCCCTGCTTGTGTTCCCTCTCTCGCTATGTCTCTCTCTGTCAAATAAATAAAATCTTAAAAAAAAAAAATGTGCACTTGTTACTGGGCCTTTTGGTTAGCAGGTTTCATTAAAGAAGAGAAGCTATAAATCCTTATGTCTAAAATATATATATATAATTTAGGGGAAGAGAGCACTGATGTATTTTAAACAAAGAATATGTTCAGAGGGTAGCATATGAACAACAAAAATGTAAAAATAGTAAAACCTGAAGAGAAAAATGTGGCACAGGGGTTTGTTGGTAGTGCATAAAGCAATTGGAAAAGTACTCTGAAAGGTTTTAAAAATTGGATCTTTAAACCTGTGTGGAGTCTTAGAAATCACTGAAGTGATGGTCTCCTCAGAGGAAGATGGTGGACTGATGAGGTACAGAAAGCATGTTGCTGGTTGAGCCTGCTGACCCTCTAGTGGAAGAAATACCTGACTAGACTCAGTTACATTCTGAAATCTGGGCCAATAGCATCTACTTCTGTAGCTTACATTATTATGCTTCATGTGACCAAATTTGTGTCCCTGTCCCCATTCTCTCTCCTGAGTTAGACCTAGTCCTCCAACATTCTGTTGTTACAAATGTCCAACAATCCCAAATGACCTTGACTCCTAATTTGAACTCTGTGGCATCCACTAAAACCAGTTCCTCTTCCCTGTCTTCTCTTGGAATGTATGGTATCACTAATAATCCAGGTTTACAAGCCATAGACTGAGGCATTATTCTTGGTGCTTCCATTTCCATTTTCTTTGCCATATACAATCAGGCACCACACCTTGGTGATACTACCTCCTAAACACGTGTCAGATTGGCACAGCTCTCTCTTCCCACTCCCATAACCCATCACAGCCAGTCATCTCTTGCCTGAATCAACCTCTTACTTGTTCTCCCTTCCTCCAGTTTTGCCCACCCCTTTTCAAATCCATTCTCCATCTGCTCATCTGCTATTAGGACTATATTATGGATGGTTGCTTCTGCATGAGGTTGCTTACCGTTATGACAATAAACAAAAACTAGGTGGGGGTAGAACACAGTGCAGAAGTGAGGGTGGTGTTCGGAGCAGAGAATGAGGGGAAAGGGAGAGGGCTGGGGGAACCCACTTTGCCACCTTGAACCATATACAGTAGTGGGTGAGCATTATGACTTCTTAGAAAGCCTGGATTTAGGTCATGGATCTGTTAGGCTTGTGGCTGTGACCACCTTGCTTAACCTTTGGAAACTCCATCCTTGGTAAGATGGAGATAAAGTAGAAACTAATTTATAGGGCTGCTTAAAGGACTAAGTGAATAATCACATCAAACATCTGACCTATGGTAAGGACCCAATAAATGGTAGCTGCTCTTACTATTTTTATTGGAGCACTGTTGAGGAGAGAGTTAAAGCAACAGCACGAGACTCCTGCCTAGCCCAATAGGAAGGATGCAGCATATAATACAGCTCCTGCTTCCAGCACAGTGAGGAGGGGGAATGGATGTGGGAAGAAGGGAAAAAAGGCAAGACCGGTGGAGGTGGGTTCTTCCTGAGCTTGTACATGGGAAAGCCTTTCCCAAGATAAGCTCGGATTCAAATCAAAACAAAGAAAACTTAGTTATCTGGATGGTTCTGGTTCTTCTCCCCAAATCGGTTTTATTAAGGTAGTTGCTTAACTTGCCCGTTTCTGTGTGCGCGTGTAAACAGCTATTTTTGCATGGCGAAGTATTACATTTCAGTGCAGCAGTCTTCAGACCTTTATTGTCTACTTCATTTAGTCATTGGAAAATAGACAGGTTTTTATTCTAAACACTATGATGGTAAGAGTGAGGCCCTTAGAAGAAATTTCAGCTGGAAGAAACTCACCAACAGCTGGTGAAGAACAGGTTCCATGTGTGAAAATTCAGGTAAGCTACTGGGGATGTGATAGGACTTCTTCATGTGCTGGGTCAGCAGTCCAGCAAATCAGTCTCCCATGGCCAATGGAAAACTCTTCCGCCCATACCTCTGGCCTGGTTCACCCTCAGGCTCCTCAGTTGGCCCCAGAAACTGATCTTGTTTCCTATGCAGATCACCAGTGCTGTTTCCCTCTGGGGACTAGCCATAGATCAGTAGAGTTCCTGCAGCTACTACTTACCCAGGAGCATTTGCACTCACAGAGCTTACTGTTCGCCCTCTTTGGGGCTATGTTAGGATCTCACCTGAAAGTGAGACAGGTGGACATGGTCATGACTGCTTGGCCATTGTGCTCTGTAGACTTACTATCAACCTTTAACACCACGCTCGTCTATGTGATTCCGGCATCTGGTTTACCTCCATGGTATTATTGCAGAGTTGAGTTTGTTCTGTATGTTTAGGCTTTCACACACTTGCATGTCCTTGGGGTTAAAGGGTGCCAAATACCGTTTATAGTGATGATCCATTGTAAAGAAACAGCATCCTTGAAGATATTGCCAAAGAGCAGTTGGCAAGATTTATTCGCACTGTGAAATTTTAATTGCCTTAGCTTTAGACTTTAAAGTTTGATTTTGAGGTCAGCCCTGCTCAGTCATGGAAGAGCAGAGACTTGGCTGTGTTGAGAGTGATAGGACAGTAACAGAGTTGGAGTAGCATCATCTAGAGATAAGGTCCAGCACATGTGGGCAGAAATGAAGGGTGGGTTTTTTTTTTTTTTTTGTCCAGAAACTATTATGTGTTTGGAGGGGGGGAGAATAACAATGGTGGTCACATTTAGACTTTGAGAGAGGCTATGCCTTCGGAGCTCCGTGAGGGGTGAGCTGCAGCAAAAGCAGTATTGGGCAGATAGCTCTTATGTGGCAAAAGGAAAAGAGGGGGGACCCTTTGTGAAGAACAGGAGGAGGAGACTCTCCAAAATTTAAGTATAATGCTGATGAGAAGGGCTCAGGTTTACCCCTAAAACCTTATGGAATCTGCCCTTAAGAAATATAAAATAAAAAAGGCAAAACTGTAGAACAGTATGAAAAATCGATATGGCTTTCCTGCTACATGGCAGACTCACTGTAATGTTGAACATTGTATCTCTGTGTACGGGGAGTTCACTTCTGTAAATACCAGAAGGACCTTGTTCTAACACTTTCAACTTATAACAAGGTCCTTGAGAACCGCATAGAGTAGAGCATTACAGTATAGCTTTAGTATCATTCTAAAAATTTATTGATGTGTCCGAGTGATTTTTTTTTTCTTTAAGTCTTGAGCTTGTTCTCCTTCCTTGCTCCTTCTCCTTCAGAGGATGATTCCATCTCCGTTCACACATGTAAAGTCCGTAAGCTACTGCATTGGTGATTAATTGTATTTGAAACTCCTCAGCCACATTATTGTGAGTTGTAGAAATTCTATGTGCAGTGAACTGATCAAAAAGAAGCCAGATTTCATCTGTGGCTCTTTTATTTGTAAAAGCCGCTGAGCATTTTAGTGCAAACATCTTACATTTCGAGAAAACTGGAAATAAAACTACATTAGACGGAGGCTAGAATGGAACGTTAGTGGCCTGCGTGCCTCTACTGAGACTGTGTTGGGTGCCAGTTGGCCAGACTCGGGAACATTTAGATTTTGTTTCTGAGAGGAAGCAGTGCATGGCCATAAGCCACATTAAGTTCATTAGGTGCAATTGCTGCATGACACAGTTAATATGGTGACAGAAATAAACTCTTCAGTGACTCAATTCTAGTGGCACCAATTTTAACCAATTTATCAGACAATTGAGTATGTTCTGCACTGGGGATGGATCTTTAAAAATATGGTGCCCATTTTCTTGTTGGGTTTATTTGACTTTGTAGACACAGCTCAGTTGATGAAGATGCCGATATGTATTCACTAAGCATGTAAGCAATGCTAATGGGGGTTGATCTGTTGCTGGTGCTTAAGGGAGGTTTTACTAACCAACCTAGAATGCATCTAGAAGATGTTTATGATCTGGGAAAGCATCCAATGTATCTTGGAGAAGTGTGTGTGTGTATTTGCTTTCAGTAATCTGTGTAAAAAACATAAAGGTTAAAAATCACCAATCATAACATCATACAAAATGGATTATAGTCATGATTGTTAAATGCTCACATGAAAATCTGTAGTTTAATTATTTTTGCCAATAATCACATTACCTATATAACTGACACTATAGTCTTAATACGTTTTATCCCAAGGCATGTTAAATTTTATTAAAAAACCCCATGAATTATGACTCTTACTCCATTTTAAGGTTGAGAAAATGGAATGAGAACAATATAGTAGGAAATAAAGCAGGGAACTACACAGTGTTGGTGGTTCACACAATCTGACCTTTCTGTTACGCACATTTATGACTTGAAAAGTAGCATGTTTAGTCCTGAACTCCCTTCCATGTTCTAAACTGTGTATCCAGCTACTTATTTTTGGTTATTTCTGTCCGGTGTTAACTCTTTCAGCTAGATTATATAGACTGCTAAGGCACAGCAAAAACTATTCCTTGTTAGAATGACTCAGGCAATATTAGATAATATGCAGATAAATTGCAGGATCAAGCTTTGTGTTAATTAGTCCCAAGTCCACTTCAGCCGGAGCAATTGGAGCTCTGTTTAACAATGCATGCATAGGTTTTGAATGTGTATAATTGAGGGAAAAATTTGATTCAAAAATAAGCTCCTGGAACAACAAAATCAAATCCTAAGGAAATAGTCTACTAATGACCTGGATCAGACTGATGAGTCTTTGCTAGTCTACCTAACTATTGTCTTTCAGGATTATGCCCATTAGCAAACAGATCAGATGGGGACAAATGTCTGTTGCTTCCTCTTGGAAGCTGGATATCAAGGATACATCAGTTCTATTGACTGTGATATTAGAATTCTTACACTAAAGTCAGTCGAAGGTAGTGGATACCAGCTTTCTTTAAATGCAGTACTTCCTGGAGATAGGAAGCCTAGAATGAAAGACCTCTTCATATGCTTGCTATGTTCAAAGTCCCAAATTACTGAAGACATTTCTTTATACTGATACACAAACACGGTTATCCAAAATAGACTTTTCCTTCCCCTTGATAACATTTTAATTCTTTTGTAAGAAAAGAAAAACTAGTCTTAATTTATAAAGCCAGTGGACATTTTGAAGGGAGTAAGTATATCCTTACCTCTAGCTCATGAGATGACTATGAAGGTTGAAAATAGGTCTTTATTTATACCTAACCTGCTGCCCAGTGCTGCTTGTCCACTCACATCCAAGTTTCTAAACCGATGTGAGTTCCTTCCAGCTGTGGGAGCCAGACTGATCCTAACTAGACTACAGTCACATTTTCAGGATTGTTAGGTATCAGATATTTTATCGGTCAAAATCAATAGATAAATAAAGGGGGAAAGCAAAATCAGCAACTTTTAATTAAACCTTTTGAAAAAGTAGGACTATGACTGTGACTCAGACTACTACAGGACACCTGCTCTAAAGCGAAAAGCTGTTAGTTTAAGCACGAGGCAATGATAATTTATTAGAGGTGATGACAGAGTTGAATATGAGATTTGTTTTTTACTGTGCATGCTAACCAATATGAGCATCTAACCACACAATTAACAACCCATAAAGGTGGCAACTTTGAAGAGCTGTGCATTCTGGCATTTTCCTGACTGGAATCCCTTAGATTATTTCCCTAGGCACTTGAATTCAAAGAAAAGTTCACTCAGGAGTGTGAAGTAACAAATTGAGTAACACTCAGGAGTGTGAAGTAACAAATTATTCATTTTCTGTATTTTACACATATCAACTAAAGTATTTTCAACAAACCTTTGTATGAGTATATGTGTGGGGAACACTCAACAAATTATTTTTTGATGCCATAAAACCTTTGACTTGAGAATAAACTTATTTTCTCCATATTTTGCAAACATGGGCTCTTTGGTGACTTCCAAAAGTTAAAAAAAAAAAAAAAAAGATTCATGGATGAGGGGGGAAAAAAGTATGATCTGTAATTTTTATTTTTTTCTAGAAAACAATTTGAGAAGGCAGAAATTAATGGTCTGCTTACCTCAGGACTGAAACACAGGAAGTCTAAACAACTTGCCTCTGTTCACACAATAAAATAATGTAAAACCAAGAATACCATATCATTTCCTAGTATTTCATTTCTGGGTACTACTGAACCAGACAGACTTTCTCCCTTAATATTGTGAATAAAATGAATCTCTTAAAATGATCCATCTGGAAATAAAAGCGTGTGGGCATGCACGTGTGCGCACTTTGGTTCTAACTTCGGTAACAGGTTAGGGGCCCCATGGCTATCACTTGAGTTTGAGTGACATTGATCGTTGTAGAGTCAGCTTCTGTGGTGCCTCTAGGCAGGGTAAAGGCTGCTGGTGGGTGCTCCCTGTTTACCAAGATGGACCTGTGGATTTAAGCAGGCCTCCTTCTCAACTGGACTCCTTACCATGGGATCCCTCTGGTTCCTTTCCTGCTGTCACCAGGCTCAACAGTGACCCAGGCAGCTGTGGTTTCATGCAGTGTGGGGAAAAAAAAAATGTATTTTCTATCAAATAGTAGATGTTTTAAAGGATGTGTTTCTAGGATAGCCAACTGGCTTCCCATTTTATTTCCCAGTTTTCTTATATCAACACTTGAGATTTAACCTTTTCTTGCCAGGTACATGTTACTGGTATTGTGGCAAGTGGTGAGCACCAGAGGCAGAGGCCATCACGTAGATGAATGCACAACATGCTCTTCATGCTTAGGCCGCCTAAATGGCTTAGTCCGTAGAGCATGTGACTCTTGATCTCGGGGTTGTGAGTTTGAGCCCCACATTGGGGGTAGAGTTACTTTAAAAAAAGTAACAACAGGCTTTTAATTCTGAGAGTAAATTCAAGATTGAATTGCTTCATAAATTCCTATTTTCCAGATTTCAATGCAGTGAAAGATGCCTGTTTTCCTTCCAAAGCTAGACAAGGGAGACCAACCATCTCTTCCTTCACTGATGGCTAATTGGACTCCCAGTGCAACTGGCTGTGCATTGCTGGAAATCACTTAAGACTATTTTGTTTGTTGTGCAAAACAAAACAACACAACAAAACAAAAAGTAGTTTTGAGAAACCGAGGCCTGCTAATAGCAGTTAGCCACCTGCTTACTGTGCTGATATGTTTTAAAAACAAAAGAAACGTTTTAGGCAAACATTATAACTACACCATATCCAAAACAAACTATTGAATTATACAGTATAGCCTGTGAGTTTTCTGTTAAGAAGCAAATACATTTAAGAATCTGCTGTGACAAATCAGTATCAAAATGTGTGCAAAATTACAAGAACAAATAGAATGTTTTTGACTGGTTTGTTTATATCGAAACTATATTATTTTATGTGAAGTATGTGTAATAGAGCATTAGATTTGAAAATTCTGTGTTGAATATCATTTCTGACAGCCTTTTTTAGGGTCACTAAAATTCCAATAATTCAGTCTAGGATTGAAGTCGATTCCAGAGAAAAATTTAATATAGTCTGCTTGCCTGCCAGCTTCAGCATAGTTTCAGAGCATTGAAATGGTTTGACACATTGAAATATAAAGTGCATTTGTCATATCTATTGGTGGAGTATTTTATGTGATCGCATCTAACAAAGATCAAGTTAGAGTAAAACTTAAACTGTTTTTTTTATGTGTTTGTGAAGAGGATTGTGTTTTATCTTGTTTTCTTTACAGTCTTGATTTGATTTATTACAAAGTCCAATAAACTATTCCTAGTAATAATAAAGAAACACATTGCCTGAACCAGTTCTGAAATGCAGTGGAACACCTCTGTATTACCACAATCACTTGCTGTTTGAAAGACCCATATGAATTCAAGATTGTGTCACAGAAGAGGTACTTTCTAAATGAGCATGAGGTTAGAATGGAGTTTCAATTTCCAACTCTAGCAAATAGAAATGGTGTAATTAGAAGAAAGTTTATAAACCTTTGAACCTCCGTTTTCTCCTCTGTAAAATGGGGGTGATACTAACAAGCTTGTAGGTTTTTTGTCGATTTCTTTTGATATGGTAATGATTTGAGATGTTAGGTGTATAACCCTAACTCAGTGCCTGTCCCCTAGCAGTTGTTCTGCGAAAAGCTTTATTATATTCTTACAGCTTCTGGGAATTACACTTACGGAAGGAAATCTGCAGAATACCCAGGTATGAGCATACCAGGACATACTGCGATGAGACTCCAGTGTTTTTATATTTTGAAAAAAATATGGCCTTAGATACTACAAAAATCAGTTAATCTTCCCAGTACATATTCAGTCCTGCATGATTATTTATGTTTGAGCTGTTTGGGGCTGCTTGTGGTGAGAGTGTAATGATCAGTTGGATTCTGTTCCAGAGAGTTCATTGAGGACCCCTTAAACTGGAATGGACCTTAGCATCGTGCAGCAATATCCTTTATGGGAGTATACAGATCTCTCACTGTTCCATTTATATAGTCATGTACTCATAACCTTTTATGGAAGAGGTTTTTTTTCTTCTTTGGGTAACCACATGTTTGCACTCCAAATCAAACTTTACATTTATTTTAACATGTATATGTATTAAATTATCTTCAAATAATGCCTTTTTATTAAACCAGTTGATTTCATAATGTTCATATTTTTAAACAGTATTGCTTGTTATTACTGGTTTTGCTTGTCACCGTTTATATAAGCAAACAGAACATTACTTAGCTTGACGTCTTCCAGACTTTACGGGAAAATGGCTGTGATGGTCTAGTGAACGTGTTCCAGTTATTATAATCTTCAGTTATAGTTTTAACATTCATTTATCTTTAAGTACAACTTATATTTTAAATCTGTAGGTGGATTTATCATTTTAGGAAGTAATTTTTAGGAACAATTTATTTTCAAGCCAAAATAATCTGTGCTTTTTTTAGTGTTTAAGTTTTTAAGTTTCTTTCCTTTTCAGAGTAAGGATACCACTCTTGATCTTTATCTCGAAAATTTCATTTTTTACAGTAATTGGTATAAAAACTTTTAGATTACAGTTGTCAATAATAAGCCTTCTAAATTTTTAAAATATTTTTCAACATTAGTCATCAATAGAACATACTTTGGAAATTCCAAGTTTAAAGGGAATGTGCTATATATTTTGCTGTATCAGATCCATTCTGGAGATGGTAACAACCACAGCTCTTTGGACAGAGGAAAAAATTTTATAAAAAGTTTGTTACACGCTATCATGTTCTGAACTAGGATAAAGTGAGATCACTGATCTATATGTAGAGAACAATTGTGAGACGCGAGCACTACCATCAGGACTGGGGGAGGGGAGAGAAGAGGTTGGAATTAGTAAGACTTAGAAGCTCAGAGGAGAGACCCCCTGAAGTCAGAGCTCTGGAGAGGGGACACTGACCAGCTTGTGCTGGCATCTCTGAGGAGGCAGGGAATGAAGACGGTTCCAGCAAGTGTTAGGAAAGTGGTAAGCTTTTCAGCTGAAGGAACTGCCACTGTTGGGGGGATGCTGACAGAACCAGCCAGGAAACACACAGAGAAGGTCCTGGCTTCCTTGTTCAGCCTCACAGTCTCCTTCCCATGTCCCCATGACACTGCCTTAACAGAGCATCTGGCCAGGCATAAATGGGGTTTGCCAGCCCCAGCAGCACAAGGCAGAGCAGGGAAGGATGGTTTTGAAGCTGATAACAATAGCTAATTGGCACAGTTGCTTTATTAAGAATCCTGGCTCTTAAAAAGGAATGTTAGAATTATTTCAGAATGGTCCCATTGTCATCTTAGATCGAATTTGCTATAGTAATTCACAAAGCAAACCAACTCACTTTATAATTTATATCCCCAGGAGCAATATTCCATTATTACATTAATACTCCATTATTAATGTACAGGTTTCCCAACACAGAAGAGTTAGTTTGAACGTACTTTGAATCATTTAAAAAAAATACACTGTCAAAGGCCTGCAAAGTTCCTAGCTTTTTAATGCTATTCAGCATGTTTCTTCTGCTTCCTGGGATTCATATGCAGACAGACATTTGAAATCAAACACATGAATTCAAGCAGCACGACGCTCTGCTACTGAGAATCTGTGAGACCCTAACATGGTGGTGAAGTTACTGCCTTATAGAAGACTGGGCTGTTTGACAAACTTGGTGGGTTAGTCAAGTTAGTCAAAGGGTACCGCTTACAAGAGTCATCAGTAATACCTGGGAAATGCAATCAGCAAATAAATTCCTTCTCTGTCCAAGCCTTACATTTACTTAGGTTGCAGCAAAAAAAAGTTTTAGGAGGCACCCTTTGGCTTTACCTTATCTGTGGGGTTTGTTAAATTCTACTTATTGACCAGATCCAGTTTGACATTTACAACTGCCCAAGAGCAAGCCAAGCAGGATTACAAGTCAAGAAATTAAGGAGGGAGCTTCTGTGAAAGAGGTCTCATTGATAGAATATGCAACATCTAGAGACTGTGCATGTTAGGCGAGGTTACAGGGCTGTGACTAAAAGATGCAAACATTTGTAGTAAAATGAAGAGGTCTGAGGAAACAGGCTACGGAAAAGTTGACTTTAGAAGATGGGAAGAGAAGGAGCTCAAGACCATAACAAATTAATGAGGGCTGGAAGAGAATAAGATTCCTATTACAAGGAGAATTTTGAGGAGAAATGGTAGTGACATTACTCCATGACTGAGTACTTACATTGGTCCAGTCTTGGTTCAGAGCGCTTTGGGTATATTAAGGACAATAATACTGTAAAGAGATCAGAGGAAGGCCCTGAAAACCATGAACTGAGAAAAGGCTGTTGGCTTTGATCTTTGGAGGGTTATTTCTGACTTGGGGGGAAAAACATTTTAACACAGTGAAAGTATCAGAAGCCAGGTTTCAAATGTTTAAGGAAAGAAGGATTGGTAAGGATGTCTGTGAAGGGAGTTAAAATTACTCTTCCCAGAGCTTTGTCAGTGGAGCAAGAAAGATCATATATACAGTCCTGTCTACTTTCCTTGAGTGCTTGCAGCTATAGATATGTTTAAAGATTGAGAGGGTGGACATGGAATGTTGAGGTCGTAAGACCTCTCTTCTGAGTCTGAGATTGTGATGGACCACCAGCTTCTTTGGGAGGATGAAGCAATGTAATTGTGAAAGGTAGTGGGGTTGCCCTGTAAGGTGTAATGTCTTGACTAAGGTAGAGCAATATATTGAGTAAAGAAAGTGCCTAAGAAATGGGTGCTATTTAAAAATCAAGCATATGAATTACTGGAATATGAAAACGAAAATTTGCTTTCAGGGATTTCCATAAGGTTGTCATCACTGTATTCTGGTCAAACTGCATGCAGTCTACCAAGATTTGTCTTGTAGAAACTTTGACTAGTTTGAGGTTTCTCTGAGTAGTGGCTTGTAATGAAGATAGATACAGAAAATGTTATAAAGGTGATCTGTGTGTATTTGATGATGTAGTCTAACTTACTGTAATGGAGAAATCTCTCTGCTAGCTCCTTGATTTGTAAGTTAAAGTTGATTTGATAGTATTGAAATGTCTCTTCCAGTAAACGAATGTCTATATTTTAGGAGACTCCAAGGTCTATCTTAGATACTTGAATGGTCCTATTTCAGTACCTATTATTTGGAATATACAGACAGGAACCTCATCCAAATTGCCATCTCCCTTAAAACAAAACAAACCACCAGGTTTAAAATCCTTTGTAAGCCACCGGGTTGCCTTTAAGTGGATTTTTTAAGAAAATCACTGAAAACCCCACTCTGTTTGGTAAGAGTAGCTTTCCAGTTGAGTCACAAAAGGCGTTATGGCTCCGTGCTTTACTTCACTATCTCCGTAATACTGAGCTGATAATTTAGAAGTTAAGCAGTATATCTGCTACTTTGTGTTTTCTATGAAGTAACCTTTGATACATTTTACAAGAGCTAACCCTTGTCAGGAATACTGTGTAGTAATTTGCATAATTTCTCAAAGAAGGTCCTAAGATGAGCATGTGTTGTACATCCAATTTGAATCAAAGGTAAATAACTTCTGAAATAAATAAGTAAACAAATGCACATACATACATGCATATAGATATTATAGATCTATAGGTATGAAAATATGTATGCATGTATAACCTCTCCCCAGTTTATTTAGTTGATGAGCTGTTTATGAATGTCTTCCTTGAAAATACATTACTAAGATAAACATTATATGAGGGCCATGCTAACTGCTTTAACAACTAAAATGTTAATAGCACTGTTATTTATTTTAGAACTTTCCAACATGCACAGACCTAACTGGTGAATAGGAAGTTACTGCTTCTCTCGGTCATTCTGGAGACCCATGCTGACAGAAGCTACTATGCCAGGCTTCCACAATCACTCTGGGTGGTGTTACCCAGTTACCTAGAAGGCAGAGGAGAGTAAGCATCACCCAGGGAAGCTAATGATGGGCTAGGCTAGAGTAGCCCACAGAAACTTTGGCTCATATTCTGTTGGCTGGGACTCCATCACATGGCCACATTCGATTGCGAGGGAATGTGGAACATAGAGTCCAACAATATTCCCAGGAGAAGAAAAAGTGGTATTTTGGTGTACTATCTGTTGCCAAAATATTTAATAAATACTGATTTTTAGAAAGTGTTAGAAGGATATGGCTTCATAATATAAAATCACAGATCATGTTCTTTGTAATTATACACATCCTAATTTGTATAACAAATATGGTATACATGAGTATTGAGGCATTTTGGTATGGTGACATGGAGACAAAGGGGTTTCAAGGCCAAAGGGGATTTTGACTAGTCTAAGAGGGTCACCGTCAAAAACATAGTGTAGAGCTATTGCTATGCACATAGATTCACCTGAAGCAAAGGATTCAGAAGCATACCTGAGGACTCTACCTCTACCGAAGGGAAGTCACTTGCTATTTCTAAGTATCTATGATGGTGACAGAGAAATAGCTGTATTGTTGAGAAGTTTGTAATAACTGAGATGTCAAGAGTTGTCTGTAGCAGGCAAAGAGTTTGTTAATGGTGTTTCTTTGAATTACTGTGCTATGTTCATAGAGATTTGATTATAGCCACATTTGTGTTTTGCAAAAATCAAGTGCTTTTTGAAGGCTTGCATGTACGTTAGAGGACAGTGTGGAAATCTACCTGTGAAAGGCCATAGGTTTCTTTTTTTTTTTCCTCTGTACTTAAGTGTTTATTTCTTATGATTTAATTCACGTAAGCCTCCAGCTCTATACTCTTTGATTCACCACTGTGACTCATTGTTTAGAGTATCTGTCACATAGAAGTATATGATCAACATTTTTGAGTGGATAGGTAAATAAATACCTCCTTTTGTAAGACTGATCAGGGCCAACGTTATACAGTTCATCTAAAGCCATTCTGTACAGTGCCTGTTCTATAGTAAAAACTTAATTCTTGTGAGTTATAATAATTATCCTTATTCCTGTACATGTGCTGTTCTCTTCTCCTATAGGATACTGAGTGATGAAGAATTTGTGTGTCTTCAGCTAAGTTCCAATAGTTCTATTAGCTAAGTTTTAATAGTGCAGATGCTTTCATTAAGTTCAGTATTAGGCCCCTGGCTTCTACTGAGTGTTGATTGAAGAAATGGAGACCTTTCAGAGTCACCGGTGGAACCACCAATGAGTATTTTCTGCCATGTGATGTCAGGAGCAGGAGCTTCGAGGGTCCAGATTAGGGCTGCTGCTTTCCAACTGTAACCGTGGACCATAGGTTTCTGAGAGAAAATAAAATCCTATTGAAATTGGAACTTTCTTATGTCATACAAATTTGCATATCTTACTTACTAAAATCATAATTAACACTTTTTTTTTTTTTAAAGATTTTATTTATTTATTTGCGAGAGAGAGAATGAGAGACAGAGAGCATGAGAGGGAGGAGGGTCAGAGGGAGAAGCAGACTCCCTGCCGAGCAGGGAGCCGGATACGGGACTCGATCCCGGGACTCCAGGATCATGACCTGAGCCGAAGGCAGCCGCTCAAGCAACTGAGCCACCCAGGCGCCCCATAATTAACACTTCTACTGCCAATGTTAAATAGCTGAAAACAATTTGTTTTATTTAGTCCATATCACCGGAAGTGAATGAAACTACAAATTATTTACTATCAAAGTTTTCCTTGACATTTTTCTGTCAGTTGATTCCTTTTTCTCCTTTCACTTTTTGTCAACCGGGGCAGAAATAGCCTAAACTCTCAATGTCTCTACAACTTACAGTTAAAGAGTAGAAAAAAGTCATGATTATTTACAGGTGAAACTTTTTTTTTTTTTTTTTTTTGGAGGGCAGTGTTTTTGTTAGAGTTAGTAGATCTTAAATTTGGGAGTGTATATTCTAGTCCAATTCCCCAATTTCTTGTAAGGAATTGGTTGAATGATTGCCTCACAGTGAGTTTTTATCTTTTTTTTTTTTTTCCTTTCAGTTCAGTACTATGTATATTTTATTCTCACATATTCAAAGGTACTTTAATATTATAATATCGCAGTATTATAGGCTAAATAGGCAGTGTTACCAACAAGTATCTTTGCATATGGGAATTAGAGGGTGGGGTATCATACTTAAAAAAACATTTCAAGTAATTAAAGTTGATTTAATATCACTATGTATAGCAAAATCCTAGAATGTTTATAGCCCCCACTTTCCTTCAAAATAAAGTAATTGTAAATGCTTTACATCTTAAATTTACAGAGGATGTTGATCTTGCTCTTCTATTCCCTTTTTCCCATACTCTTCAAAACTTCATCAACCACTGTTTTTCCATATACAGTCTACATTATGTTGGAGAAGGCAAGTTATACATTTCAGGTTTTTTGTTTTTTTTTTTTAACTTCACAGAATCTACAAATCTCTAAATTAAAAAAAAAGTTTCCTATATACATATGCTTGTTATTTCAGTAAGATCAACAAAATGTTTAGGAGCACAAATTCATTAATTATCTTTTGTATCCAGGGCAAAATATAGCAGGCAAGTTGAAAAATGAATTGTTTATTTTTGGAGGGGCTGGGAATAAAGAACAATGAAACTTCCAAATAAAAGTAGTTGGACCTTTTTGCTGTGGATTTGAAAATAAGTCCAGAAGGCTGAGCTTAATATAACATGTGGCAGGTGGCCTGCGTTTGCCTGGAGAATTCCTTTAGGGCAAGACAGCTCAGCAAACACATAAATCCTTTTTTCTCTGTTATCTAGTAGCACATTTAGTTGCCATGGGGATTTTATTTATGCAGCAGATCCTCTGCAGTTCAGTTTGTGCCTAAAGTTTAACCGTACAGCTGTTACCGTAAATGCTACATGGCAATATTTTCCAAACACAGACCCTAGAACAAAAAGAACATTTTTTTCCCTGGCATTAATTTTGCTTTTTATGTTCTGAAACATCTTAGTAAAGTGTTACTCTATACCAGGAAAACTTCACAAGTTCCAGCCAAGCTATTGGTATCATTTCCTGTTACTTGTTCACTTCCAAATAAATTATATGAAAATAGAGCAAATATATCTTCAATGAGGGCAAAATTTTGCAAGTTGAAATGAAGAGCTTATTCATTATACTCCATATATCAAAGCAATTTGATCTCCCTCCTGCCCAGTACTGTTAACTTCTTAAAGGAGTTTAGATCGAATGATCAAATACTTGCTCCTCTGCATCTTCTCACTTTGGCAGCTCTTTGAGTACTCCCTCCCTCCACCCCACTATTTCTAGTGGAGGAGGGAGGAAAACAAGATAGAAAAATGGTGATTGCTTTTGCAACAATCAAGAGATCTCGAAGTTTCTCCAGCTCTGAGCTAGGTCCTGATTTGGAATGAATTGCTTTTGTTTAGTCTTGATTTGTACTACACCAGATAAATCACCAGTATGTCTCCTTTGTGTGAACAGCATGGATTGGTCAATGAAAAGGGGGAACTGATGGTTTTAGATGGAATGCATAAAATTACCTCTCACCATCTGTGTCACAGCGCACCAGGAAAATGATGAAAGGAGAACTTGAAATCCAGGTAAAGTTGCTCCCTTAGAAGGAAAGTAAAGCATTCAGAATCAAAATAAATGTTTCTCGTCTTCCTCCCCACAAGATATTTTTGGATGGGAGGTTGACTGTTGCAGAGAACCATCGAGACATCATCCTTACAGTTGGTTCTGCTCGAGTGAAATGGTCAACATATAAAATTTGAAATGATAAACTAAATGAAGGCCTTCTGTTTAATGCCGTATATTCTTGGCAGGAACCAAGCAGTTTAACATTGAAACTGCATTATTACAGTAGGAGTCATTAAAGATCATCTCTGCTAGGAACCTATTCCTTTCAGATATTTTATCTTTCTATTACAAATAGCCACATAAATCTGAAAATGAATTTTGATGTCATTACTCAAAATAGAGATTTTAAATGGCAACTGTTAACAAGTTCTCTCTACAGAGTGAATGCTCTGAAGGCATTGAAGGCATGGTACCTCCTGTAAAAGGTGACTGCAATCTCTTGCCATTTACTGCACATTTTTAGCAAAAAAAAACCAAAAAAAAACCCAACAAAACAACGAAGTCACTCCTTAAGGGGTATTGGAAAGCAAATATACATGCTTCCTTGTACCCATATAATCAACAGTGGTATGGGCAAGTATTCAGCTTTCATGAAGTCATTTCTTGAAAAAAGTCAGCTACCTTATTGACTCATCCTGGCATTGGTCCTCAAAGTGTGGCCCGTGGTCCACACTGGCATCACCTGGGAGCTTGTTAGAAATAGAGAATTTTGCCCCATCCCCCCATACAGAAAAAAATACCTGCATTTTGGCAGAATGCCCAGTTGTTGCTGTGCATATTAAGTTTGGGAAGCATCGCTTTGGGCCATAACGCTGGAGCTCAAAGTGTACTCGAGATTATTGTGGAAAGGTGCATAGTTTCATCAACTATTTTAGGACCTGTTAGTAGACATCTTAACACTCTTTAGTTTTTTATCTTTTGTATTTGCATCATACACACACACACACACACACACACCCTCAATTCTATGTTCATTCTTCCTTCAGGCTAGTGATAATTAGTGCCAAAAATCTTTTCAGAAATACAGGTTGACCAGCTACTTAGACTACTCAGAATGTTCGAGTCTCATTCTCTTCTGTCTATGGAAACAATCCACCTTTTTGTCCTCCTCTTTTAACAGTCTGCCCTATGAACCCTGACCCAAAATCACAACAAATGATTCCTCATGCCCTCGACACATGCTCTTTACAACTCCATGCCCTTTCATATGCTGTTTCCTCTGCTGGGAATATTCCTTTATTTTCCACCTGACAAACTTTGATTCATACTTGAAGATTCATTCAGTTCCAATGTTTTCTAGATGAGGCATTCATTTTTATGCAAACAGAATGAGTTGCCCTTTCCATAGGGTATCTCTGGTATTTATGCAAACCTTTGTTAGAGTTCTCATGACCCCGTGTTCAATCTATTATTTACTTAGGAGTCTGGTTCCCTCACTGGACTCACTGTTCCTTGAAGACACTACTCTTACCCAATTTACCTGTGTATTCCCAACACCTAGGAAGGTAGCCAGCCCATAACAAGTGCTTGTTAAGTGCTTGTTAAATGAATGAATGCCAAATCCACTTAAAAGAATGCCTTTTTAGCAATGAGAACTGCTAATAAACTGAGACTTCAGGGTAAATCAATCCCCTCTCTCTGTTATAAACGTTTATATATAAAAAAAAACAAAACCTTCCTGTTCTGAAAGAATCCTATCAGATATGCTGGAAATAGAAAGGATAATAGAAGACCACATATAAAGTAGGCTATAAAAAAGAGAAGGACCTGAATTGGAAAAACTGAAGAAGCTTGAATGTTCAACTGTAGAGAAACTGGTATACTGGAGAAAACCAAGAGTGAAATAAAAATGGTTTCCAAGAATATGATTATATTTAATGTGAAAATTGTATCACCGTTTGTACAGTTGGATCAGCCATCACTTTGATAGGCAGTTAAAGATTAAAAGTTTACCTTTGAAATAACCTTCTAGATGTACCTTAAAACAGCGTGTTTTATAAGAATTCCATATGCACAAATGATGTTACAGTGTTAGTATTAATAGGGGGAGCAGATGAGCATACTGAATTTTTCTTCAAATGTAAATGATAGTGGTTTGTATCGAAATAGGATTATTTTCTTTTTATTTTTTTTAAGATTTTATTTATTTATTTATTTGACAGAGAGAGACACAGTGAGAGAGGAGCACAGGCAGGGGGAGTGTAGGGGGGAGAGGCAGGCTTCCCGCCGAGTGGGGAGCCCGATGCGGGGCTTGATCCCAGGACTCTGGGATCATGACCTGAGCCGAAGGCAGGCGCTTAATGACTGAGCCACCCAGGCGCCCCCCCCCCTTTTTTTTAAGGGATTATTTTCTTTTGTGTAAATGTTGACATAGAAACCATATAGGCTGTAAAGGAATGCACTTATGCTTATGGGACAGGCATACTATTGTACATTTTCACCTTGTTTGTCTTACACCAACTGCTACAGTTTGAATTCATGGTAGCATTTCTAACGTATACTGGGGAAACAAAATGAAAAGTTTGAGTATTTCTTCAGTAAAAGGGGGAAACTTAACTATATGCCCACAGATTTTACCTAGAAGAGGGAAACTTTAGATAGACATACCACATTTAATTTGAATAACAAAATAAGGTTTGTGATGTCTGGTAAGAGAACTCAATGACCTTTCTAATTCTTAATTCAAAAGACTTTCATTTTTGATCTATATTTTGCAAAATTAAAAAAAATTGAAATTTAAAAAAATTTTAATTTGGGGGGGTATTTTGCAAGATTTTAAATCTGTATTTCACTGAAGTGGGAGTTTTGAGCTTTGGCTCTAATGTAAATGTCTTAGTAATGTTGGGCAAAGGAATCTGTGGTCCTTATAGTTTAGAGCCTGATGTTATGCTACCCATAGGTACAAACTCGACCTTATTTTTTTACTATGCGCTGTGGAAGAGCTCAAATGTTTTGTTTTGTTTTTAAAGATTTTATTTATTTATTTGACAGAGAGAGACATAGCGAGAGAAGGAACACAAGCAGGGGGAGAAGGAGGGGAGAAGCAGGCTTCCCGCCGAGCAGAGAGGCCGATGCGGGGCTCGATCCCAGGACCCTGGGATCACGACCTGAGCCGAAGGCAGACGCTTAACGACTGAGCCACCCAGGCGCCCCAAGCTCAAATGTTTAATAGTGTACAGATTTCATTCTACTACAAAGCTTGGCAGGTCTGAGATATTCTACAGTTATTAAGGAGATTGAGATGGCTCAGGGTCAGCAGGAGAAACAAAGACTGAGGAGAAGAAGTTCCAGAATAAAACAATTTAAGGGACCATTTACTATCGAAAAATGTTTTCTTGAAGTTAGATCACATTCAGATGTTTGTTTATAAACAAACTCTTGATTATAAAATCATTAAAATGAAAGGTTTATTTTCAGTTATGTAGAAGCTAAAGAAAACAAAACAAAGTGACACTTTTACTAATTAACACTTTGGGAATATTATCGGTGTCGGGGGCAGTGGGGGGGAATACTAGAAAACCTGAGAATCCTGGTTAGGCTGTCACTGCTGCACAGGACAAGGATATACTACTTATCCTTTTATTCAGAATGTAAAGGACTGTCAGAAATAGTACTGCAAATGGTCAGTGAAGGTGTGTTTTAGCAGTTCCTTTAGATAATCACTGGTCACATTTGGGGCATAGACTGGATTCAAGGAGAGTTCAGGGTACTCAGGGAAAATCAAATAATTCTGGAGAAATAACAGCAGGCTTAAAAGCAGAGATAAATGCAGACTAAGGAGAGAAAGATGGGTGGTTGGAAGTATATTTGGCTGTTTCTTTTTTGGCAGCCTTACGAGGATCAATTAGTATTAATATGCTGAAATGATTAAGTTTGGCAGTATTTTCTATGAATTTCTATAAGGGAAAGATTGTGTATATTTCTTTGGGAAACTAGACTACTTACTGAAACCATTTTCCCCTCTAATAACAATGGGGGCGATGTTGGGCACTGGAAGATTTTTCTTATGGTACTTGAAAGAAGAAAGGGTAACCCTCATGTATTGTAGGGGCAACATAGAATAATGGGTAGGGCAAGGCATAGGCTCTGAAGCCAGACCACTTGGGTTCAACTCCTGGCTCTACCTACAACTAGCTCAGGAAACCAGAGCAGGTCACATCATTGCTGTGTGCCTCAGTTTCTTCATCTGTACAATGGGATAATAATGCTATTTACCTCTAAACAGTTGTGAGGATTAAATTCAGTATCACTTAGAGCAATTTTGGCATGTAGTCAGTGCTTCATAATACTACTGCTAAGAAATTTGAAAGAGGTTCTTTAATGGATAAAAAATATAGAGAAACAGGAGACTGATAAATGTTTTTATTGTCAACAAAAATATAAGCTATCTGAAGACTATTGGGAGGAAACCATACTGCGGCAGAGAAAGTTGATAGCATAAGAATATCCCAAGGCAGAATATTTAAGAGGATAAGACACTGTCTTCTAAGCAAGTTTTATAATGCAGTGCAAAACCGGGAAGGTGTTTAAACATAGCAATTAGTTTTGGAAAGGAAGAGAAGATGTTTCAAGAAGAAAAGGGCAACGATGAGTTTAATAACATAAAGAAGTGAAGTTATGACTGCCTTTCAAGGCCCATGGCAGAGAAAATGCACTAGGAGGCTATTAGAAATCAAAATAATTGAGAGTGAGTTTGCAGTAGAATTAGTTCAAGAAGCTAAAAACTACCTACATTGACAGGATGAAGAAGAAAGTAGGGAGAAATACTTTCTCCCATTAAAAAGGAATATATACTTTCTTCTGTTAAAAAATTAGCCCCTCGAGAACAGGGCTTTATCTTCTTTGACTTCCTAGTGTCCCGCCCTGTGCTTAGTGTATAATGCACACTTAAGTACTTAATGCATTTGTGAATGAGTTTATCTAATTAATGGATTAATTAATGGATTGAGGAATTAAATTTATTAAATAATTGATATGAGCATTAGAAGGAAGTAGGTCATATAGAAAACTTTTAGATTTCACTTTTCCATATTTGTATTTCAGGGCACAGAATTTAAAAATGGAGAGTTAAATAATAGAGAATTTCTCAGAATTACTCAGATTAAAGAACAATGAGAATGTATTTTCTGCTTAAAAGTCTATTAAATACAGAGATATTAAGGATTTAGAAGCAAAAATGGCCAATCAAGAGGTCGAAGTGTCATCAAACTACAAGAAAAGGCAGAATTTTTAAGGACTTTACTCACCTCAGAACTTTATGGAGAATTGTTTGTTTCCTTGAAATTGTTTTAGAAGTTCCCTGTGTACTGTTCCTCAAATGCGGAAAGATGAATGTGTGTGGAACACAGTTCAGTTGCTTTATCTCATAAAGGCCTTAGATGTGTTCAAACCTAGGGTATAAAACATTTGTCGGACTGTATGACAACTAGGAGTAGAGGTTAGAAGAAAGAAACATGAATTCCTAAATGATAGCTATTGGAAAAGAAGATACAGGTCCCAAGAAGAGCCACCACTTAGCCTTCAGCTGTGTGCAGGGGCAGTAGATACTCCATGAAAAATGAACTGGCAGACTCAAGAGCCGTGGAGCTTGCTAGTTGTTAACCTGCAGTCTTCCAGTGGTGGTCAGCTGTTCATTTAAAATTAATGGAAGCTTTTTCATTTTTATAGTATCCTGAGTCTTTTTTTCTTAAGGGGTGGTTTTATCAGAGACCTATCTACTTGCAGGTGACAGTAGAGGACAGAAAAGACTAAGCAATAAATGGAAAACTGTATACATTCTTTAATTCCTTTGACAGGGATATATTGAGTATCTACTACTTGTTAGACCAAGACTAACCCAAAACAGAAATGGATGCTGCCCCTATACTCTAAGCCTAGGCTGGCAGCATTCTCATGGCTTTCTTGGGCTCAGAAATTCCCTGGAAATGTTAAAAATGAAGATTCTCAGGTATTACACTGGGATGGCTTCTATTAGCTGTGTGTATTGGGGGGGGGGTAGGGGAAGAGGAAGGTGGTGGGAGCCCATAATCTCCATGTCATCAAACTATATATGTAACGGTGATGTGTGTGGTTAGAGAAACACACTTTGAGACTCATTGAGCTGGTGACCACAGAGGAATTTCTCAGTACAAGAGGCGTCAACTGGGTTAAACGATGGATGGAAAGGTCTTAGCCAGCTTGAAAGGGTGTGGATGGTGAGATAGTAGAGAGGGAAGGGTAGCAGGGTGCTTTAGAACACAGGGAAGAACAGGTGTAATGACTGACAATTTGTGCCCCTACTCTACATCATGGGTTCCTCTTGAACTTGATGTTTTACCAGAGTTCAACAAGCATGTACTGACCAGATTTCACTTATTGCTAAAGATAACACTTGTTATCCGAACCCCAGAGAAGCTCATGGTTGGGGACATGCACATAATCATGTGGCTTAAATGATTTAATTTTGTGAAATGCTTGCTGGTTAATACACGTAACACATGTAAGCTATGAGGCATAATAAAATATACACCTGACTGCACCACCCAGTTTAAAAGACTAAAACCTTAGCAGTACCTTTGAAGCTGCCTGTTTTTTCCCTGATCCTATATGTCCCCTACTGAGATAGACTGATTTTTTTATTGTTTATTGATGCCTGTTGAAATTGTTTTAAGTCTAAATTAATAATTTGGGGCAGGTTCTTTGATACTTCCTGTATTAATATCACATCCTTGAATCACAGTTTGATTTTTTGCTTTCCTTGTCTTGTTTCTGATTTTAAATGTGATTCTTCTGATACTTAACACCAAGATTGGCTGAGTTGGTCTACAGGTATCTGTCATTTAGTGAAAGAGGTCTCTGAGTATGCTAAAGAAGTGTTTTGTTTGTTGATTATGAATTTGCATGGAATTTGATTAAGTGGCTTTTCTGCATGTATTGATGATATTGTCTGATTTTTTTTTTTTTAAGATTTTATTTATTTGACAGAGATCTCGAGAGCAGGAACACAAGCAGGGGGAGTGGGAGAGGGAGAAGTGGGCTTCCCGCCAAGCAGGGAGCCCAATGCGGGGCTCGATCCCAGGACCCTGGGATCATGACCTGAGCCGAAGGCAGACGCTTAACCACTGAGCCACCCAGGCACCCCCATATTGTCTGATTTGTCACCTGTAATCTATTAACATGGCAAATTACATTTAAAGATTTTACTAGTATTGTATTTCTGATATAAAACCAACTTGGCCATGGAATTTCTCTATTTTAGACACTGTTGAACTCAGTTTCCTGACATTTTGTTGTAGTACTTTTGTCATTTATTGAGATTTTATAAAGTAACACTCTTTCTAGGTTTTATGAGTGGTCTTATTCACTTGGGTGAGTCTCATGTCCTTATATGAACACATGAATGCAGGAATTTTATCCATTTGGTTGGGCCATGTGGTCAAGTTTTATTAAAACCTCTCCAAGGTGTTTACAAGTATTGTGTACTATTGTCACGTCAAAATAGTAACTTGTTAAATATATTAAGTACTGAATATGCAGTGACTTAAGCATACAGTTGTTAGTAGGATTTTATTGTTGTTCAAAAAGTATATTCATCAGCAAAAGGGGACATCAACTGGGAAATAGAAATAGGCATGCCCTGTACGTCGGTCGGGGAATCGCCCTCCATGGACTTCTGTTTTGCTCACATCCAAATGCTTTCTCAGTTCTCATCATTAATCAGTGATCTCAATCCCTTCTTTGCTCAGTCCCTTGGTTCCATTTCCTCTCCTGTGGGTCGTCTGTTACTTACATTACCTTGAGGTTCCTTCTTCTACAAGCCAGGCCACAGAAAAGACAACAGTTTTCTCCTGCTCCTTCATTAAAAAAAAGGTTCATACTTGTTCGCACTCTTTGCATTTTATTGGTTTCGGCATTTATTGCCTTAGAAACCTGGCAAGTGCTAACCATAAAACCAAGCATGGGGAAGTTGGAAAGCTTCCTGAATTCTCCCTGTGTTGGTCTCTAGTTTTTTTACTCTTTTTTTTTTTTCTCAGAAAAGAAAATGGAAAATCCTAGGGCTTTATTATTGAGGATGTGGCTCATCTTCCTAAATCCCTTATCCTGTAAATATACAATCTTCCAGATCCACTAAAATATCTCTTCCTCTACTGTATCCATGATGGACCCACTTTATGGAAATTCTTAAAGCAATAAGCAGGCACTTTGTGTCCCTGAAGTCACCACTAAGGGCTAAGGGCTGCTTACCTTTACAAACTGCTTCCCAGACCAGGAAGTATCTGGCCTGAACCTGTGTTCGCTTAAGTAACTAAAACAGAGTTCTACGCTTGGTGGTAGCAGAGTGGTAAAATTTTGTCGTTTTACATCATTAAGGCATATACAAAGCTGTCATGGTTTAAATTCACTAATAAAATTTTGGAATGATTGGATGTGTAAAAAAACAAAACAAAAAACCCACAACAAGTACTGAGATTAGTGAACTGAAGGACCTCATTTAAATACTGATGGCACTATTTTTGGTGAAAAGTTGGACAACAATTAAAACAATTGAATGAGCACAGTTAAAGAAAAACAAAACCAAGAGAAGGATAGTCAGTCATACTGGTTGTATATACTTTTAAAAAGTATATTACATCTGTCTACCAACAAATGGATATGAGATCCATGTGGAAAAATAGTTGTGTTTTTCAATTAACAATACAAGTTAAAGCCCATTAAAGGAAACCTCAAGAGATTTTTCCTTCTCATATATTGGAATTTTTTAACATAACATAAAAAATATTGCTTAAATAAGGTGTTAGAGTTGGAAATATTATTTTATAAACATCCATTTTATGATTAAAAATAATATTTCAGGGGTGCCTGGGTGGCTCAATCAGTTAAACATCCAACTCTTGATTTCGGCTCAGGTCATGATCTCAGGGTCCTGAGATTGAGCCCCACGTGGGGCTCCGTGCTGGGCATGGAGCCTGCTTAAGATTCTCTCTCTCCTACTCCCTTTGCCCTGTCTGCCCCTCCCTCCCTTTTTTTCTTTTTAATGAAATCATTTTTTTTTCAGTTGATTGGTCTTTGAAATCTCCTTAAAATAAGTTAATAATATACTCCCTTTAGTTTCCTTTGCAGACTTAGAGTCACAACCATCTCAGTAGGCATGAGCTATCCTTAGAGCAGCGCTGAGCTTGCCAGTGCAAGTGGAGATGCTGAGAAAGTGGATGAAGGGAAGAGGAATAGTCCTGAACTGCAAGATTATTTTTCCTTTCCCTTGATAGTGTAACTACATGAATAGATACATTAACAATAAATGAAATAAGCATGATGTGGGCTTAAAAATCATTAATATCTCTATTGCATCTGAGATGGTTTTGAAATCAGTTATATTTCCTGGAAATATCTGCATTCTTATTTTATAATCACATTGTGTGCCCTGGAATTTTTCGGCCATTTGTGTAAAAAAAAAAAAAAAAAAAAAGCGGGGGAGGGGGCTAAAGAATTGTATGACAAGTGAAAGGGAGATGTAATTACTGCCTTATGCTTTTAGAAAGTATTAACTTCCTAGTAAATTTAGAAAAAGAATTTTTGAATTGATTGAAAAAAAAAGAAATTTTGCTTGTATTTATTATTCAAGTTCTTTATTTTCTAACACACTAAATGTAGAAACAGAACTTCAGTGTCAATAATCTCATTCTTCACATCCACTCTTTATACATCACTCCCTTCCTAAAATTCTTAGAGAGGAGGTATCCCTGACAGGTTGAAGCTTGTGTTTTAAGAAACCTTGAGGAATTCAACCAGTGCAGCCTTTCACCTTGAGAAAGGACAACTAAAGCCTTCCCAGCACGTGGGTATTTATTCTTCTCTTAAAGATGCCTAGAGAAGTTAAATCCATAGCAGGGTCAATCTGCACTCACTGTTAAGATGAGCTTTATTATCTGGCCCAAATCCCCACTATTTGAGTTCCCTTGTTGTCTTCTTTACTTTTCAGTGACAGGGCAAATCTCAACACCAGGTTCCTTGGGAGTTGAGGGTTTGAATATACTTTTTCCCTCAAGGAAAAACTAGTTTTCAGTCTGTCTTGTGTAATAATATTTTATGTGTTGAAAACTAATTAGTTCATCCATTTATAATCTGGCTACTTTGTCTTGTAGACTAAATAATTCAAATAATAGCTTTAAAATAGATCTATTGATGATCCTTTAAGCATCTGGCTTAAATAACCTATTTTGACCCTCTCCAGGCTGAATGAGCCACGAGTTGCAGTCATCCATACATTCATCTACTTCTAAGTGGTCTAGCTATTTTCCGAAAATTAAATAGGTATTTATGAACGCTCTCAAAAAACTATAAGTTGGACTCCTTAAATGGTTTCATATATATTTCATCTAAGAGATAAATTTGGGAGTTTGTGTACCTGTCTCTCTCTAACTAGACACCTACATTTTTAGAGAAAAATACCTATAAATTTGCAGTCCTTTTTTGTCATGTGGTACACATAATGTTAACAATCCGCCCAACTCACTGCAGCCCCTAGTGTTTGCTTGTATGCATGCATACCACACAAACACACACAAGCATACCTTTTTCTGTCTGTTTTTGTTAAATGCCTACTATGGGCATGGATAAGATAAAATCTCTGGCTTTGTTGGTAAGGCTGGATGTCAAAAAAGCCAGTAAAGTGTGTTGTGTACCATTATAGGAGTGAACTGGGAATATAATATTTGAGTGAAACTCACAGGATCAATTGGGTTTTATTACACAGGGAAAGAAGGGAAAGGCATGTTGGGAACTGGCTCTTTAGGCAAATTGGGATTGGTTACAAGTGTTGGAATCAGTGTTGGGACACAGGGTTGAACAGGTTGGTTGGGAAGAGCTGGCTAAATCGGCTGAAACCACAGGGATGAAAGAGTCATCAACAGATTTTAAGTGATTTGTGTCTTGGATGAAACTGCAAATGATGTGGCAACTGGATCAGAGGCTGATGAGAAAGGATGGAATTTGGGAAGCTGACAAGGAACTTACTGGTGGTAGTCCAGGTGGCATGATGAGGACCTTGGATACATAATGCAATGCGAGTGGGAATGAATAGGAAGTATGGGTTCTACAGGCTTGGTAGGGGCAGTGTAAGTTGGATAGGGGCAATAAAAAAGGCTGAGGTCTAGAGTGACTCTCAGTCTCTCTACTCAGGCTTCCAAGTATAGAAGAAGTTACTGTAGTGAGGCATTGAGACAGAGACAACTCTGATATTTGACTTTCCCCTAGACTTGGAGGAATTGACCAGAGGTTTTGGTCTGAAGCTCAGGAGAGAGGTTCAAGATGGAAATGGAGATTGGTGGTTGAAAACCTCAAGAGTCAGGAAGAGGAGGGCACACATGAGCCCTCCAGGAATACCAGCACTGAGGATGGTAAGAACAGGGAAGCCAGGTAGCAAGGTAAGGAACTCAACTTTGAGGGAGCAGAGCCTCAGAAGTCAGGGAAATGTGGCCAGGATGGAAAGGACCGTTGAGGGGAAGTATCTTATGCCACAGAAGACTGAAAACTGAGAAGTAAGGTGGTTGGAGGACTAAATTAGGGCAGTTTCACTGAAGTATTGGTGTAAAAAGTCACCTGATAGTAGCTTTAGAAGCAAATGGGGGTGGGGAAGAAACTGTTGACTTAAAATTGCCTTACTGCAGATATTATTAGGTGCTTATTAGGTTTTCTTTTGAGTTCTTAGATGAACCCTGTGAGGGAGGTATCTTGCAGATGAGAAGCTGAGTTTTAAGTATTTGTCCAAATTGTACAATGAATAAATTAGGCAAAATTCAATCTCTAGTTCCTTATTAGTTTTAAATTAATTGGTCTATGAATATAATAAGTTAGGTAGAATTATTTATCTACTGAGAGAATAATAAGATAGATCTCCAAAATGACCATTTTTCAAGTATGTTTTCTGAAATAAGACTGATAACTTCCATCTGTACTCTATGTGGTATCCTAAAAATTCCCACTCTGTGTTACTCATACCATCTTTATGCAGTTGCGCGATCAATAGCAACATGCAATAAAGCTGAATGTATGGATGTATGTCATGGGCATCAGGATTAAAAATCTTTTGTAATGAAGGAGAGCATACACACACGTGTGTACACATTACATAAATGTATTAAGTTGGCTCTGAAGGCAAACTTGATAGCAATGAAGGAATGTAGGGATTATATAAAATGGGTGATAAAATACTTTACATAGGAGAGATTAACAAAGTCTGCCCCTCTGTAAATATGCATCCCAGAATCTTTAAGACCAGTCAGAATTAATAATGTCCTGATCATAAGAGCCACAAAGGCCTACAAAGGTCTAGGTTAAGCCAGCTATCATAATTTGAGAACAAAACTGATCAGTATCTAATGAATGTCCATGTTAATGGCTAATAATAAAATAATGAATAGTAAATAGTAAAATACCATGCCCATCACAGTGAGTAGTATAAAATAATAAGCCCATTGGAAAAATGCCCATGGTTTATAGTAAAGGCAAGAAAGCCTGGGCATTTTCTACGTGAGTAACAGAGAAGTGGAAACTCTTGCTGCAATGTAGTTCATGCCCTGTGTGCTTTTGTCCTAGAGCTTTTCAAGCTTTACAGCTGCTTCTTGGTGACAAAATACGGTGTTCAAGAGAAGGGAGAGGTCATGGAAATTCTGGGTTTGGGATTCTAGCCAATGTAGGAAATGTTTCTAGATTGAAGTGGTACTTGAAAACTGTGGTACTTGAAGGTGGGATTTGGAAACAAGTAATAGGTAGGTAGTGGCATCATGGATCACTATCCAAGGCAAAAAGTTCAATAAATAAAGAAGGTTGCTTCTGGGGGTGGGCCATATTGAAGTTCACTTTATGTCTGAAAATGAGGGGAAATGCCGTCTTTTGGAAATTCATGGGTAAAGTTAAATTGCATCTTCTACCCACAACATGCAGATTGACTGTTCGGAAGCCAACGAGTGAATTTGTTCTTTAGACACCTAAGTCTCTTAGAAATTTTGATTGTTATTCTTCTTTTGGTTTAGGATGGACACTTGAACCTTTTTTTTTTTTTTGGAACGAGATTCTAGTCATGTTTTAGTTGATATCATAGCAAAGAGGTTTTAAATGACCTCTTTATGAATGCAGTTGCTACTGCTTCTATTCTCATTTCCCTTGATCTCAGCATGGCTTTTGATACTGTCAACCACGCTATCATTTCAGAGTGCTTGAGGGCATTTCTTAAGGAATCCTTAAACACTCAATTTTACATCAAAATAACAATTGAAAAGCACAGTTTTGTAGGCAAATATTTTAGCTAAATGGTTTTTTCAAGAATATTGAAAACTCTACTTAGTTAAAACAATAGCACCTAGAGGTCTGATTATTTTAGTAGAGCTGCGGAAATGCTTTCCACTTTACCCTGCGACCAGGGGCTGTTTTGAAGATGTTTTGCGTCTAGTCCGTTTGCTTTGCCATGAACCTAGGTGGCTGCATGTGTAAGTAGGCATCTTCTGTCCTACTGAAGTAGGCAACATGATGAACCAGTGGAGCTTTGTTTTGAACTAGAACTTACGTCGCACTTGTTCGCTGTGGTGTTGTGTTGGCGTGAAAGTAGTTATTTCTGTACCCAGTGCCATTGGTCTGTTAGATCTTAATATAGATGACATTAACTTGTGAGCTACTTGATCTTTCTCCTGGTGAATGTGCTAACAGACTGACATTTTTTTCTGAGGATATGGTGGTTAAAGAGAGGTATTCACAGGTAAATTCTGACTTTGAGCTCTAGGACACCCCAACCTTTAATTTCAATGTTACAACGTAAATAGTGCTTAGTGCAGGATTATTAGTTATAAAGCTGGTGCCACCTTTTGTCCCTTAAAATGTCCTTCCTTTACATTATGTTCAGCGTATTAGTAAGACTGGAAACTGTCATTTGAAAAATATCCCTACGTTTGCTCTCCATTTATCCCTGTCTAATATAGAAGTTTGGACTTGGCTTTAAATTGCCTCTGGACTTCATAGCTATCCTCCCCAGCTGGCCGTTCTTCCAAGAATCCTTTTCTAAACTCCAGCAATCCTAGAAGTCATAGGGATTTATAAAAGTGAGAAACCTTACTCCCAGACTGGACTCTGGGATCCTACAATTGTTGACCTTACAGTAAACTAAGAGATGATGATGGCTGTATTATGCAGTGAATTTGGTGTCCTGAACAGATTTCCTGATTTAATTTTGAAATGTGTTTCTTCTCAGCCACTATAATTTATGGGGCCTGTCACTACAGGTTTCAGCTAGAGAACCAAACATTTTCAGTAATGGTAAGGAATTTATTAAAAATGAGATACATTCAATCCATTTTACCATAATATGTTTGAAGTTTATTAACAATAAATTTTGTATAAAAACTGCACATTTCTTTGTCATAAAACAAGACCGTTATTTTGTAAGGAAATAAGTTTTAAAAAAATCTGAGGAGCTTTTTGAGATTCTGATTATGAAAAGCAAATGTGATTATCTTGGATTCGGGTCATTGATTACAAACATAGGCGTCTGAGTTTTTCAGGGCGGGTGGGGAAAGATCTGAGAAATTTCCCTTTAGACTCTCTTGGATTTCTGAAGAGAGAAAGGGAAGGGAAAGACCAAAGAAAACATAAAATTGCCATTGGAATGGTGCAGGGTTAAAATGAATGAATGCAAGCGGTTCTAGCAACTGGAACACACTAGTGCTCCTTTTAGCCCATTGCCTTAGACTGAACAGAGGTGAGGGCACCCTTCTGGTAAAGTGGACCTGATATAATTGGGATAGATCCTATAAGGTTTTACACTAGACACAATACACTGTCTTCTAAGGTAAAGACAGTATAAGTAGACATAGTGTAAGTGGACATAAAAGCTGTGACCATTTCATGTGCAATGACTACCTCTTCTTAAAAAGATTTATTAGGGGCGCCTGGGTGGCTCAGTTGGTTAAGCAACTGCCTTCGGCTCAGGTCATGATCCTGGAGTCCCGGGATCGAGTCCCGCATCGGGCTCCCTGCTCAGCGAGGAGCCTGCTTCTCCCTCTGACCCTCCCCCATCTCATGTACTCTCTCTCATTCTCGCCCTCTCAAATAAATAAATAAATCTTTAAAAAAAAAAAAGATTTATTAGAGAGAGAGAGAGCACATGTGTGCACATTAGTGGAAGGGGCAGAGGCAGAGGGAGCGGGAATCCTAAGTTGGCTCCGCTCTGAGCGTGGAGCCCAGTGTGGGGCTCAGTCTCACAACCCTGAGATCACGACCTGAGCTGAAACCAAGAGTCGAACACTTAACCGACTGAGCCACCCAGGCACCTCCAGTGACCACCTTTTTTAAACGAAAAGTTCCTTGGCTATAAGACAGGCAGAACCCCACAAAACACATCTATGTTAACTTGACTATAAAATCGATAAAAGAGGCTATAATTAGCTCTATATTGTTTTCTGAGATTTATGACTGTACAGTAGTAATAATCATGGTAATTCAATTTGTTTAATCCCTTTAGCCACTTCAGTGAGATAAGTGGTAGGATCCCCATTTTACACAGAAGAAACTGAGACCCAGGAAGAGTGAGGTTCACCCTAGATCGTATAACAGACTTGAGATTTGAACCCAGCTCAGCCTTAGTGCAAAGTCTGTGCTGTGCAGCTTGCTTTCTCCAGTTGTGTCAGTCACACAGCCTTTTATATCTCAGGTGCTCCTTGGTGTGAGGGCACTTAGCAGCTGTTGCTTCTGCAAATATATGGCCTTTGCGTTGTGTATTTTGTATGCCCATTACAAAGGTGGTGGGGACAATTTCTAAACACTGCTTTTACAATATCTGTGGAAGGAGGCAATTTTAATTCCTTCTTTCTCTATACTAGCTTATTGTAATAATGTTCCCAAAGAGGTGGGCTTAACTCCGTAGGAATAATTTTCCCCTTATTTTTCTACATATCATTGATAAAAACTGAGATGAATCAATATGTCAAAATTTCTTGTCTTTTTCTGCTCTCTTAGAAAAATTTAAGGAGTTTTGGAAGTTCCATGTAATCAGTGCAGAAACAGAGCACACTGTTAAATTTTATGACGACTTATTTGCTAGAAAGATTCAAGAGAAAAATTCAAGTGTATGGATGCTAAAGCCATACTTTATATATAAAATGTAAACCGAAATAGGAAACATAATTGAATTAGCATGAGGACATTAAGTGATAAAATGAATGTTTTTATTGACTAAGGCTGAGTAGTTGGACTACTATAGTGAAAATCTCAATCAAGGCATCTAAGATATTTAAGACTTAAATGTGACTTTGATAGAGCCTCTGGCAACATCTGAGGAGTTTCTAGACAAAACTGAATCATTTACATGGCATCTTATTACTGAAGAAATTTTGCTTTATTCACTATGAACCCAGATTATTATTTTTTTCTTAAAGCAAGTGATCCACCATTATTTATAATGTGTCTGTTGTATTCTAAAAGGACATTATAATTGGTGCTATTTTAAATGAAGTAAAATTTCAATGTCAGTGTATATGTGAGTACAAATGGGTACATATATATATATCAGCCAGTTTTTTTGTTGTTTGAACATTTGGCTAAAATCAAAACCAGTGGGAAATTGTGATATTAATGGGAAAAGCATAATTCATGTTGTATATTATAAGGATTAAGCCAGAATTTATAATACTGTCAGTAAGTTCGAGTTAATTTAAATTTAACATATCAAGAATAATTCAGTATCTTTTATCAGTTGGCCAACAGCAAAATGTGTTTACAGCTTTCTTTGATATCATAATATGAACTTCAAAATTGGGAAATATTTTTTTTTAAGATTTTATTTATTTGAGAGAGAATGAAAGTGAGAAAGATCAGAGGGAGAGTGAGTGGGAGAAGCAGACTCCTGGCTGAGCGGAGAGCCTGATGCGGGACAAGGTCTGTGACCTGAGCCGAAGGCAGACGCTTAACCGACTGAGCCACCCAGGTGCCCCAAAATTGGGAAATATTTTAATCTAGATTTAAATATGGAAGTCTGTTGTGAAATCGACTAGTGATTCTCAATAGGTTGCAAGGAAAAAGGGAGGAATAGAGATCTCTGAACAGATTCAGCTGGTAGGTGCAGAAGACTTTTTTTTTTTATGTTATATAAGATGTCCTGCTTCTCCAAAAGACCAAGGGTAGTAGAACATCTCTTTCATCCTACTTAAGATTGGACATAATCCATCACTTTTCTTGATGGGAGTTTGTCATATCTCTAGGGTTTTGGTAATCCATGAACAAGACTGACACATTTTAATCATTTTCTCAACAGTGCCTACTACATGGGATCAAATATAGTAGTTCTCCAATAATTATTTCTTTTTTTTTTTTAAGATTTTATTTATTTTTTAGAGAGCGAGCGAGCGAGAAACAGCATCAGAGGGGAGAGGGTCAGAGGGAGAAGCAGGCTCCCCGCTGAGCTGGGAGCCCGATGCAGGACTTGATCCCAGGACCCTGGGATCATGACCTGAGCTGAAGGCAGATGCTTAACCATCTGAGCCACCCAGGCGTCCCTCCAATAATTATTTCTTGAATCATGGAAAGCTGTATAGGGATGCTATGCCTAATATTGTTTTAAAGGATTAGGTTAATTCATCTTTGGGGTCAGAAAGCAGAGTTGAAAGAGTAATTCATTTAGCCAATTGGGAATGGAAAGAAAGTACATCCATGTACCAGCAGCATGCTCAGTGAGCTGTGCTTCCATTCTGCTTTCTCTTTGGGCCAGAGAGCTACAAAGCATCTATAAGTTCATTAAATACAGTTGTAGAGGAATTTTCTCATCAATTTTAAATCTAAGGAATGATAATTGTGGCTAGGAAGGAGGGAATAAAACAGTTCCAATGATCTCATCATGAGTACTGCAAATTTAAATCAAAATGCAAATCTGAATGTATGGAAATGTATCTGAAATTCAACAGTTAGGCATGAAAATAAATAAGGGTTATGTGCTACTTGACACAGAAGATGAAACCTGATTTTAAGGCTGCCGGACAGTGTTTTCTTACAATATAGTCTGTCTCAGCAAGGAAAGAAAGGAAGATAGAACAAAGAACTGGATGCATTATTAAATGCTGCTTTGTCCTAAAAAAAAAAAAAAAAATCCACTCTGGAGGATATAATCCATCTGTCCAAATGTATATATACTACATTTGACTATTGGGGGATATTTAGTTAAGGTGTAGTTCCAAAAGTTTGAGTGAGAGAGCTTTTCTCTGCCTTTGGATTCCTGTTGGATTATTACTCACTTGTTCCCAGTAGTCCGAAATTTAAAATTGGGTGTCTAGATAAGTAGTGTTCTCTATTCAGTACATCAGAGTAGTTTTTTAGTCACCTCAAGTGATGATCACAAAACTGTCAGTTGGATTCAAGCATGTATAACCATCAGAACAACCCAATATCCAACTGGTGGGATTTTGAGACTGTTTCCACCTGTTAAAATCACTCACTCCTTCTACTGCCCGTGTATCCCATTGTACCAAACCTATAACCTTCAGTCAGTTTTTCTCGGATTGGGTTTTTTACTTAGTGCATTAGTTTCAAAAGGACAAATACTGGTGTAAGAATTAAGAGGTTTTCTTACATCGTGAGTGTTAATTTGCCAAAAAGAAGGGGTAGGGATGTCTCTCATAATTGGAGTTTATTGGTGTTTGGATGAATTGAGAAGATACTGACTGGTATGGAGGAGGTGGTTTCTCAAATTACTTTAAACACTGGCTGTGTTGGAACATTGAAGAATTGAATTTCTCAGGCTTGTTATTTTCACAATTTGTCTTGTGTGTTTCTGTTTGGACTACAAGCTACATATGTAACTGCCCTGTCTGGTATGGTAGCCAATGGCCCTATGTGGCTATTTAAATTTAAATTTAAATTTAATTTAATTTTGTTTTATTTGAAGGCTATCTTATAAATTTTAATTTGAATTAATGAGATATAATTTAAAAAGTCTCAGTTGCACTAGCCACATTGGAAGTGCTCAGTAGCCACATGGAATTAGTAGCTGGCGTCATGAACGACGTAATCCATAGAACACTTCCATCATCACAGGAAGTCCTACACTGAACATATTTTCAGCTTTCACATTTTCAGATTTCAGTCCCTGAACATTCTGCTTGCATAATTGTCCTTTCCTTTTAAAAGAAAGAATAGCTGATTTTTAAGTGATTTTCTTTGTCTTTTGTGTGTGTGTGTGTGTGTACTTTGCGTGTTGTTTGCTGTAGATGCTCCTTCTAAATAATTATAGTAGTGCTCCCCTTTTCTGAATATACATTAAAACATTTTTTAGTAGGGCTATGATGAAGTGTACCTTCACCACTCCTCTTAGGTGGTGTGGTTCAGTGCCTTGGTTTTAATTCATAGAAACACCTCTCCTGCACAGTAAATTATATTGAAATAAGTATGGCGTATCATGACATAAATATCCCCGGAAAATGAGGAAAAACAAGTTTGACACTCAGGTGGCTAATACATCACTCAGATATTAGGAAATGGATTGCACTCTTGTTGGCAGGAAGTAAGGGGATAGAAGATGATTGCAGTGATATGTAGGTAGGGAAAAGAAAACAGGAAAAAATAATATGGATTACTTTCAGCTCTTGTGCTTTTTTCTGCTGTTAATAGGGGGTGAAAATGTAGATCATTTGCAGGTGACTATTGTGTAAGTGTTCCCCTTTCCTGTTACGCCCTGGCCTGGGTGTCTCGTGTCTTTCTGCAAGTGTTGGCTTTGGCAGTATTTATCTCTGTTCTTCTGTGAATTCTCTCATTTGCATTGCATTCATTTATTGAATTCATGCGTCCTCCACTGTGTCATTTTCCTTTCATACTTCAGTTTTGTTTTGCTTTTTCCATCAATGCAGGATTATAATTCTTAACTCTCAAATGCCTTGGATACTCAATAGAGAAGAGTCACTGAAAAAACAGTCCTCCCCCCTCCACTTTTTTTTTTTTTTTTTTAAGTAGCAGAAATTTCTCCTTTTCTTGATGTGGAACAGCAGAGGAAACGGGAAATGGCATTCTTAGAAGGGAATGATGTAGGATGAACTGAAAAGTGTTAATGTTAAGAAAATGATCAGGACTGGCTGCATTTGCAAGTAAGTGATGGAATGAAAGTCTATTGACTATGGCCAAACATAATTAGAAATTCCTAAAGCTGGCTGCTATCAGCTCATCAATTCAAAAGCAATCTGTGTTTGCCTCTTCTTTGCTTTTGGCCAGAGAATGGCAGAGCAGCAGACGTATAAGAGGAGAAGTAATTTCTCAACAGTTGGCTGTATTTGGTATGCCATCATAATTTAATCATATTGATACCAAAAACTGTACAATGGAATGCATTGTGAGACAGTGATTGGCACCTAGAATCATTTATTATTTTGTCAGGAATTTGACATGCCAGTCGCATGAGCAATGTATGCTTGCTTGAAATTGATCACGAAACACCTCATGTTAAGCATCTTGATGTTCTCTGCTACTGTAGGTCATTTCTGGGCTTTAGAGCTTTCACCTGTACTTCTATTTTGTAACTAAGGTGGGGGGGGTAGATGACAAAATTGTGGGCTATTGAAATCATTATACAACAGGATAATACTTTTTATAATGGACTCCAAATGGGTTGTCACACTGCCCTCATTATTTAATGATTTCCTCTATGATTATTAAAGTAAAATGAGCTTACTATGGAGAATTTAGAAATCACAAGCAAATGCAAGGATGAAAATAGATAATCCTACCAATCACAGTAATACTGTTTATAATTTGGAGCGGTTTCCTTCCAGTCTTTTCAAATTATCTGAGTATACTTTGGAAGACTTTTTTTTTTTTTAATAGTTTACTATATCTCACATTATTGAATATTTAAAAACATTTTAAAAGCATGTAAGATGGATATACAGTCATTTCATTAATCGTCTTTGATTGGATATTTAGTTTTCTGTGTTAGTGGTCATAAAGGAACCTGTGATGAATATTTTCGTATCAGTGTTAGATACATTTTTGTATTCCTGTGTTGATTTTAAGGGCTGGCATTATGGTGTAGGTATGTACATTGAAGAAATTGGATGTATGCAAACAGCTTGCTTTCCAGTATGTGTGGTGTCATTTCTACCAGCAGTGTATGAGAGTGGTAGAGTTTTGCCGTATCTTTAATACTACCAGACACTTAAAAACATTTAATTTGATAGTAAAAATTAGTATTCCATTGAAAATAGCATATCTTTGACTATTACTGAATAAACAATTTTTATATTACCTTATTCTTTTCTGTCACTTAAAGGGCTTTACCTACTTTGCTGTTAGAACTTTACTGATTTTAATTGATGTGAATTACTTATTGAAGCTATAACTCATTTATAGCCTTGATACTTCCTACAGTTTTGTTCCATAATTGTTTTCTAGTATTTAGATACTTTTCTTTGTCTGCATTTAAATCTGTGAACTCTTCCCTTTGGGGTTTCTTCATTACTTTTACAGTTAAGTAATCCTTATTAAAAAAAAAACAAAAAACAAAAGTAATCTTTCTCTATAGAAGACAAGACCTACACTAACATTTTTAAATATGTCATAACATTGGATTTTTTACCCTTAACTCTGTGCTGAAATTTTACTGATGCCCTAATGAGACATGGATTTGACTCTCACTCTCAGTACAGTATGTGGGATGCAGTGGATGCAAAAGAGATAACTGAACATTCTGGATGATTACAAGACATATTTAGGATCCAGGCCATTTTTTTGTGTGTCTGCCATATGTCAGTGTTTGTTTTTGAACCATAGTGCTTTAATTACTGTAGTTTTATGATAAGCTAGTAACTGGTTGCAGGGAGGAACTTTGTCCTATTCCTCTCTTCTAAATTTTCTTGGAAATTCTGACCTATTGATTTTTTAAGGTAAACTTTGACATCACTTGTCAACTTAACAAATAATTCACTTGTCCTTTTTATTAGGGATTGGCAAAAGTTGGCACTTCTCAAATAGCTCATCTTTCCACTGAAGACTAGGATACTTACCTACATTCAAGAATCATCTCATGTCCCTGAGAAAAATTTGGCCCTTCTCTTAAAATTCGATGGAAATGCCTCTTAAGTCTCATCTTTATGAAGATTATGCGAGAATTATGCTCTTTGCCACTTAAATTTTATTAGGTTAAAAAAGTATCCTTCTGTTCCTTATTTTGCTTTCTAGTTCTTTTAATAAAACCTGTTGTTTTTATTGAGGTGAAATTCACACAAGATAAATTTCCATTTGAAAGTGAACAGTTGGCCATTTAGTATCTCAAATATTGTACAACCAGCCCTTCTGTCTAGTTCCAAAATGTTCATCACTCCAAAAAGAAACACTATTTCCATGAAGCATTTTCTTCCCATTCCTCTTACCCCCATCCCTGGCAACCACTAATCTGTATTCTGTCTCTGTGGATTCTGGATATTTCCTATAAACAGAATCATAAAATATGTGACCTTTTGTGTCTGACCTTTTGCACTGAACATACTTTTGAGGTTCATTCACATTGCAGGATATATCAATACTTCATTCCTTTTAATGGCTGAATAATATCCCACCGTCCATTTATACTGTAATTTTATTATCCGTTTATCCATTGATAAACATTTGGGTGGTTTCTATCTCTTAACTATTGTAAACAGCGCTGCCATAATCATGTGGGTCCATGTATTGTTTTCAGTTTTTACGGATATATAGCTAGGAGTGGAATGGTTGTGACATGTGCTCATTCTGTGTTGAAGTTTTTGATTGTCAAAATATTTTCCATAGTGACTAAACCATTTTACTCTTCCACTGATAATGCATGAGGGCTCCAATTTATCTACATCCTTGCCAATACTTCTTCTTTTTTTTATATTTTAAAATTATAGCCATCCTATTAAGAGTAAGATAGTATCTCATTTTGGTTTTGATTTGTATTTCTCTAATGAAAAATGATGTTAAACATGTTTTAATATGCTTCTTGGGCAAAACTTAATTTTTTAAAGATATTACTAGGCTGTATTAACTCTGAAAATCAAATTGATTCTTATCTCTATTCTTGGAAAAATTCTCATTTTTGGAATAAGGACATGTACTTCACACTGTGGCTTTGAAGACCTAATAAATGGTATAGGAGTAAGAAAAAAAAGATTTTATTTTTTTAGTAATCTCTATGCCCAACGTGGGGCTCAAACTCATAACCCTGAGATCAAGAGTCACGTGCTCTATGCACTGAGCCAGTAGGGGTTCCCAAAACTTACTGTTTTGAATTCAGTTTATTGCTACTCAATTATCTTTATGATTTTTTATTTGGATACAGTTTTGTAACTTTTTCATCATTTACTGAGACATTTGTTTAATTTTGACCTCTAAGTCGTTTCATACCACCCCATCTCCAGTAATTTTGATTCATTTCTCAGTTAACTGAAGTATATCTTCCAGTGAATTTTTTTTTTAAAGATTTTATTTTTTATTTGACAGAGACACAGTGAGAGAGGGAACACAAGCAGGGGCAGGTGGGAGAGGGAGAAGCAGGCTTCCCGCGGAGCAGAGAGCCCGATGTGGGACTCGATCCCAGGATCCTGGGACATGATCTGAGCTGAAGGCAGTTGCTTAACAACTGAGCCACCCAGGCGCCCTTCCAGTGAATTTTTAAAGGAATTTAGGTGTTAGTTTTTCTAAGCCCTTGAATACTTAATTTTTTAATAATCTTATAACTTAGCTTGTTATAAAATTCTTAGCTTATAAATTATACTTTTCTTTCTTGATTAAATTACTATAAATGTTGCTTGTTTGTCTCATGGTATTTAAGTTGCAGCGGGGGATGTTTGATGGCAACCAGATTTTGATTTCTTTGAAGATAAGGTGGCTTTTTCCAGAAGTTTGCAGGTTTCTTTCATACCCCTTGGGCCTTGCATTGTCAATCTTTACCCTGGATATGTGTATGTGTGTATGTATATGAGAGTTTTTCCTTAGTTTTGTGTGGATCATGAGGCTCTCTTGACCTGAAATCTCCTTGCCCCTTTTTAAATTAAGATTTTGTTTTTAAATTTCTCCAGTTTTCCTTTTTTGTCTTTGAGTTTGCTTTTATTCCAATTGCTCCCTTTCCCCCTCCCATTGTAATACGTGTAATTCAACAGTTGGGTCCATTTTCTGTTCTTCATGATAATCTTCTCGTTTTCAATTCTTTGTTCTTCTAAGTTCTGGATGAGCAGCCCAATATTGCTGTCCACATTAGTGGTTTGATATTCTGTGGTGCTGGTTAAACACTCCACTCTATTAGCAGTGCAGTTTTTATTTTTCCTCTTGTGTGTTAGTTTCTTTCCTCACTATGTCTTACTCTTCCCAATTTCTCAGCTCTTTGTCTTTGCATTCTTCTTAGGTTATTTCATAGACTCCATAGCCAGGAAATAGGGAGTCTGGGGTATAACACTGATCCTGGAAACTGGAAACCTGTGTTCTTGTAGTTTTTACTCTTTTCAAAGAAATTAAACTAAGTATATGAAAACTAACAGAAGAAGAATGATAGAATGTGCTTGCTTGAAAATCTATACTTGGTTACCAGGGGCTTTAGCCTAAGAATGACTCACAAGAGTCAAAGGCGTTTTGCAATTTCATGTAGCAGATGGTATATACCTGCTAGATTATTGCCTTGTATATAAATACAGAGTATGTCTCTCCAGTAAAAAGATAAATTAGTAAGAAAAGATGGGAAATTCCACTCCTTACTGGCATCTTTTCTGTGTCTATGACTAATTCTTTTGCTTATGTATGTTGAGTTATGGGCATTCTAGCACATTTCACAGACCTCACATTTTGGTAGTTTGTAAAATGGGGAAAGCATAAGTTTGCACAATTATTCTACCACTTTGGAGTTGTGTGAGCTTGGCCATTTTACGTAACTTCTGAGCCTGAGTGTCACATTCTGTACAAATCCCATCTCTAGGGGTCTTGTGAGGATTGGATGAGCTGAGGATACTTTCATGAACCTAAAAATCACTTGGCATGTGTTAGCACTCAGAAGTCATCTCCTTAACTCAGTATTCACCTATTGAGTGCTATAAATTAGGCTCCAAACTCAGTTCTGGAGACTCTGTTATAAATAAGACTCTCTGCCCTCAGGGAGCTCAGAATTTAGGAGGACTTGTAGGAAAGGAAACCAGCGATAATAATACTCTATAAGATGACTGTACTGGAGAGAGTCTCTAAACTTGTCTTACTCACCTTTGTACTCCAGTGCCTCTCATGGTTCCTGACCCCTCAATGCCCCTTAACTATGGTTGAATGAATGATTTATTCTATGAATACTGGGATGCATAAGTGAATAATGGCCAGGAGAGAGGTTTAGCCGGGGGCAGGGAAGAAGAACATGGAAGAGCGCCATTTCAGTCAGGGAAGGTTTCTAAGTAGAAGTTACACTTAAGCTGAAGTTTTTTGCCTCCCCGTTTTTTTGTAAATTGGATTAAATTTTTGCTCTACCAGTGGACTTGCTACATATCTTTTTGGTAAAATGAAATCTTTTGTAATGCAAATAATCACTTCCTAATTTATATGTGGAGCAAGTTCAGATTTTTGTATGTCAGGTTTTCTTTTTTTTTTTTTTCCCCCAAAAGGAGGTCTATCTTTGCAATAAGTAAAAACATACTTATAGTAATTGGGAAATTATTGATTGAATTTAATCTTCATTCTTCCCTCTACATTCTATAGAGAATAAAGAAATGGGTTTAAATGTACCAATACCTTTATTGAAGTGAGTAAAGAAGGCATGTTCGTGTAGACTTAATTGGAAGTTCAGAATTTTCTTTCATTAATAAGTTGATCTTTAGAAGTCACTTCTTCAAGACTCAGCTTGCTTTCCTCAGTGAAAAATGTGGAATTCGGACGGGACAAGACTTAAGTTCCCTGCAGCTCTAAAATTCTCTGGAAGGGAAAGATTAATGACAGACTTATCTTATAATTAGGGTAGTAAATTCCTAATAGCTAGAAAATTACTAATTACTAATAAGCTAGAAAATAGAAATAAAAATGACTCTTCATGTTTAGCTTAAGATCAAGAAGTCTGGATTAAAAAATACAATTATGCTGATTTTAGACTTCTAGAAGGTGTCAGACAGTAACTTAAAGGAAGGTGAAATTTACATAGCCAATAATAAAAGTGGTTATCATATAAATAAGAAAATCTTCACATCCAAATTCTAATATGAATTGCTTTAAAGAATTGAATTTTGTGTTCATGCACACACACACACACACATACACACTAATTAAATTCTAATTCAAATTAGGTCACGGTCTAAGAAGAGTTACACTAAATAGCAAGAGGTAAAATCCTAAGAAACAAATAGAACGTGAAACAATGGAAAAGTTCACCTCCTATTAATCTACTGTCCTTGCCTCTTTTCATCTCTGAAGGATATTTACAATAATAAGTACCCACTGGGTGCAATACATCCTGAGTATTTAAATTTTGTTCCAAGTTTGATTACTTTCATCAAAAATTTATATTTTTTATTGATAGTGATTTGGGGAGTTTTCATCCATTGTCTCATATTTGTTGTTTAGAAATACCTTGAAATGCATTAATCCAAGGAATAATGAGTCTGTAAAAATATTACGTCACTTTGTCATACATCCATTCCTTCATTCACATATTTATTGTAAGCCATCATTATGGGCACTATTTTGTTGTATCAGTAATACCTTAGATCCACACATGCCACTAGTCACAGATGCCTATTGACCTCTTGATATGCAGCTAGTCAGAATTGAGATGTGCTGTAAATATAAAATATGAGATTTTGAAGGTTTTGAAAAATTTGTATATGTAAAATATTTTTATATTGATTCCATATTGCAATGATAATATTTTGAATAGATTGGAATAAATAAAACATTTTTAAAAATTAAGCTCAGCTATTTTAAATTTTTATTGTGGCTACTAAAAATTTTTAAATTTCTCATGTCGCCTGTGTTACATTTCTGTTGGACATTGTTGCCATAGAAATAAGTAATTTGTCATGTACTGACGTATTAATTCTGACTCATTGTGTAAGAATACTAATGGTGGATGATGGTTCATGATAGCTCTTACCCATGAGTTATCTGTGTCATATAGGAAATAACACTTAGACTTCTTTCCTTTATCTATCAACATAAGAATATATGAAACAATGAATCATGGAACACTACATCAAAAACTAATGATGTAATGTGTGGTGATTAACATAACATAATAAATTAAAAAAATATATCAAGATGCAGAAAGAAAAGGTCTGTTGTTTAAATGGCTTTGGATAACTTGGTATCCTTGGTAGCTGTTCTAATTCTGCAGTATTAGAATGTATCTGTACTTCCTATAAATGATGTGGACCAAGATTCACAGATACCTTTAAAATTTCTCGTTTTTCCAGAAAGCTGGTTTTTCTTCAATAATATTGAAAAGACATGCTTAATCATACCTTATCTTGGCTACCTTCTCAAATATTACAACTGTAAATAAAATGTACTTCCCTAGGCCTTTGAATACACATGGCTTGTTTCTCTCAGTAGTTTATATCATAATTTACCTTGTAGTGTTGCTGCTTTTCCTTTGGCTTGTCTTTCCTTTTAAATTACATGTTCAGCCTACAACTGGCTTATTTACTTAAGTTTTATTTTGTAGCGTCTAATACATAGTGGGCACTCTAAAAAATATTTATTGAATTAAAAGAGCACCTGCTGAGGTTTAAGAGCTTAACTGTATTTCCTCTATCCTCCATCCTCATCCCTCATCTGAGTTATTGTAGCTCTGTGGTGTCACATATCAGAATTAAACTAAAGACTCAAATCACTGTAGGTATGTGTATCAGCCATAAATTGATTGAGAGTTGGCTGCATCATTTATTTCTGGTTTTCTAACTTTAAAATTCTTTTTATTGTACAATAAACTCATCAAATATTGATCATTTAGTTAATATTTTGAAAATGCAACTGCCCTCCAAATATTCTCCTGTGCATTTTTGTGTTTAAAGATTGCCTTTGAATAAGTGAATTCAATATTTAAAGTTATAAAATGTTTTCTCTGCTCTAATCCGATGCTCTTTGTTGTTGTTCTCCTGCTCATTAATCCTCCCCACATTTCTGTATTCAGGAATTATCCCTACTTGACAATAGCTTAAATGATTTCCCCAAGATTATGCTGAGTACAGCTAAGCCAGAACTCATTGCCCCAGTCTTTGATCTCATGCTCTTTTTTTCTCCAGTTTAACCTAAGAGCAGTCTAAGCTAGAAGTCGAATTTTGGATTATGAAGTCATTTTCCCACTTCACCGCTGGCTTTCTTCCCCGAGCTCATTTCATGGCTGGACCTTCACTCAGAACCAGAGACTATTTCACTCTCATAAATAACCTTTATATCCTATGAAGCAGGGCAAAACTTCCTGTTTGTTTTTTCCTTCTTTATTGGTTCCAATATGACATTCATTGATAAGAATGCATTTTTTGTATTAATTATGTTTCATTGTTTTTCAGCATTTAATAATCAAGAACCTGAATCCCTGTTGCTGGTGAGAGGAAGAATGATAACTGTTTCATTCTATTCAGTATAAATGTCATTCAGAGGCATAGTGGGTCTCTTTGTCAAGTTTCCTTGAAGCATATCCTTGTAGAAAGAATAGTTTGGACATGATGGCAGAGGGGCTACAACCACTCTCCCAAGGAGGCCTTCTGAGTCCTTGGTTGCTGGTTGCATATTGAGAAGTTACCCAAGAGAACTACTGGAGCACAAAAATTCACATGGTAGAAATCTTATTTTAATATGAATAAGTAGGATATTTACGTTATTACGGTTCAGAAGGTACAAAAGAGCATATTACATCTCTTCCACCCTGGCCCCCTGCCACTCACTAGTTTCCCTGTTTGGGAGTCAACCACTTCTATCAATTTATATAAAAGAAAGGGACTGGGAAGAATGTTCATTTGTTTGTGTATGCATAAAATATGTACATTACACTTTGCCTTTTTAAGAAAACCATGGTTTATTTTGGCAGTCAATGCATGTTAATATTTAATGAACTTTTACTTGTTTATGGCTGCATACTGTTCCACTTTATGGTACTACGTAATTTATTTCCTGGCGCTCCATCACTGAACACATAGATTATTTACTTGCTATTATTGTCAGTGTCACAAACAGCTTTGACTATATAATTTTACAGCTACATAGGAGCATACTTGAGGAGGTCACATTCCTAGAAATATAATTGTGTGTAAGGATATGTTCATTTGTAATTTTAAGTCTGTTTAATTTTATGTATTCTTTGCAAAGAGAATGCATGTTCATGATACAAGATTCTTTTAAAATGAGAAGGAATGAAGTTAGTCTCCCTCTTAACCTTTAAGAGAGGCAGTTGCTACAGGTACCCCTTTTGTAACTTTTCAGAGACCGTCTGAGCATATATAAGCATGGTGTTGTGTGAGTGTTGGATGTAAGTATTACATACATACTTTTTACCAGGAACATTTTTACCTTATTTCTTGCACTCTGTAGCACTGGCTCTTAACCAGGAGCGATTTAGCTTCCCCCAAAGACACTTGGCAATACCTGTAGATGTTTGTGGTTGTCAGAAGTGTGTGTATGGGTATGATACTGACATCTGGGAGGAAGTAGCCAGAGATGCTGCTGAATATCCCACACAGGATGACCTCTCTCCCACCCGCCCGCCCCGTGCCGACAATGACTTAATCTGGTTCCGAATGTCCGTAGCGCCAGGGTTGTGAAACTGGGCTATAACGATCGGAAGGCTTTTTTCCAAGATGCTGATTTCCATAGAATTACCAGGCTTCAGTGCTGACTTTTGTATTAGGAGCATCACTCTTTCTCCTCCTCTGTCTCCACAATGAACCATAACTGTGTGTCTCACCAGCAAGAGTGATGGTTACACTGATGTTCATTATACTCCGTTGTCCTTGTTAGGATAACTACAAATATGGTGCCCATATTTTGCTTGTATTTCCCCATGTGTTCTCATTTCTTCGTTCATTCTTAGTTTGATGGAGCATACCCTCTGCTAGTTTGTTGAGAAAGGGTAAATGAAAGGCCAATTTGAAGGAGCTTTGAATGTCTAAAAATGTTTTTACTCTGCTCTCTCGTCTGATTGATGTTTTGTGTGGAATTTGAGGGAGGAAATATTTTAACTTCAGATAATTTGAGGCTATTTCTTCATTGTCATAGAGTTTCTGGTTTTGTTTTTTAGAGATACTGAGACATTTTGATCATTGTATGTAACGTTAACCTTCCTGTAAGTTCTGAAATTCCCCACTAATGGGTCTGATGTGATACGAAGCCACTTTCATTCGGTGTGTTGGGTTCTCAGTGTTGTCTCTTAATTTGGAAACCTCCTTTGGTCCTGAAAAATTTCTTGAACAACTTAACTGACTTGCCTATTTCTTAGTTCCACCCTAGCACTCCTATTTGGATGTTGGAATTTGTAGACCATTTGTTTTCTCATATTTCACTTTATCTTTCTGCTTTGCTGTCTAGGAGATTGTCTCAAGTTTTCACTGTAGCTCTTCTATAAATTTTCTCATTTCTATCAGAGTTTCAGTTTTTAAGGCCTTTTTTTAGTTTTCTAAATGTTCTCTTTATTCTATTCTGTTACTGTTTCCAGATGGAATTTCCGTTCTCTCTGATGATTAATAATTGGAATATGCCTTTTAAAATTTTTCTTCTCCTTAGTCTGTTTGTTTTGTCTGGTATCTGTCTTCCATTTTAGAGACTTCATCAGCTGTCTTAGAATCTTTGCCAATTTCTGGTTAAGTAGATTGGACACTCTGAGTGCATGAATCAGGCTTGTTGACTTTGAACTTCATCACTGAGTAGTCCAGGGGAACCCTGTAGGGAACCTTAGTGTGTGGTTTTTGTTTTGTTTTGTTTTGTTTTTAATTTCTCCTCTTGAAATGATCAACTTCCTCAAAGAAGGAACTTCCAGTCTCTTACCCGGAGGGCTACAGGTGTTCTGCAAGCCCTGTGAGTAAAAGAGTGGAGTTCTCAGCGTGCCTATGATCTGATCTCTTAACCTCTCTGTTTGGGATCCTCTCAACTGCTCCTGGCTTTCCTCTCCTTTATCCATCTCCAGAGAATAAACCTCCAGGCCTCCCACTCTTACTTCCACGGAGGTGGTCTTGGCAGCTAGACCAGGCATCTAATTGCTCCTCAAATAGCTTTCATACAATCCTTGTTTTAGCTACTCACTTCCCTCCGCTACTATTCTCGCTCCTAGTTCCGTAGGTCACCGGTGCTCCATGTCTTAAACCATCTGTGGCTTTTATGGTAGATTGGGCTGTTTCAGCTTTCCATACTATTGCCTTGGAATCCTTGGTTTCAATGCTGCTAAATCAGTTGCTGCTGTTTCATCTTCTGAACATTTAGAAAAAAGTTAAGGCTGCTACCTCTTCTGTTTTCCCTATTCTTAGGTGTTCACGTCTTTAAAAAAGTAATCTTTACTGCAGTTTTTGTGTGGAATCAGGTGAGAGCATTCAGTGTGGGTCCAGGCTGCAATCTTAACACAGAGTTCTTTGTTGTGCGAATCTCATTTAGAGATTCCATTATGGAAGAGTATTGGTAGAGTTGGCCCTCTCTCTTCCCGTTCCCTGCTGCTACCTCCTAATTTGGATTTCCACTGTAGCTCCCAGAGCCCTGGTAGTAAGCTGCTAGAGCTATTCCTAAAGTAAAGCCAGGTCTCCAATTCACTGCACTGACAGCTGTGCTGATGGATGTGGCACCACTGTGGGGATAAGATTAGTTGGCCCTTCACGAGTTTGCTGTTGCTTTATGCTCCTGACTACCCTTTTCCTGAACTCACCTTTGATCCTAAGGAATGTGTGCATAATCTTTTTCAAAATGTTTGCTATGTCAATATCCTAGATTAATGTCTGTGAGCATTTAATAGTCGGAAGCTGTGAGTTGAGGCCCATCGACCAGATGTCTCCCGCTTCCTGGTTTATAGGCCACCTTTACCCAGGGACACATGCTTCCTGACTCCTTTTTATGACCAAGAGGCCACTGTATTTGTGAAGCCACTTCCATTCACTGATCTTGAGGGCTTTAACGAATCTGAAACTTCTTGTCTTTTCAAGATGCTAAGAATGTTGATTCCATATAGAGGCAATAAATGCAGAAAAAAAACCCCAAACCTAAAATAGAATGACATCAGTCACTTCTGTGCCTCTCAGAAAATGATTACAGGCCTCTGGATTCTGAGTCTGCTTCGTGACAATTAGTTACATGCAAGATGGTGACAAAATTTTGTTTGGTATTATGTTCAAACTGATTCTGATATTGTCATTTTATTGAAAAGTCTAGGATCTACTGTAAGGAGACCTTTTAAGGCCCCTACCCAGGGTTTTCTACCTAGAGTTTTGCCTTTTAGATTAGTACAGTCATTTTGTATATGTGCAATTGATTTGTGTTTCTGATCAAGCTTTCCCTGTTCCAATAAATAACTTTATTCATGGACACTGCATTTTGGATTTCACATTATTTTCACATGCCGTAAAATAGTCGGTTGATTGTTTGTAACTGTTAAACATTGTAAAAAACGATTTTTAGCTCACAGATACAAAAAAACTGGTGGTGAGCCAGGTTTGGCCCACAGGACAGTTTTTGCTGACTCTGGTTTAAAACTTGCCTTAGGATGAGTGCTCTTCTTCTTGTGCCAAATTTCAACCATTGTCTATTGGTATAAAAACACTGTTTGGAATTGGGGTAGCCATGCTCAAATTTTTGCTTTGATGGGAGAATTTTTCAAAACCAGTTCAAACCACTCCTGTGTACCCCCCTTTTTTGTCTTCTTCCTAACCATTTTTCTTCTTTTACTTTTGTCCTGTGTACATTCACACAATTTAATATTTTTTTTTCTTTTTTAAGTACAGATTATGTATAATACAGTGTGCTGGTTGCTTAAGAGATGTAAGCAACTATCTTGGTAGATAAACACAGTCATGGAAGAGAGTTTTTATTTCTGCCCAAACTCAGCAAACTCATCTGCGGTATAGGGGCATAGTCTGATCTAAAAGTGTGTATGCCAGCAGATATTGTGGAGGTAGTTTTTTTTTTTTCCTGATCTCATGCTGTAGATGACAAATGCACACATATTCTGCATGTATTTATTTCTATTTTGGGGTTGCCCATGATATCAAAATGGTGAATGATAGTGCTCTGTTTAAAATTTTGTAATATTACCCTATTTTTCCTACTGCAAAGCGACTTCTTTCTTGCTCTTCAGCTATCCTCTGGTAATTTATTCATTAATTTAAACTTCTTTAAAAACTTCTTTGGAAAGGGGTGTTTCTTTGGCAAAGATAGATCTCTACTTAGTAAAGATTTATGATTGAATGAGCAAAGAGGAAGGGGGAGGCCTAGGTGATGAAGTCTATGCACTGAAAATAAAAATAGGAACATTAAAAATGAAGGAAACCAGTCAAAGGCTGTAGAATCAAAGAATAACACAATTACAGATTTCATGGTAGCTATAGTAAGTAATATAGTCTCAAATGAATACTTCTTTATTTCATAGAGGGGATTGGCATTTGTGCAATATTCTTTAGTTAAATTTCAATTTATTGGATTTTTGCATCACTGCAGATTGATCTATTGAATTTGTCACAGTGGCCTTGTTTTTACCTTGATGTGTTTAATACCTGCTGGATCAGAATGCCAGTCAATTTAGGTTAATTTCATTAAGTTTACTAAAGCTTTTTAAATTAAAGTCACTGCTGACATTACCAGTAACAAAATGTGGGTAACATACTCTTATATATTATTGTTCTAGAAAATAAATTGGTAATGTATATTCTCTCTAACATTTCCTTACTCGGATTTTTAAATTCCCTTAATTATTTACAAGACGATAAATCATTTAACATATAAAATTTTAATTATCTGCGTGATCATTGCTTAGTATTCTGTGCCAAACTTTAAACAGCATAGATTTAAGTTCTCACTAAATAGATTTCAATTAAACTCCTTCCATCTTTTCTAGCAAAGAAATGGATTGTGTTTAAAAAATTGTATTGTGCTTTGCATTAGCAAATATAAACTGAGGAGTGGTTCATGGCAAGTAGCCTTTTAATTCGCTTGTGCATTTAAGTTTTCAGAGAAGTCACAGTACACTTGGCATTTATATGAAGGATAATCATGGTTAAGATTTTTTGAGTAATATATTTTGCAAAGAGCTCTGTAATATGCAATTATGGAACTCAGCTTGCATTATTAACTGATTTTATTAACTGTCATTAATGCAGTATTTATAAATATTGCTTGGAGAACTGTAGTCAAATTTACTAAAGATAGAATCAAGAAGAAAACTGATAAACTACTAGTGCCCTAGAGCTCCTTAAGAAAAGAGCAGACAACATTGTTTATAAAATCCCTAGTAAATTCAGAAAGGGAAGGAAAAAAGCTCTCAGCCCATCAAAAATTGGTTGATTATTTTTATTCCTTCACAGCAGTAGTATGTAGGCATGACTGCAGTTTTCTATGGGGAAATTGAGCAAGCAAAAGTTTGTTCTAGCATATGCTATTCTAGAATTAAAGAAATTTTGGTTATATAGGGTTCAAGTTATCTTTGACACATTTTGCAGGTTACTTACAAATTCCTGCCTAAACATAGGAATCTTCTTTATCAGAGAGCCTAACATCAGATTTTAATCATATCTTAGACCCATAGGGTTTTAGGTTTCCAACAGGCCACCTGTCTCAGACATTTAAAAATTCACAGGACAGATGGGAAGGTGAAAGAACTTGTCCTTGGATAAAGAAATTCTTGCATTGCAGGAACGTTCACAGGCAGGGGTAGCCAATACATCATACACATATCCTGTATTTGTCTAGCATTAAGTTATCATAATCATGTGTTTCCCTTTAGTAGTATAAATACAGAATTCATCACTTATCTCCTATTCTTATGGTAGACAAGAGAGAAAAATCATAACTTGTAAAACCTGTTCAGGTGATCGGTGAATCAGGAAATATGACCATATTAACTTTCCCAAATCTATTTGTGGAATGTGTACCCTGATTAAGACTGTGCGCCCTCATATTTGGGGAAAATGGGAAATGGAGCTGGTTTACCTGGGTTTAGATTTCTTCCCAGCCATTTACAAATGATCTTGGCAAGTTACCTGGTGTCCCTGTGCTTTAGTTGTCTCATCTGTAAAATGGGCGATATGCCTAGCTCTTTCTAGAGTTCTGGGGAACGTGACATGAAGATAATACATAAAAAGCACCTAGAATTGTACTTAGAACTGAGAGTCTGTTTTAAGTAAATGTGAGCACTTAGAAAAAATGCTGATTACAGGTAAAAACGAAAAGAGGGACTTAAAGCTTATACTTGGAAGTTTTCTGAAAATAAATTCTTTAAAAATTTCAGATTCACACTTACCTCTTTAGGAGAATCTGTTACTTGACACGGCTGAAGCACAGTATTCGAAATCATTAGGCAGCTGAAGCATCAGCGGATTATGCTGTGGACTGTGGTTGGTCATTACTTAGGAGCATGTTAGAAAACTGAATTCTCAGGCCCAACCTCAGAACTACTAGATCATAAACTAGAGTGGGATGGAGAAATCTGTTTTTTAACAAGCCCTCCAGATGATTTTTGATGCATGTTGAAGTTGAGGACCACTGGTTTAGATACGTAGATTTGTTGAAGACCTGCTGTATTTGTTCTGGGGGAGGGAGACCATGAACCTGACCATGAGAGATGAGGTCCCTGCTCCAATGGACATTCCTATTGAAGGAGTGGGACAGACAAGGAAAATGTAAAGAAGTATAAAACCCAAGAATTTCAGGTGTTTCAAGTTTAAAAAACTTGTTTAAAAAACAAGTAAGCAGTGTTGCTGAATGGTCTTTAGTATTGAGGAGAGCACTGAGATAGGGTGTTCATGGAAGACCTGAAGATGGGAAGTCTGAGGTTAAACCTGAATTACGAGGACATTAGGTAAAAGAGCAATTCTCCAAGATGAAACTCCTAGTGCAAAGGCCATAAGATGGGCATACCTTTAAGAGGGCTCTATTCTTAGTCTATTAGTAAACACTCTTGGTAATATTAATTAACGGGAGTAAATTTGATTATTGTAGACAATAATGAAAGGGGTTCATGGCTAAGTTTTTGATAGGTTCTTTAAAAAAAATTACCAAAATTCCTCTTACTATTTCACATATAGACCTACTACCTAAGTCTACGGGTCATACATTTTCAATCCATTTATTGACTGAGGCACCAAAATCACTTTGTGACCTCTAAATGTTGCATTGGGTTAACAGTAATTTGTGACACATCTGATAATTTGGGGCTTCAGATTTTTCTTGTTCAGAACTTAAATCAGTGTCTTCTATTTTTTATTGCTCCCTACACATGTAAATTAATGTATATAATGCCTAACTATAATATTAAATGAATATCAACCCTTCCTTGACTAGTTTGCTATTAACCATAACTTCCACAAGAAAAATCATCTTAAGCATAGGATAAAGACAATACTGACTTGCAATTTTAAGTGCAAGGGGTAAGTTTTTCTAAATTAAAAACAAGTTCAATGATTTTAGATTTTAAAAATGAAATTATTGCAATATTGTGCTTATTGTAAGAGAATTTAGTTAAATTGAACTCACACTGTGGCAAGACTACGAATAGTAAGTATAAAACTTTATTTTTTCAGTCTGCTTAATAAGAGTCACGTATATAACATGAAAGAACATAGTTTTCACATCTAAGAAGACCTGCGTTTAAATCCAAGCCTCTCCATTTATTAGTGATAGCGTGATCTGGCCAGTTTCATTTTTGGGGGGGCTTTATAGTAACCTAGTTTTGAGATATTAAAACTATTTAAAGAAGGAAATAGATTATCAAAAAATGGTAACTTTTATTATTTCAGATTTACTAAAAATTCTGAGTTACTAGTTTGATTAATTGTTGAGCCGAGGAAAAAAGATGGCTCCATCCATGTTTCAAGTATAGACTCTATTCTTTTTAAAAGCCATCACTATTTTTTAGATTTAGGTATTTATAAAGATTTATTTATTTGAGAGAGAACATGGCAGGTACAGAGGGAGAGTCTCAGGCAGACTCTGCACTGAGCATGGAGCTCGACGTGTGGCTTGATCTCACAACCCTGAGGTCATGACCTGAGCTGAAACCAAGAGTCAGACATTCTGTGACCCAGGCACCCCTTTAGTTTTATTTTTTTTAAGAGCCACAGAACCTTAGGAACTTTTCTTGAAGTCTGCCTCCCACAGTAATTTTCTCCCATGGTTTTGGGTTTCTTCTTTGCTGTTCCACGGCCATTGGCTGGCTGGCATGTGCCCTTTGAGACGTTTCTAGTTTCTCTGATATGTTTAGTTCGCTCACCCTCCTGACTACTCTTCATTGTAGTCTTGTTGGAGGACTGTGTCCTTGAGTATATTTTGGACAAATTTGAAGTTGAGTTAAATACACATAATTCAAAAACCGTGAAGCATAATGAAAGACAACAAACATTTCCCTGCATGTTCATGTGACTTTTGGTGACAACTTTCCCTTAGCAAGTTTGGGATGTTAAAAAAATTTAAATGTACTTTCCAAATCTAAAGGCTCAAGTCCTCTCCCCAGGTTACACTTTTAATATTTCCTGTTTGAGTTTTCCTGAAAGTATTACAAGGGGGAAATATGGGTGTAAGGAGTACATTTATTGAATGCCTACTATGTACCAAGCACTATCCCAAATGTTATAAATATAATTATGTTAATTGTATATATATAACTTTTTACTTCTCAGAACCTTGAGTTATATAATATCCTACCCATTTTATATATGAAGAGAGCAAGGATCAGAGATACTAGGTAACTTACCCACAATTACGGCTAGTAGACGAAAGTTAAAACCCAGGAATGTCCAAAAGCTCAAGTTCTCTACTACTGTCTTCTAAAGAGCAAATGCTGTATACTTACGGAAATAAAAGTTAAGAATGATGATACTACTGGTAACACACTGATGTGTCTCTTGACTTGGTACTTTGGTATATAGAAGTTTAACTGGGAGGTAGGTATTGGAGTGGTATCAGTAGTTGATAGCCCTTTAGCCAAATGGTATAGGGGAGAACTGGAAAAAGGGGGTTCCTGTTGGCTCTGTAGTGATGGAGCCAGGCAGTGAGGGAATAGACAAGGAAAGTAATCACAAATGTTCACGTGTAATCTGAAGGAAGCAAGCAGGGATTGAGATAGAGACCATCTGGGTAAAGGAGTGAAGTACAGAGACTAGGAATGGATGCTGTGGGGAGGTAACATTCAACCTGAGCCCCACAGGCTGAAGAGCCAGGTCCTAGAGCTGATTGCTGCCCTCAGTTATCAGGGGAAGTCTGAGTGGGCCAACCTTCTGCAGAGATGGGCACAGAACACCATGTTTCCTTATCACTGGTGCAGATTAGGCACCCTTGCTGTCTCATAGTGGGCCCTTACTAGATAATTGGTGATTGACCTTTGCAGAGCCCTGAAAAGAGCCTTTTCTTAAGCACCAACTTATATTTGTATTGGTCTAGGACTATGAGGCATTTATGTTCTTTGAAAAGTAAACCTTTTATTACAGAAACTTTCAAACATAAAAACAGCATAGAGTAATGGATCTCCATGTATCCATATCTGGATTCAACAAATCATATTTTTCCAAGCTTATTTTATCTAACCTCTACTTTTTTTCTTCTTTGATATTTTCCAGGAAGTTCCAGATACCATTTCTTCACAATTGTAAATATTCAGTGTGCAGCTCTCACTGATGAGGGCACTTTTCTTTACATAGTCTTAGCTAATTATCACACTTAGAATTAACTGTGACTTATCTTTTGTTCTTTAAAAAAGTTTAATAAAGAAGGGTAGATATGACTCATTACAAAATTATGATGGAATTGGCATCCATAAACATATGTACCTGGATCTGTGTCTGGATTCCTTCCTTCCTTCCTTCCTTCCTTCCTTCCTTCCTTCCTTCCTTCCTTCCTTCCTTCCTTCCTTCCCTCCCTCCCTCCCTCCCTCCCTCCCTCCCTTTTTTAGACTTTTCTCATGCTTTTGACTTGACTATCCAAAGGCTACAATTTTTCTTACTGAAGCTAGCAAGCAAATATCATCAACTTCTTGTTAAAAAAAAAAAAAAAAAACAAGAGGAGTGTCTACACTGAAACTGACTTGGAAAGCTGCTTGACAGAACTTCTTTATTAGTCCCTGTGGTGGCAGATGGTATTAAATCTGTACATATGTCAGAAACATTATTTTTCAAAAGTTTACTCTGATAGTGTTCACCCAGACATCATTGGATGTTGGTTCTGTCTTTATAAAATACAAGTGGACTTTGAACGTTGGGTAAACTTTGGACAGACTTCATCACCCAGCAGGCTCTTTCTTGAACTGCCAGAACTGGTTGCTCCATGTCCTACACTCAAAATCTAGAAAAATATCCATCTTTGGAATAATTTCTGTTGACAGAGAAAGCGGAAGTCCCGGTGACACCTCTTAAAACCAAAGACCTGACTTACCAACTACTTCCACTTTAAAAAAAAAGCCACCAAAAAAACCCATGCAGTATTAGTTTGGCTTGAAATTCTCTGCACTTCTCATTCATTATTTAATCTTATTTTACTTTGTTCAGACAAGCTATCTGGCCTATTGTGAAGCTTCACACAGCCAATTACCTCAAGGTGTTTAGTTCATTTATTATTTACAGCATAAATCTTGTACAGGTTGTCCATTGACGACCCTCTGAGTAGATGTAGTAAATGCCTTTCATCCTTGTGGCCTCAGTCAGTGCTCACAGACTTACCTGCTGAGCTTGGCAGGCCAGGCGAGGCACTGGAACATGTACAATACCAGAGGTAATTGCACTTTACTTTCTGCTTAAAGGTGCCTGTGAAAAAATGTGCACACAGTAGCAGATTCTGCCTTGAAATTTAAAGGAAAAGAATCTTTAATTTTAAATGCACACTTCCTTTCTGTAGAGACCGTATTAGACATTTTATGTGAGAGGCTGGATATTTAATTTAGGAGTTTGTTGAGAGTAGACATAGTGACATCATACTATAGGGAAGTATCCCCTTTCAAATTTGTGGTGCGTGTCCTTGAACAACCATTTTCCTTTCCTGGCTTCTTTTCAGTCTTGTGTTGTGATACCAATATGAGCCAGTATGAATGACTTGGAAAAAGGCTAGCTTAAGTAATGTGCCGATTCTACTGATGGGCTTAGATGCCATTAGGAGTCTCTATCCTATGCCGAACGTGCCAGGTATTTAACCGGGGACTGGTACTAATTTCAGAGCTAATACCGAGCTGTTCCACATCAATGCTTTCAGCAGGTGGCTTGAACTGACAGTGTAAAGAAAAAAAGTGAGAGAAAATTACCATTGTACTTTAGAATTTCTCTGATTGAATTGACTGATTATACTGTCAAAGGAGCATTGGGAAGCTGGCAGAGTTATGGGGAGTGAAGAAATGACAGAATTCTTTTAGAAAGAGCTTGTCTGTTTTTGCACAGCCAAATATTTCAAAATGATAATATGGTTTGATAGGAGGTTTGAATTCAGTACTTGTGAAAGTCCATGTGTTCCCTGATTTGTTTTTTTAAAACTTGTATGTTCCATGAGGAGAGCCAATGGTTTTCTTATTACTACTTTCTCTTATAAGACAAAATATTAAAATACTTGTTTAAATTCTATCAGGAAATGTTAAACTTTCTATATTGGCAAAGTGGTTTTATAAAGATTTCAGTTTTGTTCAGTTTTACTTTTTTGGCGATGGAATGGAAAAATCATCAAGTGACTTGAGATGAAAACTGTTTTATGTAATCAGTCTTGTATGCTGTTCTTAAGTAGATCTTTTGTCTAAAAAATTCTTACCAGTCACAAATATTACTCTTGATTGTCTCTAAAATTCATGTTTATTTTAAAATCTTATTTAAATATTGAAAAAACAATTTAAATGGATAAATAAAACATTAGAGATTTGGTATCATGGTTACTATTAATGGAATAATAATAGTGGCTAGTACTTATTGAAGAGTTGCCACATTTCCAGGTACTCACTACATGCTTTATGTTGTTTCCCTTAATCTTCACAATAACTACCTAAGGTAATTTCTCTTTGTATCTCCATTTTACTGATGAGTAAATCGAGGCACAGAGAGGTTGAGCAACTTGCTGGATAACCGGAGCTTGTAAAATGGGATGCTGACTCTCAGAACCCTGGTGCTCATCCTCTATTGTACAATAGACAAGGGAAACTGGTTACACTTGACTTTTTTTTTTTTTTTTAGCTGTCAATGCACGGATTGCCTTCTGTACTAGACAGGGAATTAATAATTTCCCTTTTCATGGTTATTCCATTATAAATTTAATAGAACTTTGGATACAGAGTTGTGAGAATTCTTAAGGGAATGGTTTTGTGGATAAAAATATATTGAAGTGTTCTGTAAAAGGTTATAAGAGGCAAATTTAGTGAAGGCGAAGTTAGGTTTGGGGTGGAAAAAATCAATCAGGATAAATGGGCCAGCATTCATCATTTATTCAACAAATACTTATTGTACTGGGTGCCAAGCATTGGGCTTGGCCTATAGGAAAGCACTGGGTGATTTATTTTTGTTGGGTTGACTCCCTGGTGGGATTATTCACAAACAACCTTTCCACGTAAATAGGAAGCTTTAATTGCAGAAAAGAAGGGTTAAAGTCTTTCTGGGTGGACCATGGTGCTGGAGTTTTGTTTCGTTGCATAATCTAGTAGGCGATCCTCGTATTCTCATTATTCTGATGCAGTGTAACAAACCAGCAGGAAACTGCATTCCATGGGATTTCTATGGGGACTACAGAGAATTCATTCCAATGCTTACAGAGCAGTCGCTTGTAGCTTAAAGTAGCTCCAGGGCTAATGTGAGGAGCTGTGCAGCTCTACTTGCTACTGAACTGTAAAACTGAAAGCATGTGTAGTGTAAATAAAACAATGTCAGTAGAATTGCTTCTAATCTGGAGGTCTTATCAGAGCATTGGTTGACAATCTGTTATTGTTGAGTGAGGAGAGAAAAGGCAGGGCGTTTGAAATAGTACACCATGCTGAAAATGTGAATACCTGTTTCTTAACATGGCTTAAAACTTACTCCCTCTAATTGTTCTGTATTCCAATTGGAGGTAAATTTGAAAGAACAAGAAAATACTCTTCATTCCCCCAACCCCTCGCCCCAATACAAAATGACTTCCAAGCAGAGTGACACTTCCAGTAACAAACTTTCTTAGCCTCGTCTTACAGAGGATAAAGGAATCCGTATCCCAGAATGTATTTGATTTCTATATTGTCTGTATTCCATAAAAGCACCTAGTTTCGCCCATCCCCAAAGTGTGGTTAGCAGTGCCTCATTTTTGTTCAGAGAAGACTTGTCCAGTCTTCTTTAGCCACATGATCTGTTTGGTGATGGTTGATGTCGCTGGGCTCCCTCCCCAGCAGGACTGCTGCAGTCCCGTCCCCCTGGGGCCCCTCTCGCCCCTGACCCCCCCCACTCCACGTACTACAGCACTGCCTGTCTGCAGGGCCTGCCACCTGTGAATCTCACAGGGCCCTGCACTTGGTATGATCCTCCGCTGTCACTCTCCTGAAATTCTTCCTAATGTTAAGTCAGGGAGCCTTACATTGTCATTTTGCACTGGGTTCTACAGATCATGTGGCCGTCCTACTTGCTCTATGAACCTCCTCCCACAGAGAACAGCTCTGGTTCCTCAGTAGACCGGAGTATCTCTTCCCTTTGTATACCCCTCAGTTATAACCTGCATTCCCCCCGCCTTGAACTCAGGCTGAGCACCTCTGTCTCCTTCCATACAGTGGGCTCTTGGAGGGAGGGCAGGTGCCCTCCAAGAATCTTCGTATTCTTCTCCCTCTGTATCCTCGCCCAGTGGCTTTCAGGGTTCCATAAATGCTTGTTGAATTGACGTGAATTAAATAATTTGCCCTTTTATCTGAAAGAGTAAAGAAATTTACATTTAATATAAGGCTCCTCTGATAGACATATTGCCTTCATTTTGGTTCTCTTCTGATGCAGAATTATGGTGCTGGCTTCCGTCAAATGGCAAATGTGATGAGATGGTACACATTTGATTCTGCCTCACTTAGAAATTTGGGGTGGAGAAAACATAAATGAAATCATTTCACTAATTTTAAGACATTTAAAGAGTATGGAAATCGAGCTTTGGAGGAAAAGGTTAACTAAGGTTAAAGCGAATGCTTTTCATTTTGCTTAGCATATTACGAAGTGGAGATATAAAGGCACTCACTGCTCTCTTCTTACCAAACTTTCCCATACTGCTCTTGGATTTCCTTTTAGTACAGTTTAAGCAAGATGTTGTCATAGTTTAAATCATTTTAATTTCGCATGTTTCACGAATGCTGTTTTCATATAGGGAGCACTTCATCATATGGTTCCTTAAAGTTCTTAGAAAAATAGAATTTGCAATGCTTGTTGTCTACATGGGTGGTGGAGCCCCAGCAGTTCCCTAACCTGTTGATTAGGTACAAAAACACACAGCTGGCAGTGCCAACAGACATTTTTATTATTTATTTATTTATTTATTTATTTATTTTAAAGATTTTATTTATTTATTTGAGAGAGAGAGAGAATGAGAGCATGAGAGGGAGGAGGGTCAGAGGGAGAAGCAGACTCCCCACCGAGCAGGGAGCCCGATGCGGGACTCGATCCCGGGACTCCAGGATCATGACCTGAGCCGAAGGCAGTCGCTTAACCGACTGAGCCACCCAGGCGCCCCCAACAGACATTTTTAGTAGAGGGGCCGTGATCACCTTTAGGCCTTTAGAGGTTCTGCACGCACACTCTCAAAGTGTAGGCACAATGGGTTTGGGGGGTGTTCAAATGTCCCTCTGGAGAAAAGGCTCCCAAAGCATCTTGTCAAAGTCTTGCAGAAAGGTTAAGAACCAGTTCGTTCGCAGGAATGGAAAATGGAATGAACATACAGCACACAGCCACACATGGACATTATAAAGTTAAATTTAAAAGTCCGTCTGCTACATGCATGTTGGACATATGTTTGTATTGTTGAAATCTGAAATCTCTGGGCTATAAAATGTATCATTGAGTATCCTACCATTATTACTTTGAAAATAGAATACTACTCTTCTAAGTATAGATGAATGTGTTTAAGCGTAAGTTCAGAGTCTTGGGTCCTGAACTTGTTCATTTTGAGTTGCGTATTTGTGAGCAATGTGACACTAAGCAGAGGACTTAGGCAAGACACAGTTCATTTATTATGCCCCATGGTAATAAAAGAGAATAGCTAATTTCTTCATTTGAGGGAAAACCTCAACTTTTAGGCAGGGTTGTTCTTGAATATGAGTAGTTTAAGACCATGCTTGTGGCATACCTGAATTTTCATTACTGTAATTACACTAATGAAAATTCCTGCTTCGAAGTAAGTGGAACAGCTCTGATAAGATGCCACACCCCAGGAGGCGTGTGGGACCTAACCAGGCTTCGCACAAGGCCTCTGAGTGTCTTGTCCATCTCTCGGAGGTGGGTGGAGGTCAAGGACGGCCTCACTTTGTTTCTGCGGCTGGCTTTTCCTTTTGGCATTCTTTTCCTTAGGTGTTTCCTGTTCTTGCTGATTGGCCGGTGTATACAGGCTGAACACACTTAGGAACAGCACAGCCTGTAAGAAGCCTTACAGACACTCAGCTCTGACCGAAGTGTTCATTTGGGACCTGCCTGCCTCTAAAATACACAAATGTAGGGGTTGGGATGAACTCTGAAATCAGAAACCCTGGGGTAGTGGCACTTCTCTTCAGTGCATTTTAGAGACCACTTATTGTGTGCAAGACACAGCCTTAAGCCTTAAGGGCATTCAAAAATGAGTAAGACTGACCCTTGCCTTGAGGAACAGAGGAAATAGGACACCAGGCATCCGACTGTGTGCTCAGTTGCAACAGCCCAACCAAGACTCTGAGAAGCACGTTCGTCCAAAGACACAAGACTCTGAGAAGCACATCCTTCCAAAGACGCGGGCCTCACCTGGGAGGGGAAACAGTGTATCATTTTTAAGAAGGATTGCAAGTTTACTTGGAGTCATTTCCAAGGTGGACCCCCAATTAGTAAAGAGCAGTCAACCTAAAGATCTTGTAACCTTGCAGGATGGATTTCAAGCTGCCTGAGGCTTATTTCTCTGTTCTCTCTGTGCAGTTGGTCTCGAGTTTCCTGGTGGGAACCAGCCGGCACATGGGGATGCTTTCTGACTGCAGTCACCTCTGCTGGTCCCCTCCTTTGGGTCTCTGTTCTTTCTCTCCCCCGCTCCACACCCACACCCTACTACCCTCTCCCAGCCGTTTACCTTTTTCTTCCTCTTGCTCACTCCCAATCATGATTTCCCTGTAGTATTTTTAACTCTTAAGCAGTCTCAAGGTCTAAAAAAGTTAAAATGGTCCTCCTCAAAGAGGGTTCAGAGAAATGCTTAACTTCTCATTGTGCTCTTGTGAAGATACATTGTAATCCGAGACATCTTTCTTAAAAGATAGGTTTCTGTTTGTTTTCCTTTTGGGTTTTTTTTCCTTCAATATCATGCTTTCAGAAAAGCCAAGTATAGTAATACTTAAAATCTACAGTTGAAAACTAAAACTTTATGAGAGCATTTTGGGAGTTTTGTAGCCCTCTGGTGGAGTGTCAAGAGAATCCATAATGGAAATATTTGATGACTTGGATTTTAACTGTTTTCTATATGAGTGAATAATAGACTTAAAAAAAATTTGTTCTTTAGAACACTCTTTTATTTGAGAGAAGCCATTTTGTTCACAGATCTGTAGCTGAGTATCTCAACATTTATTTTTAATACGTACATGTTTCCATTGACATGAACAACGGTTTCATTTAGAATTAAGAGTGGGTAAAGTATACATTATTTCAAAGGAATTGTGCCTCTGCTTTTCATTTTTGTTTAGGATTTTATTATGTGATTAATCACAGAAATTTAAAACTGTGGGGAGGGCAAGTAAGACAGTCTGTGGATGATGAATACAGAAAGGCAGCCAGGATTTAAGTGCTGTTTTGCATCTATGTTATGCAAATGAGCAGTCATAAGCCTTTGTATGAAAGCAATTTGACATTGAGGAGGTAGCACTGAATTGAAGTCAGACCTGAGTTTTAGTCTCAATTCTCTTATTCTATAGATACAGGATTCTGGAGAGGTCAAAGCACCTATTTGGAAGATTATTCTTCACATTAGTGAAAGATAGCATAAGTCATAACTTCTAATATGTCTTGCAGTTGTGTGGTTTGAGGATTTTTGATATCATTACAAATATTGGAAAGCCATGCTCTGTGGAATCTTTGGGGGGAAATGCACATTGGTGACAGTACTAAAAATATGATTAGCTAAATTAATAAAAATAAAGCTTACTAGCATACTGAGAGTTAATTGGGGATAGAAGTATTTTCATTTTTGTATTTCTAGTATGACCTAACATGTGATATATAGCAGACATTCAAAAACTGATGTTTGAATAAATTCAGAAAACAATTTCTAAGTTCTCACCCAGAAATTGAAAATTGCACCCAGAATAGATTTAAGTAGAATTCATGCTGTTTCAAGAAATGCCTTTTTAAATAAGTCTGTAAATAATTTTGTTAGCATAGACTATTTGCCTAATAGGCCTTAGGTAATAGTTTAGGTCATAAGTGATCACTTTTTTTTTTTTTAAAGGGAATCGATTATTAATCATATAATTTTAGTAAGAGAAAAAGTATATTTTCCTAACAAAAATATTTTTCTGAATAATATGGGGAGGTTTTTTTTAAGATTTTATTTATTTATTTGACAGAGACACAGCGAGAGAATATGGGGAGTTTTAATGCTTTCAAAATTGCTTGCTTTGATTTTTCTATAAACGACAAAAGATTGAGGAAAAGAAATTAGCCTAATAACTCATAGCTGTTGTATTTTTAATAACTTCCTGTGTATATGAAAACCATCCAAAAGTATTTCAGTTATCTTGGACTTGGTAATTATTAGGTTGCATTTTATTTTTTCTCTTGAACAGTTACTCCAAAACTAGATTATAGCAAGTTAAGTTTCATTATCATCATTTAGCAAGTTTTATGTGCCAGTTATAAACTCCCAGATATTAGTTTAAAAAAGTGATGCCACTATAATATTAATGATAGATGGCATACATTTGAAACATTTAGAAATGATCATAGCCTTAAAGCCAAAACGAGCCAGAAAATATTAATGGTATAGGAATTATTTTATGTGGATCTGAATTATGTATAGCAGAAAGAGATAGAAAGAGATAAATTGCATAATAAATCAAAGTTCACATGGTGTATTGTTTATTTTTTTAAAAAAACTACAGAAACTTTCTGTTTATGCAGCATGTCAGCTATTTGAAAAAAAGATGAATAGTTCCAGATTCAGATTTATTCCAAGAATGAATATTTAGCATCCAATAGTGTCATGCTGAATGTAGGAAAATAATTACAGTGTATGTTTTACCATGAAGAATTCTAGGAAAGCATTGACTTTTTATACTTTGAATGTGCTTTTATTCTCTGATCAATTTGTATCTTTTGTGTCTTTTTGATTTATAAAAGTCAGGTGTTTTAACCTTCCTTTCAAAAACTGTAGCAGTAATATTCAGAAATTGTACGTAAGGTTATATTAAGACAATAATTAACAGGAAATGTTTCTTCTTGATAAATTTGTTGTATTAAAACAAGATGATTGCAGAGCACTGCAAACATTGGAAAATGTTATTTGGTGAAAACACCTATAGAAATTACTTGCAAGATATATTGGTGACCAGAAAAAAAATTTGGCGGACTTTCCTAGTATTTTAAACAGGTTCTGATTCTAAACAGGTGCCTATACAAGGGGGATTTCAGTGATTTGTGTATTTTTTGCAGCATGGTTTATTATAGAACTACTGTGTTATGCACTTTTTAAGAGTTTACAACTAATAAATTTAATTAATACTTTTGTAAAGAGCCCTGGAGTACTTTTGCCCTGATTTTGGCCAGTGCTCTGTGGGTTTCTATTCATTTGCCATCTAGGTGCAGGTGCTATTAGCCATCAATATGTTTTGTCCCATTTATTATGTGTCAGTGTGCCCCTAACCAAAAGAATCACAGAACTACTGTAACTAGGACTCAGTTATAGAACTTTAAGAACTGCAGCATCTCATGGTACCAGTGACTCTGGTGTGGTTATGGCTATGGTGATTATTTCCCTTTCAAGCAAGAGGCATGTGTGCTGAGTCACTTATTCCTGGAATGATTTTGAAAATGATACCATAGGTCATGCGTGCATACATTCATTGGGATTCAACATTTACTACCACGTTGTACCCAAGGAGCTAGACAAATCGAAGTATGAATGTTCATGTCTGTCATCTCTCATCTTTCCATGTGGGTCTTGTTAAGTCTTCTGCTTCTGCTGATGTCCTGACGTGCCCACTCACCATCCTGTCTAGTGGGCCCCATCAACTTGTTTGTTGCTTGCTTGGTTCAGGAGTCTGTTGATGTCTGTCAAGTAGGTCTTGACAGATAAAGCTGAGGCTGAATGGAATTTTCAGAAGTCAGGTAGGGAAATGGTTAAAGCTTTTGAAAAAGAGATTGGGGGGGCGCCTGGGTGGCTCAGTTGGTTAAGCGACTGCCTTCGGCTCAGGTCATGATCCTGGAGTCCCAGGATCGAGTCCCGCATCGGGCTCCCTGCTCGGCAGGGAGCCTGCTTCTCCCTCTGGCCCTCCCCCCTCTCATGCTCTCTCTATCTCATTCTCTCTCTCAAATAAATAAATAAAATCTTTAAAAAAAAAAAAAGAAAGAAAAAGAGAATGGGAGCAAAGAAGAATGTTCCCAGTGAAGTAGAGATGAAGAGGGCCTTAGAGACAGCTGGGAGAGCCATATGGAAGGATGGGGAGCTAGCAGTGGTGGTAGGATTGGCTTGAGTGTCAGAGCTTCCATGGAGAAGAGATGCAAGGGGGGAGGGGGCGGGCTTCTGACTGTCATGGCCACAACCATTAAGCAACCTCACAGGGGCTACTGGTCCTTTCCCAGGCCATTCCGATCTGACTCATGTAGATTGATGTGGAAAAGGACACAACAATAAACATTCCGGAAAAGGATTCTGTCTTTGTAGATATTTTAGTGGTGTAGATATAGTCCTAGGATTAGTGAAGTTTTTCTTTGATAGTTATGCAAAGATTTTTATATCCAAGAATCAGAACACTGTAATTGAGCTGATATGTTTGACAGATATTGATTGGCTTAATGTAGATAGCAAAGGCAAAATGCTTGTATAAGATTATGCCAAAAAAAACATTTCTAACAAAAGTTCTTGTTAAGCTTTTCTAGAATTTGAAGTGTTTCCATCAGATATTTGCTGCCTAAATTTTTAGAGCTTATGGAGTTACTGTTTTGTTTATTCTTGAAAATAATGTCATTAAACTTTGGGGGTGCCTGGGTGGCTCAGTCGGTTAAGCGTCTGCCTTTGGCGTGGGTCATGATCTCAGGGTCCTGGGACCAAGCCCCACATCGGGCTCTCTGCTCAACGGGGAGCCTGCTTCTTCCTCTCCCTCTGTCTCTCCCTCTGCTGGTGTTTCTCTCTCTCTCTCTCTCTCTCACACACACACACACACTCTCTCTCTCTCTCTCTCTCTCTCTCTCCCTCTCTCAAATAAATAAAATCTTGAAAAAAATGTTTGTACAAAGAACTATTCTTAATTTTTTTAACATTATACTGACTGAATTAAAAACTGAAGTTTGACCATTCAGAGATTTTTTTACCCCCTTAGGAAGCATGTCTACTTGTTTCAGTGGGAAACAAAATAAAATGGAAGAGATTTTAAAATGCTTTTTATTCATAGTGTTAAAAATGGTTAGAGGAAGAATTCACATTTTTCCTTAACACAGTGTAACAAGCAGTTAACTTTTTGGCATAGTGATAAATCTTCTCTAAGAAGGTGTTTTGTGTTTTAATAAGTAGCAATACAGGCTAGTATATTCATTTTTATTGAATAGTTGAGAAAAAAAAGTGAATTTAATTCATAAGGTATTGCTCTGGGCTTATTGAGATTTTACTACAACATCCCAATGGGAGGGCATCACATTCAACAGAGTATTATTTAAAAAAAAATAATTAGCAACAAAACATGTTAAAGTATCCTAGTATTTGTGAAGTGTTACCATCTTTGATCTCTTCAGTCTCTAAAATAAACAAGCTTTTTTGGTAATGCTGAATCAGTAATAATGGAATATGATTTTAAAACAATAAATCAAAAATTAGTTACCTAGAGACAGCACTTAAATTATTGCCATGATGTATTCATTCATGTGTTCATGAATTTGCTCATTTGTTGATTTAATTTTATTATCTGTTCTATTTTTAGACCTTAATATTATCTATCTAGATACTTAACAACATAGTTGTGATTTATATACTATTAGTGAAGACAAATGGTACCTGCAGAGCAAATTATGCCAAACAACAACAAAAAAGTATTCTTAGCTATATAACATTTTTTAAAAGATTTATTTCTTTTTTTAGAGAGAAAATGCACATGAGCGAGCATGCATGAATGGGGGGAGGGGCAAAGGGAGAAGGAGAGAATCCTCAAGCAGAGTCCCCACTGAGCGTGAAGCCTGAAGCGGGGCTCCATCCCAGGACTCCGATATTATAACCTCAGCCGAAATCAAGAGTCAGACGCTTAACCAACTGAGCCACCCAGGTGCCCCTTAGCTATATAAATTTTTAAACGTTGTGGTAAAATATATATAAAATTGGTAATTTTAACCATTTTTAAGTGTACAACTCAGTGGCATTAATTAAATTCACAACGTTGTGCAACTATATCCACTATTTTCAAAACTTTGTCATACACCCAAACAGAAACTGTATCTTTTTAGGTAGTAACTCCCCACTTCCCCCCCTTTCTTTATCCCCTGGTAATCTCTTAGCCATTTTTTGTCTCTACAAATTTGTTTATTCTATATATTTTGTAAAATAGATCATATCATATACTTGTTCTGCTGTGTCTTTCTGGCTTATTTCACTTAGCATAATGTTTTCAGGGTACATCCATGTTGTAGTATATATCAAAACTTCATTGCTTTTTTAAAAGTATTTTATTTATTTATTTGAGAGAGAGAGAGAGTGAGAGAAGCAGGACCAGGGGGCAGGGAGAGGGAGAAGCAGACTCCCTGCTGAGCAGGGAGCCTGACACGGGGCTTGATCCCAGGACCCCAGCATCATGACCTGAGCCGAAGGCAGACGCTTAATTGACTGAGCCACCCAGGCGCCCCAAAACTTCATTGCTTTTTATGGCTGGCTATATTCCACTATATGCATATACCACATTTTGTTTTTTCATTTATCTATTGATAGATACTTGGATTGTTTCCAGCTTTTGACTGTTGTGAATAATGCTGCAGTGAACATTTTTGTACAAGTATCTGTTTGAGTCCCCGTTTTTAATTCCTTTGGGTGTATACTTAAGAGTGGAATTGCTGGATCATATGGTAATTCTATTTTAAATTTTTGGGAAACTGCCCAGCTGTTTTCCACAGCAGCTCCAAATGTGACACTTCCAGTTTCTTCATATCCTCACCAACAGTCTTTATTTTTATTTTTTTTAGATTACAGCCATCTTACTGGGTGTGAAATAATAACACATTGTGGTTTGATTTTACATTTCCCTATGGTAATTCCCTAAGACTAATGATCTTAAGCAACTTCTCATGGGCTTACTGGTTGTGTATCTTTTTTAGAGAAATGTCTATTAAGTTCTTTGCCCATTTTTAAATTGGATTTTCTTTTGTTGTTGAGTTTTCTTTATATTTTCTGTGTATTAAACCCTTATTAGATAAATGTTTTGCAAATATTTTCTTCCATCGGGTAGGTGATTATTTTACTTTCATAATCATGTCCTATAATGCACAGATGTCTTGAAACTTGAAGTCCAGTTGGTCTGTTTTTCCTTTTATTGCTCATAATTTCAGTGTCCTAAGAATCCATTTCCAAATCGAAGGTCATAAAAATTTCCCCTGTGTTTTCTTCTGATAGCCTTATAGTTTCAGCTCCATATTTATGTTGATTCCCTTTGAGTTTATTTTTGCATATGGTGTGGTGAAGGGGTCCAACTCTATTCTTTTGCATGTGGAAATCCAGTTACACTAGCAGCATTTGTTGAAGACCCTATTCATTCCCCATTAAACTGAGTTCGCACCTTGTCAAAAATCAGCTGGTCATAGACATACAGGTTTATTTCTGGATTCTCAGTTCTGTTCCATTGCTCTCCATGTCTTTCCTTTTGCAAGTGCCATACTGCTTTGATTACTGTCACTTTGTCCTAAGTTTTGAAACCAGGGAGTATGAGTCTTCTGACTTTGTCTTTTTCAAGACTGTTTTGACTCTTCAGGGCTCCTTGACGCTCCATATGAATTTCAGGAGTGGCTTTTCCATTTCTCCAAAAGAAGCTGTTGGAATTTTGATATGGATATCAAAATGTTGACATCTTAACAATATTAAGTCTTCCAATTCATGAACATGCTATGTCTTTCCATCTATCTATCTAGCCGACTTTATTTTTTAGAGCACTTTTAAGTTCATAGCATTATTGAGCAGAAGATAAAGAACCTTCCCATATATTTCCTGCCTCAATATCCATGTATTTTTTAATGGAATTTAAACTACTCTTTAATTTCTTTTAGCAATGTTTTGTGACTTCATATATAAATCTTTAACCTCCTTGGTTAAACTTATTAGTGGGTGTTTTATTATTTTAATTTTTTTAAGATTTATTTGAGAGAGAGAGGGAACACAAGCAGGGGGAGCAGCAGAAGGAGAGGGAGAAGCAGGCTCACCACTGAGTGGGGAGCCCAATGTGGGGCTCTATCCCCAGACCCTGGGATCATGACCTGAGCCAAAGGTGGACGTTTAACTAACTGAGCCACCCAGGCACCCGGTGTTTTATTCTTTTAGATGCCGTTATAAATGGAGCTGCTTTCCTAATTTCTTTGTTCATTCCTGTCCTGTGACAACACAACTGATTTTTGTATGTTGATCTTGTAACCTAGAACTTTGCTGAATGAATTTGTTAGCTCTAGTAGCTTTCTTGTGTATTCCTTGAGGTTTTCTATATATGGATGTCACCTGTGAACAGATAGTCTGTCTTCTTCCTTTTCAATTTGATGCCTTTTATTTTTCTTGTCTGATTACTCTATCATGAAATTTCAGAACAATGTTGGATAGCAGTGAAAGTACGTGTCCTTGTCTTATTCCTGATCTTAAGTGGAAAAAGCTTTATCCATTACGTATGTTGTTAGCTGGGTTTTTTTTTGTAAATGCCCTTTTTCATGTTGAGGGAGATTTCTTCTATTGCTAGTTTTCTGAGTGTTTTTATCATGCAATGGTGTTAAATTTTGTCACAGGCATCAGTTGACAAAGTTATGTGGGTCTTTTTTCCCCCCTTTGTCCTCCTAATTTGGTGTATTATTTTGCTGGACCATAGCTCAGAACTCTTGAAACATAGTAACTTTGAATTCCTGGGATAAATCCCACTTGGTATAGTATATAATCATTTTAATATGCTATTGGATGTTTTGCTAGTATTTTGTTGAGGATCGGCTATATGAATTTTATTCATTGCCAGACTAGCATTCAGGATTTTCTTGGATGCCTCATTTGAGAAGGCATTTCTGTCAAAGAAATAATAGAACTTCTGAGTCTTACCTATCTGAATAAATCAAAATAATTTTTTGCTTAAATTTTTATAACTGCCTTTACACATAAATACAAAAACAATTTCATCTATATGGTTAGAAATAGTTGTGGAGTGTCTATTAGGTGGCAGGTGATAAGCTAAATATTTTATATGTTCCTTCAAGGTAACAGTGATCAGTATTCTCATTTTACAAAACGGACATGGAAACTTGGAGCTAGTAAATAAGAAAATAAGGAGTTTTAGCCCTTGTTAGCCCTTCTTAGTCCTTGTTTTTTGTCCTTAATCCCTGACTCCTAATGCTACATTATTAGTCTGACTTGAGATGTGAGTCTATTGACAACACTGCAAAGAAAGAATAATAGTGCCTATAACTAAAGAGTACCCATATGATGAGTTTATTTTCATATCCTTATTTTCCCTAGTTCAGAACTCTTCGGATGTAGTAAAAACACCATATAACAGAAATTCTTGGACCAGAGTAATTAGAGTGCTATAATTCTATAAATGAGCGGATGAATTGATAGGAAAAATAATAGAGGAAATCCAAGAATGGCATGAGTAAAATCTTTATAAATCTAAATGCACATGAATCAGTCTTCATCATTTCCAAACATTTAGACATTTTGGAGGACAGCAAGAGTTCTCAGTAAAACAATGTGATTTTTTTCTATGTAAATGTTGTGGCATAACAGGTGTGTTGGCTAGTGATAAGATAATCTGCCAAGCAACAAATAAATAATTGCACGTGAATCCCAGGAAGATGTTAGCCCTGGGGTATATTTGAATGTGATTTTTAAAATGGCATTCTATTTTTTTCTTAGCATCAGAAATGGTTGCATATACCTCTATCTTGAATGCTGAGGTTGATACTATTTTTCACGAATAGATTTTATTTTTGTTTTAAAATATTATTGTGAAATATATCATGAGTTCACTTCCCTCCTCCCTTACCTGCGCCACTCCCCTGCCCCCAGCACTTTTACCTGGGCAATATTAAATTTTTTTTTCTTTTTTTTTGCTCATGTCTCCATTAAGAAGTCTTGCTAGGTTTTTCACGCCTTGGTTAGCCACTCCTAAATCCTTCCATAGCACCTGTTCTTGTTTGTGACACTGTTTGTAATTTTCTGTTTACTTGTCATCTAAAGACCATAAGTCCATTCAGGGCAGAGAATATATTTTGTTTAACAGTGTAATCTGGGCACCTTCTTCAATGGCTGGTGCTTAGGAAGTGCTTAATATTAAAAAAAAAAAAAGCAAAATGATCTGTGTTATTTGCATATGGTTCAAACTGTATCAGTACAGTCTACCCCACCTATAATGAATGTTATTTTTTTTTTTTTTTAAGATTTTATTTATTTATTTGAGAGAGAGCACATGAGCAGGAGGGGAGAGGCAGAGGGAGAAACAGGCTCCCTGCTGCGGGACTCGATCCCAGGACCCTGGGATCATGACCTGAGCCGAAGGCAGACACTTAACCGACTGAGCCACCCAGGCACCCCTGATGATTGCAGTTCTTAACTTGAGAAAGTTACTGTTCTGTGACAAACTTTGCTACCCCTGCCAATTGGTAAATAAATCTTAGGAGGAGAAGGGTGCTTCATTTATATACCTGAATGCATTATATTTTCAAGGAATAAATGCTCTGTACTGAGTTTTTCCATGTCACTGACAATGAAGAAAGTAGGGTGTGGGGCAGTGGGACTGTGACACCTGCCACTACACTGATCATCAGGGTCTTTTTCACTGCCTTTTCCACCTTCTCCCCCAAGGATTCTGAAATAATACACTTGGTCACAGAGCAGGCCCTTCCCACATGGAGGGTACCTGTCTCTTGGCAGGGATATTTGGAACTTGAAGAGCAAGGCATTGGACATAATTCTTTTCTTACTATAGTAGTCATATTATGATTACTAAACATTGTCAAAGTGACCCTGCATGAAAGCATTTTCTTATTGCACCATTTTTAGAAAATTGCCCTACTGCCCTGAGCTCTGGTGGCTTGGAAGTGCTGAGTGTGAGGTCTGTTCGGGCAAGTACTCTCTTATATGTGAATGTGGATAAAGTATCTAAAACATCTAAAACAAACTGGTTTTCATTTTATTTATTTATTTTAAAGATTTGTTTATTTTGGAGGAGGGGCAGAGGGAGAGGGAGAGAGAATCTCAAGCAGACTCCCCGCTGAGTACGGAGCCCAACGTGGGGCTCAATCACACAACCCTGAGATCGTGACCTGAGCTGAAATCAAGAGTTGGATGCTTAACCGACTGAGCCACCCAGGTGCCCCCTGATTTTCATTTTAAAATACACTGAGGTCTAAGGTAAAAGACTCACTTCAAATCATATACTTTTTTCCCTTCTCTTTGCCTATATCACTTATACCCTGATTGTATGCAGGTTTGGGATGATACCTTTTTTCCTAAAGAGAAACAAATCAGGCAAGTGTATAAATCAAGATATCAAGCAATAAATATGTCGAGTCAAATTTTTTTTTTTTTAAAGATTTATTTATTTATTTGAGAGAGAGAGAATGAGAGAGCACATGAGAGGGGGGAGGGTCAGAGGGAGAAGCAGACTCCCTGCTGATCAGGGAGCCCGATGCGGGACTCGATCCCGGGACTCCAGGATCATGACCTGAGCCGAAGGCAGTCGCCCAACCAACTGAGCCACCCAGGCGCCCTCGAGTCAAATTTGAATGCTAAAAGAAGGCATGAGTGGGGCCAGTTGGGGCCTGAATTTGTGTTGGTTGGTGGAGACAGCTCACATTAATTAAACTTCCTAGAAGGAATGCCCTTTACATGGGTAAGGTCAAAGTAAACAGACATACTGGGAAGAAAATAGGTGTACGAGGTGAAGAAATAGGGATTTCAAGAAGATATTCTCTTTAATTGCAAAATGGGTTGGTGCCTTTCGGGAGTGATATTCACAAGACGTACCAATGGAGTGGCCTTGCTGTTGATGCAGCAGAACGTAGGCCATTGGCGGAGCAGTTTCCTAGAGGCCCATAAAGGTGTTGCACTAGGCGAGCACAGGGGTGGGGTTGTTTAAAAACTGGTGTGGAAATAGGGCAATATTTTAATAAGTTTTGTCTTTTCACCCTCACATTCTCCAATAATGCTGATACTACCTGACTAGTAAAGATACCTTTGGAAAGGAAGAAAAGGAAGCCTTGTTTGAAATTTATTCTATGCAGTTGGGAGACATGAAGGTATCAGGTTTTAATAAATGAAACATTTCAATAAATAAATTTTTCCTATGTAATTAGGAAAATTAGCTGTATTGGATATTTCCATGAAACATCAGTTTTCCCAATGCACAGTGACTGTCTTTTCTAGTAACAGAACTGTGGCTTTGCAGGAGACATTGATAGGTGGCTCTTATATGGTCACATAGGTCTGACCCCTTGGGACCCCATCCTGGTCTCCAAACCCTGCTGGATTTGGTTTGTGGCCAGCTTCTGATAACCTAGAATAAATCACCATGAATCACTCAGAAGGGACTAGGGAAAAATGAGAAAAGCAGTAAGAAGGTAAAGGAACATTTTGAGGTTGAAGAAAGGGCCAACGTTTACTATATTCCAGATATCAGGGAACAGCACGATTGGCGTCAACTCCACTGGAAGGTGAGTGCCCAGAAGTAGTGGTCTCAGTGATGCCCCAGTGCACAGTGCAGTGTGACACATGATGCTTCTGAAGAGGGTACAGGAGAGCAGAAGAGAAAATTGGTATAGCATATGTTTTCTTAGATTTGATTCCATATGGTTTCCTGGATACTTTAATAGGCACCTTTAAGTAGGCAGAAGTATTGGAAATCAGAATAAAGGGAAGGAAAAAAAAAGACAAGAAAGTGGCAGAATATTGGATGGAAATGCATTGGCTGGAATGAAGATGATAGCTAAAGAAAAATCGAAACCTGAGGATTTTGAGAAACGATCAGAAAAATTAAAATACATAAGTAGAGCAAAGGTCATCAGGTGAGTTTTTTAGAATCCAAGATTGGAAGGATTTGGGGAAAGAGAGAATATTGATGGCTGGGGCCACTTCTTAAAAAAAATCTTAGGAGAACTTGATTTAAAAAAAAAATCCTCTCAGATGTGGCTGAATTATGAGTGACTGAGTGTGATTGACAGGTGTCAATTCTATAAGTAAGTGAAAATAGAAGGCACCATTTTACCTGGGATTTGGGTCATCTTCATTAACAAGGCAGTTTATCTTTGTAGTTCATCCTTATAGCTAATGAGAATAGACATATTCTCAATGTAACTAATAGCCTTCCGTGTTTTAATCCTTCAATAAAGGACAGGGTAGGGGTGAGTGAAATGTTTTATTGAATTCCATCGTGCTGCTATATTGGAGTTGGAGGTATGAGCACATGGATATAGAATGGATGCTGGGCAGTTTCATGGCTCGGTCACCAGGTCCATCATGAAATACAGGAAGGTTTTCACACGTATCCCATATTTTGCCAGCACTGTAATGTCATGAGGAGTTACTAGAATACTCTCCAGTAAAAGATGATTTGATGTTACCCCCTTGGTCTTTGAGCTGGCTTCACATGGCACTTACGCTGTTATAAATGAAGAAGGTAGCATTGGAGTAGGTGGTGATTTCAAATTGGACAGTTGGGAAAGCAGATTAGATTAATTTAAAATTCTGTACTCAGGGGCGCCTGGGTGGCTCAGTCGGTTGAGCATCTGCCTTCGGCTCAGGTCATGATCCCGGGGTCCTGGAATCAAGCCCCACATCAGGGCTCAGCAGGAAGCCTGCCTCTCCCTTTCCCACTCCCCCTGCTTGTTTCTGCTCTCGCTAACTCTCTCTCTCTGTCAAATAAATAAATAAAAACCTTTAAAAAAAATTCTGTACTCAAAGATTACGAGGTCATTAGTATGAATGTATGGATATGTAGTAGAAGTGTGACACATTTGTATTTGTGGGAGGGCAGGTGGAGGAAGGAAGTATTTATAGAGTTACTCACATGAATATTAAAATCATCCATGATAAGGATTGGACACTCAAAGGAAAAAGTGATGTCAGATATTCAGGTTGTATAAATTCAGATGTGGAGAACAGGCATAAAACAGGGAAAGGGAATATCCAAATCTTGCATAATGAGATAATGGGACAGAAAGTCCCTCTCATGTTATAATTTACTGTCTCTGATTCAAAAAGAATGTTGCTGTGATTTCATATATCCACAGTATAACTTGAAGAAAATTGTTAATGTAATTTCAGTTTTATCTTTTAAACATTGAGTAGTTTGGGAGGTTATGCTCAGTAATGCTTTCATGTTGCTTAATTGGTAACTTGTTAACATTTTTATTTAATATCAGTGAATAAAAAATTAAAATTAAATGGCTGCTATAAAATGTGATTAGTGATTCAAGTGACCAAATTGAAAAGTCTCTTGTCTGGGTTCATACAAGTCTGTCTACAGGTCTCCTCCTTACCAATATGCCCTTTCTACTTGCCCTTAGCCAGTATTTATTGCATATGAATGGCAAGCAAACAACCCTCCAGAGATTATTTTTTATCTGAAGTCTTTGCTTCTCATCTCTTTGATAAATGTGCAGGCAAAGGTACAATGCTCTTCCCTTGTCTCTCGTTCTTATTCTACTCTGGCTTCCATACGTGTATATGGTTTCCCTCCCATTAATACAGTACATTATTTAACTATAAGAATTTTGTTTTTGAAATCTTCCTCCCTGCCTCCCCCACCTCACATAGGGATGTATGCACAGCATTCAATAGGTAATCAATGAGTGATTGATGAGTAAAAAATTGATTGAATAAATCACATGGACCCTTTACAGAAGATGGCAATTGTGTATGAGGTTTAGCTTTCAAATTTACTAACTGAAGGTCTTAGAGTTTTAGTTTTAAAAAATACATTTTAAGATTTTCTTGGTTGTCTTTTCATCATAGCAAATATGTGAGTAGTTTGAAATTTTCAACACTTCTCTCTAGGGTACCGCTCTGCTGCCTTTGTTTTTTTTTCATGCTGTTTCTTCAGTTCTATCAGATGAAGCAATATCTCCTGCCATAATTTATGTTCTAGGTAAGCTGCATCATTTCAATTTCCCTAGAAAGCACAGTTAAAGATTGTAACAAATAAAATAAATGCAGCTGTAAGATGCACGGACATACAGTTGTATTCCTGGATAATGATTACCTTCCGTTACCAGTATAATTTTACTATTCTAATCATTTAATTTTTCTTGCCCTTGACCAAGATGTAATCATCTCGGATGTATTTTCTTTTTCACTCCAGGTTTCAAATTCTTTATACTCAATTTGTGATTGTTCACATGGGAATCTGGTCCTGTCTGATGCACATTTATAATTTCTCCTCTACTTGCACACCAGCATGTAAGCTGGCTCAAAACTTCCCGACCTCTCTTTATCTCATGTCCTCTTCTAACAGTTTTTTTCTTTCCTTCATAGCCAACTTTCTCAAAACAACCATACATGCTAAAAATTCCCACATTTTTTTATAGAAATCTAACTCTTACTTCCCGTTGTCTCCCATCCTCTACCTTCAGGGAAATTCTTCTGGCAGAGACCACTTAATTGTCAACATCCACTGGTTGCTTGTATTCCTTATCTTTTGATTTTGTGGACAAGTCCTTCTTTCAGAAGATCTCTCTTCCTTTGACTTCAGTAACACCTTTCTCTTGAGTATCCTTCTACCTTCCTTTAAGTTGCCTTTAAGCTTCCTTTTCCCCCCTCTATTTCTTTGTGTTTGGATGAACTTTGGAAATTAACTCCTTGTATTTTTTCCTGTCTGCTGTTGTGGCCAGCTCATCTAAGCTCTGGACTTCTAGACTCTTGTGTCCACCTACTCTTCTCCGTGACATCTGCTTCTGCCAAGTTCAGGCCCACATGATCTCCTGGCCAGAAGCTCCATAGTGTTCTGATCATTGAAGCCCCTACACTTCCCCGGAAACCCTGTCATCGTACTCTTCATTGAATGCAGTTATTTTCCTTAATGTGTACCAAAATCACATCTCTCCATTTTCTTTTTCTTTTTCTTTTTTTTTTTTTAAAGATTTTATTTATTTATTTGAGAGAGAGAATGAGAGCGAGAGAGCACATGAGACGGGGGAGGGTCAGAGGGAGAAGCAGACCCCCCACTGAGCAGGGAGCCCGATGTGGGACTCGATCCCGGGACCCCAGGATCATGACCTGAGCCAAAGGCAGTCGCTTAACCAACTGAGCCACCCAGGTGCCCGGACATCTCTCCATTTTCTTTCCATATCATTGTCTTCGTATAAAGTCTGAATTCCTTGGGTGAGCTCTAAGGAATCCCATAGCCTGAGTCTTGCTGAACTCTTCTACCTCATAGTTTGTCTCCTCATAGTTTCCACCTCATAGTTTGTCTCCTTCTACCTGCAGTCCATACTTATGTGCTCCATAAGTTGCCATACTGCTTTATGACTTCTTAGTTTCCTCATGATACTCTGTTCCATTATGTCCAACTTATTGTGACCACTGTCCCTGAAATCTCTCTCTCTTGTCTGAAGGACTGCTTATCCAGTGAAACCTTCCTTGATCTGTTGCAAGATGGAATTGGCCACTATCTCTTTTGTAGCTTCAGCTTCAGTACCCTGAACTGAACCTCCTGTCTCAAAGCTTATGCTCTGGTCAGGAACACAGAGCAGTTTGAACCTAGTGTGACTGATACTTTGATTGGGAAGAAAAGGGTGCCACAGCATGTTAGAAGGATGCTTGCCTTCACCTTCCAGAGGAAGTGACTGCTGAGGGGAGATTTGAAGGATAGTAGGTCTTATCCCAAAAAGGGATGAGAGGGGAAGGGAAATGTTTACAGGCCTGAGAGGCCCTGGAAAGCGGAATTACAGAGGGGATAGCTGGTCTTCCCATGCTGGAATGAAACGCAGGGTGTGGCGCCGAGGAGAGAACGGGGACTGGTTCATACAAGGCCTTTAAAACACATTGATGAATTTGGAGCTTAGGCTGATGGTAGTGGGAAATAATGTAAGTTTGAGTAGAAGAGAGATCTGAACAGATTACACTGTAGAAAGATCTCTCTTATTATAGCATCAAGACAAGCTTGCAAGGGAGCTGGTGAAAGGGGGCCACAAAGAAAGGAGTTAGGAGGTTATTGGCAGTAGTTCAGGAAAGGTGATGGCAGCTTAGAGTAGGTGGTAGCACCCATGGGTAGAAATAGATTGGAGAAATTCTTAGGGGTAAGTGAATTTGTAACTACCTGGATATCTGGGGAAGTTAGAGTAAGGAGAAATACAGGATGCTGCCCAGTGTTCTGATGTGGACAATGGTGGTGCCATTTAATAAGAATATGCATCATTGGGGAGAGTCCAGCTGGCATGGGAAGATGAAGATCTCAGTTTTTTGTTTGAGGTTCCTGTGTGACATGAAAATAGAAAAGGCTAGCAAGCAGCCTGAAACCTAAGTGACCAGCTCCCCTGCCCTTTTCCTTTGACTGGAAAGTAATATTTTTTTAACAAGTCTTGGTCATTCTTCATGCTCTGTGACTGTTAGACAGTTGGTTTTCAAGAACTATTTGAATGAATGAATGGATGGATGAATGAATGAATGAAATGGAAATACTCTTGAGGTGGATCTTCCTTATCTACACTTCTCCACAAAAGGATTGTATTTAGAACTTCTGGCCAATCAAGATTACCCTGTTAGCCTTTACAGGATTCTTATCATGAGTTCTTCTAGTTTCACAGAGGAACAGGAAACAAAAGTAAATTATAAAATATCAGAGAAGAATGTAAGCACCATTTCCCTCCTCAGAGTTTATAAACATATCTTTTCTGATTCCATGTTAGTACTGTTATCTGCTATTTTCTCCCTGAGATTCAGGTTGTTTGTGACTTTAATGAAGGCCTGACATGGATACTCAGGTATGATTTTGTGCTGTCCATGTTAATATTCAGATAGTGAAAAATGACTGTAGTTTTAAAGTCTAAGTAGTACTGATTTCTGCAAGGTACACTTACCCACATGAGAAAATTAATCATGCTTTTCAAAGTGGATCCAATTGGTTGTCATTTTCTCCTTGTATTTATATTCAGTTTGGAGTTAATCTGGCAATATCCCTAGGTATTATAAAGGAAAAGTGGTCAGGATTCTTGTGCAAAATAACAGTGCCCAAAAGATAGCAAATGTGTTTTTGAATGAATGGAGAATTTCTTGGGAAATCACAGGCACGCACAACCCCCGCCCCCCGCCCTCGTGTAAGGGTCACGTTGGACTGTGTTATAATGCTGGCCAAGGAAAATCTTTGGAAGAGAGCCACTGGGGAACAGCAGATGTTCTTTTTGGTTCCGTTGGCAGTGAGGGGCACTGTGAGTCAAGGTTAAGGCTTGGGAGCTAAATAATAGAACTGAACTAGGGTTTTTTTTTTTTTTTCCTCTTCCAGCAAGCAATCCCCAAGGTCATGGACTCTGTCTTCAGAAATTCTAGAGATCTGAAGTGATTAAGAATTGAACTTTCTTATGTTTATCATACACCACTAGGGAAGAAATCAAGTGAATCTGAGCTCTGATGAGTAATGCTTGGGTCTCAGTTAAGGTAGCTGCAATCAGAATATAATTCAAGATGCTGGGATAGGAGATCACTGATTTCTGTAAAAAGACAAGTAGAGACCAAAAAAAAAAAAAGTCACTCTTGATCTTCATTTTAACTTTGCTTTGCAAATTAAGCCTCTAAAAAAGCACCCTTGATTGAGGTGAACCATGCATACTTTTAAGTTACATTTCGCTTAACTCTCTCTTTCTCTCTCTCTCTCTCCAGTATAAGTACACTCTGGGTGTGCCTGTGCACTTGGAGACGTTTGGCTGAAAATACTGCAATAATTTTGTAAGACGTTATCTTACAGCACTCAAGGGTTTTGATGATTTTATTGTAGAGATGCTCTGGTCTCTAGCAATGAAATAATAGAATTTAAGTGGTTTTTTTTGTTATGCAAAACTTTTAAAAGATTGAATTTATTTTGAGGTAGAGCGGGAGAAGCGCACTCGCGCAGGAGCGGGGGAGGGGAGGGAGTGGGAGGAGCCCTGATGTGGGGCTGGATCCCAGGATCCTGGGATCATGACCTGAGCTGAAGGCAGCCACGCAACTGACTGAGCCACCCAGGCGCCCCTAGGTGAAACTTTTTTGCATATGCCCCTTTAATTATGATCTCTATGCTCCTGACTCTTAAAGTATTTCTACCTCTCGCCAGATTTCCTCTCCAAGCTTCGTTCTGAATATCAAAGTGCATATGTGACATTGGGATGACTCCAGTGTCATGGCGACAGTTTAAATTCTGCAGGTCTCCAACTGAACTCATACTTTGCCCATCAAGTCTGATCCAGTTGCAGTGTTTCCTGTGTCTCCGTGCATGGTGTCTGCACCTACTGAGTTACACACTCAGAAACCTCGGGCACGAATGTATCCTTGCCCCTGGCCTCTCCTTCCTCCCATATCCAATTCATCAATTCCTGTTGATTTTTTTTTTCCTTAATATTTGTGGAATCTAGCTCCCTCTCTGCAGTTCCCCTGAGATCACTCTGGTCCTGTGGTTCTCAACTAGGGGCAGTTTTGTCCCCAGGTGGACCCTTAGCAATATCTGGAAACATTTTTGTTGTTACATCCTGGGGATGGCTACTAGTGTCCAGTGGGTAGAAACCTGGGATGCTGCTAAAAATCCTACAATGCGCAGGAAAGCCTCACAACCAAGAATTATCCAGCACAACATGTCAGTCAAGCTGAGGTTGAGAACCTTTGCTCTAGGCCAAGCCAGCAGCTTCTCATTTTTAGATTATCAGAGTAGCCTTTGAACTGGCCTTGAACTGGTCTTCAGTGGTGCAAATCCAGCCCCGGGACCCTTCCTGGCTTCTCACTCCTACGAGGGTAAAGGTGACACTTCCTGTGGATGGTCTGGAGGGCCCTGCAGCGTCCTGCCTGTGGCCCCTTCTCCAGCTTCTTCTTGCTGCTTGCTCCGTTTGCTCTCATTCCTCCAGCTGTATTGGTTTCTTTCTCATCTTTGCGCTGCTTTGCTCTTCCTGCCTAAGGCTTTCATACACACTGCCCTGGAACATTATTCTCCACACCTTTGATCTGGTTAATTCTTCAGTTTGTAACTCAAACATCACTACTTGAGTAGCACTTTCTGAACCCTACTCTAGATTAATCTTAGGATACAAATTCTCATAGGCCTGGACTTTTTTTTTTTTGGTATCATTTAAGTTTGCTGTAAGCTTGTTTCCTTTTTAAAAAATGGGTGTACTTAAAAGAATAATAACTAGTATTTGTTAATAAACACTTAGGCCACCCACCCTACTAGGTTCTCTGTATTCTTCTTTAATCATCACAACAAACAACATGTGATGGATGATCTTTTACATTATTACGTAGTAGAATCTAAGATAGTCCCCAACATCTCTGAAATTAGGATAGATCTTATGGGTGGCATCTTAAATTTGGTATTAATTTTAAATGTGGTCTTAATCTTGTTTTGCACATGAGAATGCTGAGGCACAGAGGGCTTAGGTCACTTGGCCAGGATTACATAACTAACAAGTGGTGGTGTCAGGATTCCAATCCAAGCAGTCTTAGGGCCATATCGGCTTCAATTCAGTGCCTTCCTGCATCATCATGTCGCCGTGAGGATTCTCGAGATAATACATGTCAAGCATTTAGCTCAGTGATGTTTAGTAAGCACTGAATGAAGATCAGTTGTGATTATTATTGTTTATTATTTCTCTTATTGTGTAATTATTTCATACTATGTCTTCCACAGAAAGATTTCAGAAGGGCAAGGCCTCTTGTCTCTTCTGCTACTTACTGTATCTGTTTTTCTTAGCACTGAGCTGGGTAATAAGTGTTTTTGGAATGAATAAATGAATGCTTGAATGAAGAGAGGACCATTAAGGAGAATTGGAATTCTATCATTTGATGACACAAATGTTTATCTTGAGTGATTGGTTTGTGCCTCTCTTACGGTACTTACCCCATTCTGTGTTGTAACATTTATTTGTGTAATGGTCTTTTATCTCCTCAACAGATTATAAACTCTCTATACACGTGGCATTGCATCCCCAGTACCTACTACAGTTTTATTATAAAGAAGACATTCAGTACATACATTGGACCGATTGACTCCTGGATAGCCCTAATGCTTCTAGTCCAGGACCCAGCACTGTTTTGGAAGAAGCTTATCTCTGGGGATTTTTTTTTTTTTTTTAAACAACATAATAAAACTTTTTGCTATTGAGTTGCTCTCATTTCCAAATTGTCTTCAGGAGGATGTCAACCAAATATTCCTGCATTTCTTTATAGACTTACTGGAAATAGTCATGATAATCATTTGAAAAGTAGAGATGGGGTGGGGGGCGCCTGGGTGGCTCAGTTGGTTGAGCAGCTGCCTTTGGCTCAGGCCATGACCCCCGGATCCTGGGATAGAGCCCCAGGCTCCCTGCTCTGCGGGAAGCCTGCTTCTCCCTCTCCTTCTGCCTCTCCCCCTCCTTCTGCCTCTCCCTCTGCTCTCTCTCTGTCAAATAAATAAATAAAAATCTTAAAAAAGAAAAGTAGAGATGGGGAATAGGTATTTGGGGATAATTTTCCTTTTTTGTTTCTGGTTTAATGTGTTGAAGAATTAGCAAAAATTTTTTCAGAAAGGGTTTCAGAGGGACAGTTCCTCAAATAGCCTTTATTTACTGGCCTTAAGAATTAAAAGAATGAGAAAACGGGGTTTTAAGCATTGGAGGTTGTTTATCTGAATTACTCACGGTATTGTAGAATAATGCATTTATAGCCTTTCCAGTTGGCTACATTTATTGGAAGGCTAAAGAGTGAATCTTTTTATGCCAAGGAGAATGTTAGGTCGGCGGCCTAAACAATTTACCTGGCTTCTTCCTTTTGGATCTAGCTTCATGTCTTTGGCAGCTGAATGCAAGGGATATTGCATTCTGCCCTGTGGATGCCAAAAGTTCACAGAAGAGAGCATTTTTGGTGGACTGTTCTTGTTTTAAGGACAAAGGTGTTTGAATTTCACACTTTAATTTTCAGGGACTTGTTCGTACTCTATAGGTGAGAGGTTCATAAAATCATGTATTGTGTACTAAGCACTTGGGGATATAGCGCATGTTTTGCCTTGATTGGCTGCTTGGAAAGTTCTACCGTCACCTCTTTTTCCTGGACTATATACTAAGCAAGGCCCAAGAGGGAGCATTGAGTGGAATGGAAATTAATTATTGTGTAGCTTCAGAATTTAAATACCTTACACAAAAGGGAAGATGTTTTACTAAGTGCAATGACGCCTTTGCCTACCAACAGAACTCCTCACCTCAGAAAATTGTGCGTACAGGTTGATACTTGCAGGCCAAAAACCAAATGAGTATCTCTGGGTCACCAGCTAGCAGTCTCTACATATATTCGTACTTATATGAGGTGTTAATTACTTCCTTTGTAGCAAAGTAACAAGGGTAGAATAGGATCCTATACTATATGGTCATTTTTATGCATTTTGAAATACGTCATACCTTTGCAACATTCCTGTAAATTACCTTGTAGATCTAAATATTTGGAGGAGTGTTTCAATTATACATAATTGCAAAAATATTAAAATTAATGTGTGGACTTCTGCTACACTACAAAGCAAAAGACCTTACAAACACAACTTTTTTGTTATCCACATATACAGGTGGATTCATGGACCTGTGTGATTTTTATCATTGTTGAATAACTAAATCAAAAGATTTTCTTCTCACAAATGGAGATGAGGGATTTGCTTTCTCTGAGCCAACAACTCCTACTACTCTAGACTAAATTTTTTTAATGTGCATACTTTTTTATCCTAATGAACTTGTTCAAATATACATCAAGAAAATATGTAGAATAGTTTATTTCAGTATTGTTTTAATGTCAAAAAATTGGAAACAACTTAAATATGCTTCTGTAGGCAGCTGGATAAATAAATTACTACATCCATCCAGTGAAATGCTGGGTAGAATTTAAACAGATTTATGCGTGCTGAAGTTCAAGACCTGTATTTGCAAGTTTCAGAACAATATCAAGAAGATGATTTTATTCATGTAAGGAAGGTGAAATTTACATATATATTCTTTTAAGTGTATTATATCCCTTGTAGAAAAATACATAAGAAAACAACTCATAATGATCACTTATAAGGATAGAAAGACTTAGAGGCTGGGGAACTTTGATATTTGCCTTTCTATTCCTCTATACCTTTAACATTTAAAACAAAACTCATAAAATAGTTGTATTTTAATGTAGAAGTGAAATAGTCTGAATTGAATCCTTAACTCTTTGGTTGGTTGTTTCTCAGATTGGAAGCCATTTGATTAACAAGTGAGTGGAAAGAAGAAAACGTGAAGAAAATGTTTTAATTTTGCTTGTGGCAGAAGTAACTGACCCATAGTCCACATGCCTTCCTGAACCCCCCCAGAAGACACATGTGGGGGACTCTCTGTATGTCCTGCACATGGAATGCTGCAGCCCCTACACTCAGTCTTAGGATGTTGTTCTGGCTCACTGCCCCCCTCCCCAAATGGTATTTGTGAGACACTTCTTTAGAGCTCATTATTATAGAGCCTTTTCTTAGTCTGAAGAGGGGTGCTCTGTTGACAGGGCCAAATTATAGCTTGGATAATTACTTTTGTTCACTTCCCTCTCCTCTCTTTCTAATAGATAGCAATGCTATTTTTGTGATGATAATAATGGATACTTAGGGTTTTTCCCTCCAAATTCTTTGTTGTCTTTCTGTAATTCACATAATGCATTCAGAATATTGGTGAGTCCTTGATCTTTTCATTTTGTAAACGGTCAAAATGAAATTTTGTGAAAGCAACTGACTCTTTTCAGAGACAATGGCTGAATTAAGACACACAAAGAATAACTGATAAATTCTCAAATATGGGCTTTGTACTGTATCTGAAGAGAATTGCTGCCTTTAACCCAAAAATGAGATCTTCTGAGAAACTACTTTTTAAAAAAAGGCATTTATCAGCAGAAATCATAAAATATCCTTGGACAGAAGAAAATACTGGGAAGAAATATTAATTTAAAGCTATATATCATGTACTTTTGCACATTGTAACCAAACAAATGTTAAACCATATAAATTTGTTGAGGAAGATGTAGCTACTTACATAATTAAAGGTAGGGGGAACATAGATAACTGTGATTACATGACAGGATAGTATAACAATAAAGACAGAAAGATGGTCCCAATGCTTATGGGGTAATCCTCTATGCAACGTCACAGGTCATGCCTACACTGCACTTGGAAAACCACTTTCACTTATATGGGTCTTAGGATCAACACTAGATATGTAGCAGAAAATAGCTGGATCATGTTTTAATCTGAAAGATTTCAGAATGCCAATCAAACCTTTGGCTTGCTCTAGTTTTCAGAAATACTATGTGAAATGTGGATCATAAAGCAGAATTTGGCTCTAAAACACTGAATTAAAATTATTCTTAGGAAGGCTTCAATTAACTCCACAGCAAAACTACCAGTATTCTCAATTTTGTAGCTAGAGATGCTTATGAGAGTGGCAGATGGCCACACAAAGCAACCATGTTATTTTATTTCCAAATTTGTGTAAACTGAACTCATAAATTTTTATAAAAATAAGACTTCTCAAATTTACCACAACAGTCCTAGGTCCCGGAATCAAATTCTGGCATCTTAAAAAGTTCTCTAAATTTGCTGATGAGGTAAAGTCATCATAGATATATTTTTTTTAATAGTAACTTGTGATTTAAAAAGGTTAGAACTTCTATATCTTTTCTTCCCATTAGCTCATCTGCCAGGTGTTGATCATGGTGGTTGAACATGAGTGCTTTGTAAACAGTTCAATTTGGGATTGAGCTGGACCTGGAATGACTAGCTGGGAGACTTGACACAAATGATGTGGCCCCTTTAACTTCTGTGTCCTCATCTGTAAATACATAACCACATGGTTTTTAAGGATTGAGTGAGAGAAACCATAAGAAGCAGTTAATTAGCACAGCACTAAGAACATAGTAAGTGCTTAATTAGCCATTTTTATCTAAGTTTTTTTTTTTTTTTTAACATTGGCCAGTGGGAAATAGAGGGAATGTACTACAATTTCTTTAAGTTCTTCAGGTATTTAAAAAACTGATTACACTGTTAGTATAATGATTAGGAAGCATTCACTTGAACTAGGCAGCCTGTGGATGTGGGTATGAGTTCAAATATTTAAAGGTGGTGCAGCCTACGCACTGACCCCAAAATGGATGCTGGCAGGTGGATCTTGCCAGAATGTACCTACTACACAACGGTCAGGCCTTTGGAAGCCCTTCTTGCAGGTGATACTTGCATTGTTATCACATGACTGATGAGGTAATATGACATCTTATGTAGTGACATTTTAGTTGGTCCTGAATTAGGCAAAATATTTTTGTTTTAATTTCCTTGGTGAAATTCTTGGATTCCAAAGAATTTTGGAACTTATGGGGGGTGATGGGAGGCTAGACATCTTGCAAATTAGAAAACTGAGGCCCTGGGGAAAGAAAGCACATGCCTAAGTTTCTAACCGTTTGCTGCCCCCTCTCTCTTCTCTGCTGCTTTCTAGGAATCCTTATGTCCCAGTGCGTTGATCACAAAGTGGGATCCTCATAGACTGGGTCTTTTCTTGATTATTCAAGACTCAGTTTATTCTTTTTTTCTGAACCAAATCAGTCATTATAGAATGGAGATATGGACAGTGCAGGAAATGGGGGTTAATGTGTGGCCACTTGACAGACATCTGAGAGCTTGTAGTTAATGGAAAAAGAAAAAATCATTGCCATTTGCTGTTATTGGTGATTTTTCTGTGTTTTCTCCACCTAAGAAGTCAAGAGTATGAAAGTCATTCTGATTAGTTGAAAGTTTCGATTGGGTTCTAATAACTTGAGTTTTACCCTGACAAAGAAGTAACATTAATGTCTCTGTCCTGTTTACACGGTCCTCATAACTCTTGAGACTCAGACCATTCTATCACAAGCAGAGCATCACCTCATTTGAAATCTTACCTAAATCCCATTTGCTACTCAGCGGTAGAAGTTCTTTTTAAGTAGTATCCTCTGTAGTCTACATTTTAACTTCACGTGTTAACTGTCCAGAGGGAAGGGAACAGATGAGTGTTTCCTGTGCTTGTAACCTTAAAACACATATTTTAAGTCTGATCAAGTTGTTACTATCTTTCCTCATGTTAGAGTCTTCTACTTTGCCATCTCTTTCATATAAAAATGACCACTTTGTTTTGGCCCTTCATATTTTTTATTCAATTTAAAATGTATCTGGAAATTTTTACTCTTTACTCATTTGAAGTATCTCAGTTTTTCTTAGAATTAACTTTTTTTTTTTTTTACTATAAGAACTTTGAGATGTAGTATATACCCAGGCAATTGTGTAAACAACATTGTCAAGGATGCTTTCTGACTGCACACTCTAGAAAATCCCAGCTACTAGGATAGGCAACGTTGTAGTGATTATCTTAGAAAGAGTTACGTTCTCATTGTATCAATAAACAAAGTCCCAGAGGGGCTGCTAGCAACAAAACAAACCTCTACAGTTGTTGAAAAAATAATTCAGCTTTAAAAATGTGCAGGCTGGGTGATGGAGATAAGGATCTCCATCCTAGACGATGATGTAGTGAGTAGAAGCAGTTACAACCCAGGCATTTTATACTTCTAGCCAAAAAGTCTTTAATAACAAGATGTTTCTTCTTCTAAGACTTTATTACAACCTCTGCTCTCCTAACCTTTTGCTAGCTACAGCAAAGTTGTTAGAACATATCTCTTGACATAAATAGGGTTTTCACATTTGTTGTCAAATATTAGTGTTTTAAAATCATGAACTTCACACAATCTCTTTGTGTTCCAGCAAGAAAAATGATCACCATGGGCATTTGCTCCATTTAGCGATGGGGAGTAGATGGAAGAATCGGAGCTTTCTACTTATTTGGTCATCATCATCTCTCTCTCTTTTTTTTTTTTTTGTTTCATTTCTTTTGATACTACATCTATTATCTCTTCATTTTGCAGTAATAGAAGAAGCCTTAACAGTTGCAAGATTACATATTTATATCAGGGTTCAGACTGTGAATTCTTTTCTAGGGAAGCAGAAAGATCATGTAAAAATGGTGACCACATGTTGACAGAATGCATGATTTAACAAAACCAAAGGCAATCATTTCAAAGAAAAATGTTTTATTTTCTGCCAGCAGAGTATAATGGAGAGAAATTGGCTGGTATTATTTTTAAAAATTGCCCAAATCACTGTAGTTAGTGTAAAATTGTCTCGAACTATTTCCTGTAAGTTAACCAGACATATGATTGTATCCTTTCTATTTTGAATACTGAAGCTCACATTTTCAACTGTCTTGTATGGAGCCTATCAGGTATAATAGCTCTTTGTAAAGGTGCTTCTTTCTTTCTCTTAGTCTATCCCATCTAAGCTTACACCTTCATTCACCCCAAACGCAGACTACTTAAGGTTTGGGGCTTTCTCAAACTTTGAGCTAAATATTATTCACTGAAAAATCAAGACCATAAGCTACTCAAAACGTGCTTCTCCAGTCTGCAAAAGTTCAAGTGAAATTAATGTAAACATTGTTTATCATGTTAAAAATTCTCTACACATTTCAGTTGAAAGGAGATTTAATTTTTATTTAACATGTGGTTCATAGGGCTCGCTGGTTTTTTCATAGTACTTAAAGTAATTTCAGACATGACACCCTGGGACCTGCTTATGTTGTTTGGAGGTACAGTAAGTATTAATAACAACAAATCAGATTGATGTGTCAATGAAAGAATAATGCAGTGTGATGTGATTGCAATAGTCCCATACCTCTGAGCAAGTCAAAAAGGCATGAGCCGCACGGTGGAATGCTGGTGGTGGTATTGCCACTTTGACCAGGGTTGTTTTTGTTGACTTAATTAGGTGTTGGATGGTGGTATGTTGTTGCTTTCAGGTCAGTTGCAGATCAAACCATCCTGTGAAATTTAAACCTGTTTTGGAAGAATTGTGGAGTCTGCCATGGAAACAGGTTGAAAAACAGTATAAATAATACCCACTTTTTATAATACTTGCCCAATTGACTCCCCTCACCTTGGAGACAGATAGGGGTATTGTATTTGTGTCTGTGCAATGCCAGAAATACCGGTGCTCACAAAATATAGATTATTGATTGATTTGGATTTAGCCTGATGCTAGACAGCAACCAACGGGTGTTGTTTGATTGCTTGATCCAGATGGTTGACATTCTGTAGGGATGTTCCAGCACATTATACTATGCATAGAGGGTAATCAGGCATACTTTACAAATGTTAAGTTTTGCCATCATTGGAACCTCTCCCACCCACCAGTGGAAAAGGGGTTTAATTTATGTTTAAAACAGAGGTATAACTCTTACATTAACCCCATGCTTCTCTACTTAGCTGATATTCATTCTTACCCATTACTCAAGAGTAACGGTTTTATTCTCTGCTTTGTCAGTTCTGAGGAGACCCAGATTTTCTTTTGGCAAGGTGGAGATAGGACTATATCATTGTTATTAATTAGAAATTTTAGTTAGGACAGTTTTCATGTATCATCTACAAATTTAAGAACCATGCAATTTCACTGAATCCTATGTGAAAGTAAGGTGCATATTTCCTTACTGAAGCCTCTGTGATTGTATTAGATACTAACAGCTGATCAGTGGGAGAGGGAGGAAGGTGGGGGAGGACACACACCTCTTTAAAACTGTAGGGAAAATGGGCAATCACTTTAGTGCACTTTAGACATATCCCCTAGTAGTTCGTGAACGTTATGTGACAAACACACAAGGGGAAATAGGATCTTGAAGGGGAAGGATGTACTGGAGAACAATCTCCTTGTTTTTCCAGTGACAAAACAAAGAGCCAGAGAAATTAAATGTCTTGTCTAAAATCATATAGTTAACAGGGGCAGAGGTTGGCCCAGCACCCAGGTCTCACTACTTATAGATCAGTTTTTGATTGTAATGAATAGCTGTCATTTTCTCATATTTTTCCTTATATTGAATAGCTTCCTCATGTGGACCACCTGTACCTACCCAATTAACTCTACTTATTTTCCAGATGATCTGTCTTTCAACTGCTTTAGTCTAGACCTGCTTACAAGTTACTTTTTTTTTTTTTTTAAAGATTTTATTTATTTATTTGAGACAGAATGAGAGAGACAGAGAGCACATGAGAGGGGGGAGGGTCAGAGGGAGAAGCAGGCTCCCTGCCGAGCAGGGAGCCCGATGCGGGACTCGATCCCGGGACTCCAGGATCATGACCTGAGCCGAAGGCAGTCGCTTAACCAACTGAGCCACCCAGGCGCCCCACAAGTTACTTTTATAAACATACTGGTTCCATCCAGGACCTCCCATGGTCAGCATGAACTAACTGCTAGGATTGACCTGTCTTGGATGGCTCAGTTAGCCTCCTGCCTAGGAATGCAAGTTATTCTGAGCACAGAGAGGAAGGAAAGGACTTCTCAGCTGGAACTCCCTCTTTCTTGGGAATAGTAAGATTTCCTTGGCACAGACATTTCCATATGACCTTCACCCCACTTAAGGATCTGTTAAGCTGATGCTTTGAAAGTGCATAGATGGGTGGATCTTAAGAATATACAAGCCCCTCACCCAAGTTTATGATGTCTAAATGAGGACACACAATACCTGTTGAGCTCACGTGAAAATGGAGAGCATTGACATGGAGTAAAGAGAGATTCTTTTCCTTACTCCTGCTTTTTATACACTAATTGTCCAGGAGTTTATGCAAGTTTGTTTGTAAAGTACGCTATAAAAGACCTAAAGCTGGTTTTATGTGTTAAGATCTAAATCCACATTTAGCACATAGTAGCATGTAAATGAATACTTACAGAAGTCTTGATGAAATGAGTCAAATTTGCTCTCATTTTCTGCTTGCCATCTCTCTCACAATTTGTATAGAATTTGTAAAATCAGGAGTGGTTCTTGTAAGCTTGAAGAGTTTGGGGTTATTTTCTCTGTAGGCTTTGGCTTAATGTTTTTTTTTTTCCCTCCCTTGTCATCATGGTCGAAATACAGGTATTGATAACCATGCATCATGACTGATTAAAAAAAAAAAGTTCCAAAAAGGCTTCTAAATGAAAGCTGTAATTTTGTATTGGATTTCTAGTGACATGAGCAAATCACTTGCTCTTTGCCCTTATGGATTTTATAATGTCATCAGAGTCTATCAATAAAATTATAGCCTACAGTCAAGCATACACCATTCCTTACTGTATTGCATATACAAGGGGCAGGGTGGGGGTCGTGCACAAATTGTATCATGTCTGCCCTTGGATGCACGTCAGCCGACTGTGTGTGTATGTGTGTGTTTGCTTTTTCAGTGGAGATCTACTGTACAAGCAGTCCTGGAAGCTGCAGATGAAAAGCAGTGCCTGACTTTTACATAGGAATGTTATCTTTCTTCCACCTGCTCTGAGTGAAATTGACGAGAATGTGCCATTCTGATCAATTTCATAAAGCAGCAGACTCTACATATAGACATGAGGGCAGTCCCTTCCACCTGAGCTGTCAGCCTTTACCCCAGAGGGAAAAGGACACTGCCAGAGACTAGGAGCAGATAGCCAGAAGGAAACGAGAGGGCCACAGCTGCCCCAGTAAGCAAAGCAGATGCACAAATGCGTAAACACACTTTTAAAATAAATAAGGCAAAGAACCCCAGAAAACGCAAAAACCCATACCCAGAAGCAGAGGAGATTCAGCTGTAGGAAAACAGTGGTTCCAGAAGTTTGTTGAATTTCAGAAGGCCTCTCTAGATGGCTGTCTTACTCATTCTGAAATTTATGAGGATTTAATATCTTAATTTGTAGGTACCCTGCCAGGTTAAATCCTTTTTTTCTGTGGTCTCTTATATGTTGTCTTTGAAGCACTGACTCTGTCCACTGCTTCTGTATTTCTGATTACACATAAACACACAGACCTAGCAAAGGGATACAGTAATTATGTGAAGATCTAGGATTTCCCCTTATTCCTTATCGTTACGTCTACCTGACTTGTGGGAAGGATTTATGGTGACTGGTATTCTGAATAAGACTGTCGATGTTTAACAAAGGATGCTAGGCAGGCTCTTGACTTCTCTTTCTCCTTTGTGACTCAGTTTGGTGGTCACTATAGCACCCTCTCCAGAGTGTGGAGAGGGGATGAGACTGTTGTTTGAGATTTAAATAGTTTTGACAGGGAAGAATTTATGAGTATCAAGGTTTGGTGGGGAGGGGGTAATATCTGCGTTTCTTCCCTCTTTCCCTTCCATGTTCACGGTAATGCCATTCCAACGACTGATTTGCTGGGCAAATTTTATTTCAGTAGCGTTACTACTGGATGTATTGTATACTGATTTTAATCATGACTTTTAAGGACATTTAGATCATCAACATAACCATCTTTCAGCAAATACCTATTGAGGACACACATAGCAGGACACTGTCTTAACAACAGCTTAATAACAAAAAAGTCTTACTTAGCATGTACTTTGAAGAAATCGTTAACATAATTTAATCACTAATTTTTCAGGGACTGCACACTAATGACTCATTGTGAAAGGGGCCCTTTTAATTTTTATAAAACAGGTTTTGCACATGATGCTACCATGGTGAACTGATTGAACTTTTAGTTATTAAATGTTTGAAACTGTAGCTTATGTGTTGTAAGTGGACCTATGCACACATATACCTTATCAGTATTTTTAGTTTTCTGAGCTACTTTTAATAATAGGTTAAACCCTATGGAATAGTCTATCTAACGCCATCTAATTTTCCCTGATTATTTTTAGGAAATTTATAAAACAGAGTAAAGAAGAAGCAGAAATTTGATCACTCAGATTCACTTTAATAATTAGTTTCTTCCAAATTTAACTTTCCTCACTTCCATTCAGTTTATGCCTCTTTTTGATGTCTTCAATGTCACCTGACTGCTACACATCTTCATGCCCTACACCTTATGTACCCAGTAATTAAACCTACTCTCAGGAAAGGTTATCAATGCCATTAAACCACAGATTGCTAACTGCCACAGGCCAAATGAGGCCCATAGGCACATGCATAGAGTTCCATTTTTTAAATGAGATGCCAATATTTTCACAAAAAGGAAGATTTTACATTAAAAAAAAAAACACCTAGATTTCCAACTTCTGTTAAAAAGGAAGACCTGGCAACTTTGGGTCCATATTCCCATCTAGTAACAATGTCTTTAATTTGTTTGTGTGTTTGTTTTTCACTGAATAATGAATGCCCCCTGATGGCTGGGTAAGTGCTCTCCAGTTTGCCGTAGTCCCCACCATTCCCTGTTACCTGTTCAACAGTGAGGTCCAGTTGCCATTGTCAGGTTTGCATTGCTCTCTTATACTTAGTCCTCTCTATTCACTTGCATAATTTTGTTAGGTCTGGCTGGTATTTAAGTTTGTGACTCCTAATGTAAATGTATTTATACTAGGTTCACAATTCATAAAACAACAACAAAAAAAACCCTACTCTTCCTGGATATGTGAATTTTATTAGATAAGATATGACTAAGTCAAATGAGGGAAATTATATAGAAGAAAATGAGGCAAAAATGAGGGGAAAGAAAACAGAATTTGAAGGATAATCATGGCACATTTAATAATTGACCTAAAAATGCTCAAATACCACCTCTAAGAATTTGGGAGGTGATGAGTAATTTAAGAAGTCATAGCTAGAGGCAGCCACATAAATAATTTAACCCCCTAACAACAGTGGGGTGTTTATGTGAGTGTGTGTGTGTCCATGCGTGCACATGTATGTATTTAAAAAGTGAGTCAGGTCCGAAACCGTGAGAACATGACCAAGTTGCCCCATTGCTCATTGATCTCCACACTATCTTTGTAACTGTGCTGTTGGGAAACACTGCTGTTTTCAGAAGTGAACTGAAGACTAAGTGATCTTTTGTTGGCTAATAACTCAAAAGGAGACCTTGAGGGAAAACCCTTTAAGATGACTATCTCAGCCCAAACAAAACAAAATGAAATACAGAGAGAAGATAGAAGGTAAATTTAAGAACGGGCTCCTGTAAAGTGCTGGTAGGTGAGTAAAAAGCAGCAGAATATCCATTTTGGTCAAAGACTATATTAGGTTGAAAGGTCAGGGAGGGAGTGCTCAACCATGTGTTACACATTTTGTGTGTTTTAATTTTTGGTGGCTTCTAGATTCAGATACTAAGGTTATTTATGGAGGCTTTACGTAAGGGGCCAATTGAGAATATCTCTGGCTTTCATTGCCCCCGTTTCAGTTAACAAGGCTTTTTTGTATCAGCTTACAGACTCTCCCCACCAACCCCTGCTTTCCTGCATCTGAGAATTTGCTATCAACAGTTTGGATTCGTTACTTTAAAGTTGTGGTAATGATTTGTTCAAAATCAGGAAATTCAGTGCTGACTTTCAATCAGTGAGATAAGTGGGTCTTTTTAGTTTCGTATACACATACCATGATAGAACCTTTGGTTTTTCCATGAGCAGCCTGCAAACTCATGAAGAAAATGTGCCTAATTACTTTATTCTTATTTTACGTATTTTAAACCTTTCCTACATCGATGTGTTACCTATCTTTATCATTCTGTTATGTGACTAGATTTGGCTCAGAATGACTTATAGTTCCTCAAAGTCAGATTTTTAAGAGGACTGAATGTTTATTAAGTTGTCTCAAAAGAATGTAGGATCCATGGAGGACTTGGTTTCTGACTGAGTAATAGAAGCCTGGAAATAGGCATTTCCTATGTTGTCTCACTTCATAAAGCCCCTTAGTGACGTATCACGACTCCTCAATTATAGGTAATCCCTGGCACATAATAACATCTTGACTCCTGCATGTATGTACTCCAATACCACGGAGCCACCTACCACCACGGGCCAAAACCCATTAGAAGTATGAGGTACAGCAGTCAATGGAAAAACAATAAATAACCCTGGTTATAATAGTTTGGTCAGTGTTACAGAGCTTAGAGATCTCAAAATACCCATCGGGGCAGCTTCTTAATTCTAGACTTGAGTTAGGATCTGAGAATGTGCTTCAGGAAGGCTATTCCGTGCAATTTTTTGTGTGTTTGTTTTTTCCTGGGTAAGAATAGAAGGTTGTGGGGCGCCTGGGTGGTTCAGATGGGTGGGCGGCTGCCTTTGGCTCAGGTCATGATCTCCAGGTCCTAGGATCGAGCCCCGCATCAGGCTCCCGGCTGGCTCAGTGGGAAGCCTGCTTCTCCCTTTCCCTCTGCCTCTCCCCCTGCTTGTGTGCTCTCTGTTTCTCTCTCTCTCTCAAATGAATAAAACCTTAAAAAAAAAAAAAAATTGAAGGTTGCCATCACCGAAAAAGCCAGTCACTACATGGTAGCTCACTGCATCTCCAGCCAAGCAGTTGGCGTAGTGTATACTGAGTAAAGCACTCCTTTTGGGGTGAGGGGAGCCTGGGCTGCGTGGCTAATGGATTCAGTCTTTTGGTTGGAGACAAGTGAGGGATAACTGAGGAAGGAATGAGGACCTCGCCCAGCTTCGCCAGTTGCAGCCAAGCATTTTCTTTTAGAGGGATGACCAAGCTGAGCATTTTCTCCAAATATTTAGGCCCTTTTGTTGCAAGAAGTGGTGACAGGCTGGCATTCGATAGCATTATGAGGTAAAACTTTATTAAATGAAAAATGCCTTTGAGCATCAGGGCACTTCTGGGACTCAACTTAGACTCCATAAAATAAGTTATTTTTTAAAAGTAATTTTTATATAAAAAATACATGCTTATTAAAGACACTTCAAAAATTAGAGTTCTCTCCATCTCCTCCACAAGGAATTTCTACCATGTAGAAGTAATCAATCTTAATATTTTGGTTTATGGGAATTAATCTAGATTTGGATATATTTTATCTATATATCTATATATCCAGCTATATATTCCATAATAGGTTTCTGAAGTTTATCAAAGAGGCAGTGAATATTCTTTTAGCAATATAGTCACATCCTCAGCTTTGGTAAAAGAAAAAGAACAAAAAAAAAAACCCCAAAAAACAAATTTCTAATCCTTTGGATATGTATTTGCCAAAGTGTTCTCTAGAAATTGTGACAATTTACATCTCTGGCAACCATATGCTGTGCTTTGGGGAATCTTGATGAAAGATTAAATAAAAATGTGTCTTAAACAGATAGGTAGGGGATAGGGTATATAGTCTCTTTAAGACCTGTTTTCTCCATTGTAGTGTTTAAAGAAAGGGTGACCGTTTTACTTAATTATCTCTCTTTCACAAAGGGATGCAGGCAGTTGTAGTATGTGTGTTCATTGATGTCAAGTAAAAGCATGTGCTGTTTGCAGTGTTCACATGACCATAACTTTCATTTTTCATACTTAAAGATCTTCAAACTTGTCAAAGCATGCTTTCTCCTTTCCAAGTTTCTCCTATCAAGCTTGCAAGTTTTCAAAAGCTTTCTTCCACTTAGTTGTGCTTTCAAAAGTGTTTGAAATCATACTTAAAGAAAATTAAAGGAAAAAGTGAATTTTCCCTCTAGAAAAGGTCATTTGAATTTGAATTCCAAAGCAATTTAGTTTGGGACTTACAGCAATTAACAGCAAATCTATCTACTTCAAATTGCAATGTTTGTGAAGTCTGAAAAACAGGGTTTTGTTGGACATTTCATTAAGAAATTAATGTTTTCATAACACTTATGGGATTTATATAGGTGATTATAAATTAAGGCAAACTTGGTCAGTGACTTAATTGTCCTATAGATACGTTCGGGGAAAGGGGTATCTTGAGGATTTTATTCCTGTAGAGGCAATGCACTGCGGGGCTGAGAGGGCCTTACGTGAGTCATCTTGCCAAGGTTCAAATTCCCACTTGCAACCCTCACTGACTCTGGCCAAGTGACTTTCCCTCTCTGTGCTTTGATCTTCTTATTTGTGAGATGGAGGCAGTAATAATTCTGGGGTGACCAGCTGTCCTGGTTTGCCCAGGGTTGTCCTGCTTTAGCACCAGAAGTCCAAGATCTGGGGGAAGCCGTCCCTGTGACAAGAAATCTCCTGGTTTTAGGTACATCTGGGTGTGGCAAGTTTGAGGGGAAGTACAAAACCCATGCAGGGGCCCCCAAAAGAGGGGCTGAAAGCAAAACACTGTTTTATAGCATCCATTGTGTCCAGAGATGGTCTTCCATAGTTGCTATTACCCTTTTTCCCTTTATGGCTGATATTGGCAACGATGAATTAAATGAGATGATACTTAAAACCTTTAGATTGTGGCCAAAATAGAGTAAGCATTCAAACATGTCCACTTTTAATACTACGTTAAGGTTCATGCTATTCTTTGTTGGTACTGAGTAATCTTAAAAAGACAGAAACATCACGTGTACTTTCCGGCTATTGATACTCTGGAAATCAGTGCTGCAGCTCCTTGGAGTGGTAGCAATTCCAGCAATTGGTCTTTGCATGGTCAGTAAAATGTCCTGCTGTCCCTGGGTGCCTACCATTCCCTCTCATTTTGCCTTTCAGCAGAGATGCTCTGACCCTTTCAAATATTTAGCAGTAGACTTTCTTCTCAATGTGTGCTCACGACTCCTGTTACTGTTAATGGAAGTTACACATGTGTGCTCACCAGGATGAGAAAGCCTTTATCCCATGTTGGGCAAGGACCCGTGATCCTGAATCTCTTTCTAAACTTCAGACCTGAAGAGAACAGTGCAGGGAATTGCTGCTTTCTCACTATATTAGCTTCTTCAATTTCCTTTTAATTGGAGCCTGCAATCCAGAATCTTGTAACTTCAGGAGGATGAACAATACAAATTAAGGTCTGGATGCTTTCCAGGAAGGGCTCAGCTCAAAGAACACTTTTTTTTTTTCCTTTTAACACAGTTGTGGCTATTCACAAATCGCATGCAGTTGCCTAATGAGTCCATATTTGCTTCTGAGGTTTCGCATTTGCAAACTGCACTGCTGAGAAAGTAAGTGAAGTGTTCACCCACCTCTGGTGTGAGCTGACTGATTTAATGTACAGGACAGATAAATACTAGAATAGTCAAAATTCTAAACTGGTAGCACGGAGCCTTCAAATACAATATCTTACCCTTGTTCAGGACATTCATTTCTCCCTAAGAATTCTTTTTAATGTATAAGACTTCAATTTATGTTTAAGAACTAGTAAACTATAGCAGTTTGACAGCCATTCACACTTAATTCTGTGCATTAAACCAACAGCATTCTTTTCCACAAACATCCATTGTTAGGACAATGCTCTCAGACAGAATTTATGAGAAATGGAATTATGTTACCAAGGAGATAGCATTTACTATAATGAAGAGTAGATCCTAGAAAATGGCCCCTTTTACAGCAGCTCAGAGCAGAGCCACAAAAGCAATTGATTGGTCTTGGCATTTAGTCTTATATCAGCTGTGTCATCCATAGCTTCAGGAGTGAGAACACTAATCTAAAGTGACATTTCTGTTCTGGCGGGCTTTTCTGCCCTGATGAAAGCAATTACTTCATTCCTAAATGATAATTTGCAGGAGTTTCAACCACTTTAATTGATAATTTTTTTTTTGTTCTGAGTTCAATTGTGAAGTGATTAGCTGATTTGGTAAATAGAAATTTAAGGTGTGAAATATACAAGTTGCTCCAAGGTAAAGTGCTCTTTATTGGGTGGAGAGAAATTACTTGATAAAGCCACAGTTTTTCCATTATTATGGAACTGCCAGTTGTACAGCTTAAAGTTCTGGGGGAAAATGAAGAACAAAACACTTTGATTCATGAGGTTTTTGGCAGACACCAAAGCATACAATGAATAGTTTGGTCTTGCTGTGGTTCATTCAAGGATTATTTGAATCAAGGTGAACATTGGTTGAAAAGGATTGTGCGGACCTCTCAGCTTTCTTTATTACTATTCTAATGACTCATTCTGGAATTAAATCCTCTTATTTAAAGTGTTAAGAATAAAAACGCTCATTGGCTAAAACCAATTAATTTAATTATTAAGTTCAAACATACACAAGGCATTTTCTGAAGATGAGGGAAGGCACTCAGTTGAATGTCTCTAATTACTCTTTTGATCTATTTTACTACAAGTCAAAAATGGGTCATGATTATTCAATCAGAATATATCTTAGTTAAAAATTTTAAGGATGCATCTTGATTTTGATACTTTATCAAATGTTAGCAGTTGCAGATGTTTTTGACACTTTTTTTAAAGCCATCAATTTCATGATATTTTCTCCCATGGGGAAAAATAATGGTCATTTCACATGTTAAATGAGAAAAATAAAGCAAGAATGAAGGTCAAACTGATTTAGCACATCAAACAGTCTTTGTCGGCCAAGCTTAATATATCCTGAGTTTGTGGAACAAATGAAATTTTGCTGCTATGTTACACTTTGCTTCCAAACAACCATTACAGCTGGTTTTATATATTGTGTGAGCATCAGACCATCAAACAGTGCATCTTTACTGACGTGTTGCTGCAGTGATGATCTACAGCAGCAATCTGCCATTTATATAAGGGCAAAATGTGCATCTATATTTAGTTGTGAAATTGGCCTATTATACTCTTGATGTTTACAGAGGCTAACATAAATTAATAATGACAGCTATGAGCAGTGCATTAGTTAAGCAGCAGAGTTCTTACCTTGAACTTAGAAGGTTCCAGTTTTAACTTCCAGCATATACCAAGCTCTTTCCTTCACACATTAAAGGAAGGTTTCTGAAATTATTACCTTTTCTTGGAGAGCATTAAGAGAGTCCAATTTGTGAGCTATGTAGTGTATAATCCTACTAGATAATAGCTGTTTATGCATTTCTCAATTATATTGCCTTGTGAGAAAGCCGATATTTACAATCATGAGGAAAAATACTCTTGAAAGATTTTTTTTCTTTGCAGTAGGTTGATTTGATTGACTTTGAACTCTATGTGATGCCAATGTGTATTGGGCCGTTTTATTGAAGTAATAAAAGAAGGGCAAACAGTGCTTATAGGATCTTTACTTTTTCCCTGGGAATCCTCCTCATTCTGCTCATGTCAGGGCAGGAGTTAGGTACTGGAGTAACTATAAGTTTCACCGTTAAGTATGACCAGAGATCTGACAAGTATGCAGGTGTTCAAAGGTTCATGAGTTAAAATGCTGAAACCTTTGATGAATTTTTGATGGCTGCATTTTTAATACAGGTCGACCTTCTTCCTTTGAGGCTGCATGCCAGATTAATTGATAAATAGTAGAAGTCTGTAGTGCTGGGTTCTAAGCAAAACAAGTAGGAAAATCCATAAAAACCTGCCTTTCTGCTTCCTTAGAAGTACTTTAAAAAGGCAAAATTTAAAGTGGTTCTGACTCTACCTTTTCTTTCCCCTATAGTTAAAGGACCAAAATCTGCCATGGTCTTTAATAGAGATGGGTTATTGTATTCTAAAAGTTTACATGAAGGTGTTAAAACTGAGGCTGAGAGAGAGCATTTTCATGTAGACATAGTGTGAATCTATTGATAATGTCCTTATCAGGAGCAGGCCCACAAATACAATTATAGATTATATGAAAAGAACTGATACAAATTTGGCTATGAAGAAGTCATCGGAGAGGAAGAAATGTTTAAGTTGACTTCCTTTTGTTGTTCCTCTGTGACAATTATTTTGTTCCTTGTTAGCCTCTGTAGATCTCCAGCTGTATTATTTCCATCATCATCGTAACTATTTCTGTGAAGTAGGAAATCAAAGTAATCAATTTTGCAAAGCCAAATTTGATAAGCCACAAAGGATAACTTACCTCTTTTAATTTAATGAGTCATCAAGTGCAAAGTTATCTGTTTCTTGCCACCATGAACAAGTGGCCCAATAAATAATTGACATCTTTATCCAGGTCCGCGGCAGCTTCAGAGAGATGGCAAATACTGAGTCAATTTCATAATACTGGCTTTGTGATAGTGGCAGTGCCTGTTCTTTAACTTTTTACTCACCCCGCCCCCCCCCCCCCCCGTTATCTTTTGCTTGTCTCTGTCTCAAGTAGAAGTTCATTATTTGGCCTTGCCCCCCGCCAAGCTAATGCAATAAATGTTGCTAGCACTTCCCCATTTCCCCACTTAGCAGGCAGTATGGGTGAGCTCTCCATGGTCCTGGATTTCAGGTTTTTGTCTGACGTCAAGGAGAATTTCTATTTTTGGGAGGTTTTGAAAGATCACCTTTCTGCCAGGAGTACTCATAAGATCATCTGGACCAGTAATTATCATTGCAATTTTGAAGTTTTTTTATAGAAGTTTTCACAATTCTCTTGAACAATTCATTCCTTTAGCAAGTGTTTTGATATTCTTTTTTTTTTTTTATATATAAACACAATTGCTTGCCTTGCAATTGAATGAGATTTTTTTCTACTTTAGTGAACTAAAAAAATGGTCACTTATTACTCCTAGTAAGGAAATCATTGATTTATGAACCTTTAATCATTCATTAATGGAATAGGTTTTATTTGGAAACTCATTAAATACAGCTGTGGTATACAACAGACTTTAGGCATAAGGAAGACTATACTGAAAAATGAGTATCTTTGTAATAAAGGAGTTTTATTTTGCTTTAAGCATGCAATGTGATTTGTCAGAACCAGTGACTAGAAATCATACTGGTGAAAGAGTGTGTACATTTTAAATGAGTATTGTGGACCTCAAGCCATAGAACAATCAGTGTGAAGCAAGTTTAGGTTTTCATTTAATATATAGTAGTATTATGTGTCAGGCGCCATTTAAATATTTTATAAAAATTAGCTCATTTAATTTCAACAAGAACCTTTTGAAGCAGATAGTATTATCATCCCATTTCACAGATGAAAGAAACTGAGGCAGAAAATTAAATAAATTGCTCAAGTCTAAATAATCAGTTAAGTACTAGAACCAGAATTTAAATACAGGCATTGTGTCTCCACAATCCAAGCATTTAACCTCTACCCTCTGTTAATGTGGAAGACATGGTGAGAGAGGCATCAAATAGAACTTAAGTGATAATCATGATTTGAGAGAATACGAAAGGACTTTAATAAATAGGCAATTTGTGGGTTGTCACCAAGTAAAAGTTAGGTATTTGATTTTATTCCCCTGGTTTGATTTCTACTGTCACTACATGGGAAATTAAGTTTGCCAAAGTGAAGGTCATAAGTGGCAACAGAGAAGGGAGTTTGAGACGATGAATGAAGAAAGCAAAGAGGTGTTTAAAATTATAGACGCTCTACCTAGACTCTGGAAAAAAAAAAAAGATGGTATAAAAGAAGCCTGGTCAAATAAAATGACAAAGAATTATGGAGAAAGAGGGGATACGGCCCTAGGATTCAAACAGTTGGGCTTTTTTCCCCCAAAATAAGTTTTTTTTTTTTAAAGATTTTATTTATTTATTTGACAAAGAGAGAGACAATTAGGGAACACAAGCTGGGGGAGTGGGAGAGGGAGAAGCAGGCTTCCTGCGGAGCAGGGAGCCCGATGCGGGGCTCGATCCCAGGACCCTGGGATCATGACCTGAGCCGAAGGCAGATGCATAACGACTGAGCCACCCAGGCGCCCCCCAAAATAAGTTTTATGATTATTACAATAATAGTTATTACTTAGATACTGTTTTCCATATGACAGGCATTTTCACTTTACATGTATTAGTTCAATTAGTCTCAAGAATATTATGAAGTAGGCACTATAATCATGTCCATTTTCCAGATGAGGAAATCAAGGCCTAAAGAGGTTGGGAGACCTAGAGAAGGTTGCCAAGATAGTAACTGTATGACAGTATGAATACCCACAATCTGGCTGCAGAACCCACACTACTAACCCCTGTGGCTTCCAAGAAAGTTTAAGGATGGGTTGACTATATTTTCAACATTCCCAAGTCTTTCCAACTTCTTAAAAATTTTCTTTGTTGTAAAACTCTAAAGTGGACTCTACCACACTTAGAGTTTACAAACTATCTTAATTTTTAAAATCTAGAATTGTTTTTGAAGTTCACTGTTTCATATTTACCATATACTACCGTGGAAATTATCATATGAGCCATTGCAGTGGTCCCAAGAGAGTGGTTTGCCATCCTCACGTTGTAGGATGATAAAATTGAGGCTGAAATTTGTTATGCCTGTGTCGTGCCTATGAATGACCAAGTGGGTCTTGTAATTCCTTCATCAGGACTCTTTCCACAAAACACATAACTTGCCAAGAAACTTCAAATATATGAGAGGATTAAAAGAATTACATTCAGGGACGCCTGGGTGGCTCAGTTGGTTAAGCATCTGCCTTTGGCACAGGTCATGATCCCAGGGTCCTGGGATTGAGCTCTGCATCGGGCTCCTTGCTCAGCAGGGAGCCTGCTTCTCTGCCTGTCGCTACCCCTGCTTGTGTTCTCTCTCTTTCTGACAAATAAATGAATAAAAATCTTAAAAAAAAAAAGTTGAAATCATTTCAATTTAAAAAAAAAAAAGAATTACTTTCGATAAGCACTGTCCCCTAAATCTTCATTACTAGTATTTTTTTGATTGCTTATTATCTATGCTTAAAAGTATAACTTCAGGAACATGTAAAAATTCGTTGCCAAGTGTTAAGCAGAAACATACATTAATATTATTTCAACCAGGGATGGTTGTTAAGGAGAGTTAATTATGGCAACATCAATGACAGAAAGAGTGGGGGAAACAACTTTAAGTTTTATGAAAGGAAATTCTTAATATTAGATCATTACCCTTTTGGTTGTGAAGCAGCCCTTTGGAGATTCTGAAAATCATTTACTATCTTCCCCAAAATATACAATTTTGCATATGACTTCTAGATTTATTTATAAATAAATTAAAAATTCGTGTGTGTTTGTGTCTTTTGAAATTGTTGATTTTGTTGTTTTGTTGTTGGTGGTAATAATTGGTGAGGATGATAATACTGTCATCAGGGAGATTTAAAATTTTGATTTGCTGAGGATTAAGGAAGGGTCTCTTTTTTCCAGTTATCCAAAGACCAGGTGGAAGAACATCAGAGCAGTGGGAAGTTTGGACCCAGGGAGTAACTTATTGTTGATCTGAGGTTTAATCATTTTTTATGTGGCAGAGATCAGCACCACAACATTTTTAAAAAATATATTTATTTGAGAGAAAGAGTGTGTGCATGCAAATGAAGGAAAGCGCAGAGGGGGAAAGAGAATCTTAAGACTCCCTGCTGGGCAGGAGTGGGGGACCCAGGGTTCCATCTCAAAAGCCTGATGAGATCATGATCTGAGCCAAAACCAAGAGTCAGACACTTAACCAACTGAGCCACTCAGGCACCCCAGCACTTTACATTTTATTCATGTGCAACCATTCCATTCTAGAAGTACAGTGGTAATTTTTGGTTTAAGACAGTGTCCAAATACACAGTTTAAGTTTTAATGTAGTCCTCAATTCAGTTTGAGAATTACTTACAACTGGGCTCTATTTCACAAAAGCAGGTATAAGATTAATCCACAATCTGCGTCATTGTTTTAAGGTCTTTAGCTTAATCTCTTCCATCAGCATCTGTATAACCTTTATAATCCTTTGACTGTATTTTATTGCCGTTGCCCTCAAAACAAGTTACTACTTATTATAGACATAGTGCTGTTACTCTGAAAGTCTTCTCAACTGTGGTGTCTGTATAATGCTGTGATATGGGAGTCAGGGTGGTATGGAGAAAAACAACAAGAAGGTGGGTCAGGAACGCATGAAGTAAGTTCTGCCCAGTGGTATTTTATTTTTTAATTTTTTAAGGATTTTATTTGAGAGAGAGAGCGCAAGCACAAGAATGGGGTGAGGGGCAGACAGAGAATCAGGCTCCCCGTTGAACAGGGAGCCCGACGTGGGGCTCGATCCCAGGACTGAGATCATGACCAGAGCCAAAGGCAGAGGCTTAACCCACTGAGCCACCCAGGCGCCCCATGCTCAGTGGTATTTTAGATAAGTCAAATGTCAGAGTTAGGTTAGGCAAGAGTGTTGTTAGGCAAGGCACAGAGAGGCATTAGTGTCCATGTATTTGCCTTTCTGGAGTGGAAATAGGAAGCCATTTCTCCTCTACCTAGCCTTTGGAGCCTATTGAATTGCTCTGTGTGATCTTGGGTTTTGCTTACCTCCTTCCCCATAGAATTAGTTTTTTTTTTTCCTTAAATTATTGATAAGCCTATGCATTAATATCAATTTCAGAATAGTGGCCTAATCTTCTACTTGCTTCAGTTGAACAGAGAAATTCCTAGTATGAATATTGGTAATGTTAATTAGATAACAGATGAACCCATTTGAGATTCTTTGAGCAACATGTATAAAGGGGAAGTTACATATAACATCCATGTAAAACTACCTTCAAAATTGTCCTCCCAAATTCTTACCTGATTGTAAAATGCATCCCTGCTCATTTATTGACCAAGTGACATGTTTTATTAGGCTTGCATTATTTTTTAAAACTTTAATTAGTTAACATAAAATTAAAACATAAAATTGGAAATGCCATATAAAAATTCAGGTTTTCTCTAGAAAGAGCAACACTGAAAATCTGGCCACAGCACGTGTGCCTTCCTCTAGAACAGCCCTCTGCTGAAACTGTGCATGCTGTCCCTTTGCCTGAGTTGTTGTCCCCCAGGTCCCCTCCGTGGCCATCAGGCCTCTTCACTCATTGACATTCCCTGCCTTAACCCGGGGAGCCCTTGAGTGTATAACCTCTGCTCTAGAGCTCCATCATACTCACTCACTGAACAGCAGCAACAACAAAAATTCTAAGTTTAGCCTACCTTCTGGAGTACTATTTGATTACAAGAACACAAAGAGAGCAAAGCACTGAACTTGAACCACTGCCCTCGACAAGTGGTAGAGAAAACATGTCAAAGGACATAGTTCTTTCGGCACAGCTGACCTAAATGATGTTAGATAGATTGCCTTTACTATATAAAGGGAGGGATACGAATGGTTCTTTTATCCTAAGATATTAACCTAGAGCCTGGTTATACTTAAACTTTGTCAGATTTTAAGGCATCTCTCACTTTATTTACCTAATTTTCAACAAGCCAGAATTGACTGTTTATAAAACTGCATGAAGGTCAGCCATGATTTGGGGAAATAAGTGGCATTAACATGCCTTTTCCTTTAAATTAGCGATGTTTTTGCCTGAGGTTAACACTCGAGACATCAAGCGACTAAGGTTTGTCATCTGAGACTGCCATGAATCTGAAAATGATAACATTAACTTGTTCTAGTTCTGAGAAATAGGTTACTTAGCTAATGTAGAATATTTTCCTAATAGAGTGAAACCGGTTGGGATATTGGCTTAGCAAGTATTTGACCAGAGTGTGATGGCATTACTTAAATTATGTAGATACTCAATAAGATATTCTAAGTATCTGCAGTGAATACAATGTTTCTGCCATGAAAAACATCATGTGTGCTATAATGTCATATGAAGTATTATTGTCCATATTCTACTAATAGAGATTGGAGCTACATTGCTGAACTCATTTTGATCTATTACTCAGGTCTTGCTTCCTTGCTTGTTTCTCTCTTTCTTGTTATTTTATAGTGGGAAGCCAGAAAGCTAGATTCACAGATTTTTAAAATGCCTTCAGAACTCCATAAAATAGATACTTATAAATGATTTTAATAGCACCTTGATACTGTAAATATTGCCCAATTACTTATCATCAGGGTCTGATGTGGGTTTTATTTCTTGTCAGACATAAAACAGAGCAATTCAGAATAGATGGAATTCTGTCAGATGCTCAAACACAACTTCAGTTGTGCTAGATTCTGCCCTCAGCAATGTGAGCAAACTTCAAACAGAAATGCACATGAATAGTTAAAGGAAAATGCTGGATCCCACCTATTGAATCTTCTGTGAAGTAATATGTCTATAATGTTGATAAGTTTTAATAACCCATACAAGGCTTTATCTTTTAACATTAAATTTATATTAAAGTTGGACTTTTCTGGGCAATGTATTTTATTCTCCAGTATCTTGGAGAACCTATCCATCTACTAATGTATATTCATTAATAAAGAATTAAAGTTTTATCAACCAATTACCAGCACATTTATAAAGTTACATTGAAATCTTCATTTTCAATGGGATGTTTTCTTTATCTGACTTAAGGTCGTGCTCCTTATTGAGGTTTGGAAGACATAAACACAGTTCACAGAATCAACAGATAAAATGTTGATGTTTATTTACCCTTTGTTCCCCAAGATGATAACTGAAGTACATTTTTAAAAATGGGTGCTTTTGATGGCTTAAGATCCCGTAGTGATAACAATGAAATGAACAAAATCATTAGCCTAAGAATAGATACATGAATACTAGCCTCATCTTCTCAATTGCTTCTAGTGATAACATCAAGCTTCACCTGTAAATCTTAGGTCTTAGCAACAAAGAATATATCTCAATGCATGGCCAAATAGAGGAAAAAACCTAATAAGCAAACTATTTTTTTCACTGCACATAAGTTTGTGGCATGTAAGTCCAGGGGTAGAATATGTGGTTTTAGTGGACATTGTCTAGAATTCATTTTACTGTGGTCCTAAATTTGGAAGAAGATTTTGGTAGATTTTTGCGGGGGAGAAAAGGAAAAAAAACAAAACAATTTCTATCTGATGTAGAAGCACAAGTTCTAAAGAACACTTTTTCAATCCTTTGATTACAGTTTACAAGCACTGAGAAAGGAGAAATCCCGAGATGCTGCTCGCTCCCGCCGGGGAAAAGAAAATTTTGAGTTCTATGAATTGGCCAAGTTGTTGCCTCTTCCTGCAGCCATCACTAGCCAGCTTGACAAGGCATCCATCATTCGACTTACAATTAGCTATCTGAAAATGAGGGACTTTGCTAACCAAGGGGACCCTCCGTGGAACTTGCGAATGGAAGGCCCTCCACCTAACACATCAGTAAAAGGTAAGTTTTAAGCCCGTTTCTTCTGGAATATGGTGGTCTGTAGGTGTCTCTAAGATGAAATGTTTACCATCATCCTTTCTTCTTTTCCTGCATATCAAATCCTTTAAAGGGATACAAATGTGGAAATCTGAACTCTGCATGAGAAAGACACCATGTGAAGGTGAAATAAACCTCTTCTATTTATTTTTTTATTTTCCAAAAGTCTGTCAGCCTAAATATTCTATAGCTTTACATAAGGTTTCAGAAAAATGAGAATGAGATGACTTACATTAAAGTGCTTCTTGGGTTTAATTTGTGTTATGCTAATACATGCAAATTATTGTTGATGGGTGGAGTATAAGGATATTTTTTAAAGGATGGAACTAATATTTTCTGTCTTTAGTAACCAAAGAGAGGAAGGGAGCAGAGTCCAACTATAGCAGGCATTTTGAGTAATGATTTTACTGACAAACAATTCACTTATTAATTTTTCAAGTCTCTATACCTATTGCCTAAAAACTGTTTAAATATAAACATATATTTGCCCTCCAAATCCTTGGTGCATTCTTAAAACATTAATTAAAGGTTTTTAGGTCTTCTTCACTCTGATACATAAGAGAGGTATTTTCTTCTGTTTAGTGAAACTTCTAGTAATTTATAGCATGTTTAGCATATAAATATGCATGCATATGTTTATTGATGTATATGTAACATTGGCCACTGATTTTCTTTCTTTAATGGTGTGTTATTCAGGGCATTAGACTTTAAGGGATCTGCTAGTTTCTTGTGCTCTGACCTTGTATCTAGATCCTTGGTGGGCATAAAGCTGGACATTTGGCAAAATTCTAGGCAACTCTGGGGGAAGGAATTAGGTTCTTTAGTGAAGTGATTACACCTTGACAACTACCTTTGAAGTCCCGGTACTCCTGGCTATTGGAGAAATGGATTCTGGTGGGGAGCTGTAAACTCTTAGAGGATTCAAATTAAAATGAGGGATCAAAAGCAGTGACTATTTACAATTGAGGGCTAAGAGGTGTAATCACATATATATGCATGTGTGAATCTATTCATATCTCTATGTGGGTACTTACAAACTGTGTTCCTTAGGCTTATGAGAGAAGGAAAATTAGAATTTAAATTGTAACAGGTTGTTTCCCTCTAGAGCAGGGCAAACATTTTCTGTAATGGACTATCTAGGAACTGTTGGAGGCTTTTTTGTAGCATGAAATCAGCCATAGACAATATGTAACAACAGGGTGCGGTTGTGTTCCCATAAAACCATACTTCACAAAACAGGCGACTGCCACCAGACTTGGCCCACAAGCCATAGTTCACAGATTCTTGCTCTGGAGCAGAAGAATGAGCCTGAGAAGTTGAGAAGAACATAAAGCAGAGTTAGTTCTTCAGGGCAGGATGTCGGTCTAAGGTAGCAAAGTACGAATAAACCAACGCACACTCATGCTGCCCTTTTACAACCCTTCTGCCCTTGAAAATAGAGATGTCAAGTTGGTAATGTACCAATCTATGTTCCAGATGCTAAAGTTGTAGCAGATTTTCCCGAGCTAATGATGTGAATATAATCTTAGTAAGTATGTTGTATCCATAAGAGTTTATTCAGTAGACTGTGATCATATTTATTTCAAATCATACAAAATGATAAGGGTAGGTGTAACAGATCAGAAGTCACGGAATGTTCAAAATAGATCCTTGGGCCTCACTTTGAGATGCATTGATTGAGGGACTGGACTTGGCTTAACCTGTTTAGCACAGTTACCTTTTATTTCCATTTTTTAATTTAAAGGGGTGAGCAGTTGATAGGCTGTCTTGATAGTGGTGGTTACCAAAGTAGAAAATGGTTCTGTGGTTTGTCCCTTCTTCTGTGAGGTGATAACCCTGCTTTTAGAATCCTGACTTTTTAGAGATGTAAAACTCTGGCTCATGTAGACCCATGTCCTCATTTACAGACAAGGGAAATGATCTAGAAACAGTTTAAAGTGAAGTATTAGATTTAAAACGAGAATCCATTGTCTTGCCTTTCTGTCTAGTGCTCTAGCACACCATATTGTTTCTAGAAATGATATTTGGTTTGCATCCTTTATCGAACATTCCAGGTCAGGATCCTCTCAGCTTTTGACTAGGACTGATAAATCATTTTTACTTTGTGGTAAATCAGTTAAACTCTATATTTATGATAAAGATGGACACAAAAGATAAAATACGATCTCTGCTGTCCTGAGCATTTCGGTCTATGGAAGGACATGGTGACGTCAGTGAGAGAAATGGGAGGGTTGAGATGGGTATTTAGGAGGCTGGAAGGAGATAACCGATGTGATTATTTTGAAAATTCCATGCAGGTGATGGCAGAGCATCCAATTTGATACACGTGTACTCCCACTCCTATAAACGGGTGATAGTGAAGGTGTAAGCATAGTGACTCTCTCCCATTGACCATGGCTCTCTAAAGTTGCTAGGAATGCAGTGGGCACTTTCTGTAAGCTGGTTCTCCTGTACAATAGATGTATATTTTATTGCTCTCCTCCCATTCTTTAATGCAAACCTGTTACTCATTCTGATCAAACATTCATGAAACAACATCAAAAGAAATTCATTTTAATTTATTAAGGTCTTCTATGTTGTGCCCTTGAAGAAGTTCATGTGGATAAACAAGCTTATATAAATAGCCTGCAGCATCATGTGAAGTGCAGTTCATAATCCAACAATAAAACGATAGACATTATACTTTGTGCTTCTCCAAGCAGTCTCTTGAATAAACCTAAAGGCATTTGGAAATTTATATGAAAAGTACTTACATGTTGTAGGCAATTTTTTTAATGTGATGAGTTGTTCATATTAATAATTAAATTTCAAAGCTTGAATTTAAATTTGTCCCACACAACTATATAGAAACTTAATCATTTTAATTTACTGCTTCAGAAAGGTCCTTCACTCTGCCCTGTATTCATCACATCTTTTCTTAAAAGTCTATAAAGGTTGATGAGTTTGTTTTGTGATGCCCATTGTTTATAGATTATTACAAGTTATGCTTGCAGAAAGAACACTCAGGTGACAGTGTGTAATGTGTCCTGAGTCAATTATTTCATGGAAATGATATGTTAAACAATTGGAAGGTAACAGATAGTTTTTTCCATTATTTTAGAAATATCTGTATTGTTGTGATACAGATCAAATCTACAATGAACATTATGCATTATTCAAGAAATGACCAGGCATTCTCAGCAGTGTTTCAGCTAAATAACTGATGATTGTAACCTTTAAAGAAATCTCATTGTGGTGACTGTTGGTAAATCACTTCTCCACTCATAGTAATCTCTATTTAGAGGCTATCTAGAAACCATTATATCTTTTATTAATCTTAAAAGCAATAGCTGCTGATTTGACATTTGCTAAAACTAGATAAATTTTCTGTCTTTTTAATATCACAGACTTCAGTCAATTTTTGGTGTAGATCTGCTACAACTCTATTAATCCAGGAATATTTACCACTGTTAGCATAAGTTTTGTTTCAATTTAAGCATCTCAGCTTTTAAACAACGATTTGTGTATGTGTGTGACAGGCAACAATGCTAAGATATGTAAAATATAAGACATTTTTAGCCTTTCGAAGGAAACTGTTGAAAAATATTGCAAGACGACTGGTGATTAAAATTGACTGAACACATGAGGGAAGAACTTTACTATTTTCATAGAATTTTCCTTCACTCTGTAAGGCTCCTATTGTGAAGGAAGTGGTAGATATTTCTTTTTTTTTTAAATAAGAGCAGTTATTTTTTTAAGAGATTTTATTTATTTATTTGACAGAACGATAGCACAAGTAGGCAGAGGGAGAGGGAGAACTAAGGCTCTCCATTGAGCAGGAAGCCCGACGTGGGGCACAATCCGGGGACTCTGGGATCATGAACTGAGCCGAAGGCAGATGCTTAACTGGACTGAGCCACCCAGGTGCCCCGAAAGTGGTAGATATTTCTGAGAGGAGAGACCTGCAGGTCTTTATTTGAGGAATGCATGATCTGTCTGTAGCCAAAGACCAGATTGTTACTTTAGCAATCATGTTTCAGGGATCTGTTTAAAACAGTCATGTGTAGTGACTGAGTATAGGACATCTTTCAGAGTAACACTGATTTACTACTATACTGGTTGTTCCCCAAACTTAGATAGCATTTTATAAAAATGGTTCTGTTACCATAGAAGGGAGAGAATCCAAGACTGTCTACGTGATTTTTCTTCTTGGTCTAAGCAGCTCAGAGGTCTTCCAGTTCCTGTTCGGGCATTTTACTGTGTGTTGACACACATTTACTTCTACCAACCAACATTCATACCTGGGGACAAGTGTCCCACTCCTCATTATTTAAAACAAACAAACAAACAAAACCCCACATGAAATGTAATTTCTTAGAATTGGTGCACAGCATGTACACCAGCCTGTGGTGTTCTTTCTTTTTATGCAGGCAAATGGTAGTACCCAGATTGAACCCTTAAGTTCTGAACAAAAGCTTTCCCATAGGGGTAGGAGAGCAGGATAAAAGACAGCTACTTAATTCTTATTTGGTTCCTATTCTTGCCTCCACCACCTTCAGTATACTGGGGGCCCAACTCCCTGCTGTAGTCTCCAGTTTCACTTACCTCCATCTAAAGTCAGGGATGGGAGGTGCCTGGGTGGTTCAGTCGTTAAGCATCTGCCTTTGGCTCAGGTCATGATCCCAGGGTCCTGGGATTGAGCCCCACGTCGGGCTCCTGGCTCAGCAGAGAGTCTGCTTCTCCCTCTCCCTCTGCCTCTCCCCCTGCTCATGCTCTCTGCTCTCTCTCTCTCTCTATCTCTGTCTCAAATGAATAAAAAAAAAAAAAAAACTTAAAAAAAAAAGTCAGGGGTGGCACCATGGGGAGCCTGGGTGGCTCAGTTGGTTCAGTGTCTGAATCTTGGCTTTGGCTCAGGTTGTGATCACAGGATCATGGGATCAAGCCCCTGAATCAGGCTCTGTGCTCAGTATGGAGTCTGCTTCTCCCTCTCCCTCTGCTCCTCCCCCCACTCTTGCTCTCTCCTCTCTCTCTCTCTCTCTCTCTCAAATACATACATACATACATAAAATCTTCAAAGTCAGGGGTGGCACCAAGCTCCAAAAGCTGAGCTGCCAATGTTCTCTCCTGTTTATTTTGGTAGCAAGTGCCAGGTTTTGCTAGTATATGGAAATATGATGGGATATAATTGCCTTTTCTTAGGTATGCTTCCAGGAAGCCTTTTTAATTACATGTGGTTATCCTTATAGATCTCTCTAGTTAAGTTATGACTTCTGAAGGAAGTTCCTTGAAGAACTGGCCTTTTACTTTATTATATTGACGTCATGACAGGACAAGCCTTGTTTATATCGCCATGCTTCCCTAGGATTGTCATCTCTGAGCCTGGGCGTGAAGGGCTTTCTGACAAATGTGGACTTGATGGTGGCAGGGTACTTCTCTGAGACTGTAATTCTGTGCAGTTCTTTATTTTATCAGGAGAAGCTTCGCTCTCTACAGAGGGGTCCGGCCCACATTCAGCACGAAGGCTGGAAGGGCACTGCTGGTTTCCTGTCACGTGCCCCTGTCAGAGAGTTGGACTGGTCACCATTACCTTCAGTGCGCCTGTTGCGCATCCAGAGCGACCCTCAGCTCCAAACGCTGATGCAGGGGAAGCCAGGTTGGGAGCGTGATGACTGAGAACACATGCATTCCCTCATGTGCTCGTCAGCCAGGGCCAGGGCAACAAGGCATCAGCCCCATCTCAGCAGCACGCTGCAAGGCTTTGGCTCCTCGGGTTGCTCCGTATCTTTCTGGGGGTGGGCAGATTGAGGCTGAGCTGAGCTGGGTGGTTTACTTCTTGCCACAGCTCTGTCTGGGCTTGCCTCCTTCCTCAGGGTTCAGCTCAGGTCCCCCCCTGTCAGGGGACAGCAGAGATTTGGGAGAGGCTCTTTTCATGGTGAAGGCAAAGGTGTAAGAGGCATGAGCAAAAGACAGAAGACTTCTCCCAGAATTTTTTGTGGAGACTTTTGGAAATGTGGACAAAAGAGTGCACAAGTACTTTTGCATTCTGTGTCGGGATTCATCAGTCTGTCCCTCTGTCTGCTGTCATCTTCTTTGTCCCTAGCAATACTGAATACCTCAAACCATATGTTTGTACCTTTGTACATCCCACCAACTAACCAGAATGCCCCTTCTTTTGGTTTTGCTGGATCCTTGTTCATCTTTAAAAACCCAGCTCACATGTCACTTTCTTAGGTAAATTTTCTCTCCTTCCCCAGAACATTAATCCTTTGTTCCTATAGGTTACTGTTAGAGTCTTTTTTTTTGGTTTTGGTATCAATTCATAATTCATTTCTTATCATACATATCTCTGTCTTTAGACTGTGAGCTACTTGGAACAGTCTGGGACATCTTGTGCATGTCTATATCTCCATGTACAGGGCCCAGGAAAGTAAGTATTTAGCCATGCTTATTTTAAATTAAATTACATAGTACCACATTGTATCTTGGGATAGCTATTAGTGAGATGAGATGAGAACTGTGGGTGAGTCTAAGTCATAGGCTAGGATGAAGAAAGAAAAGAGTTAAAAAAAGAAGGGTGGAAGAAAAATAGAATAATAGGAATAGTGTGAAAGCAGAGGGAAAATAAACAGTGTATCGAGTAGGAGCTAGGAGGGGTGATACCTCCCGCCCCACGATGAGCTGCCTTCTGCTGCCAGCCTTTTTCTCTCATGTAATGTACAGGCTAAGGAGTTGACAGTTATAAACAATAGTCTTAAGAAACCCATGTCTTGGGTGTATAAATTCAAGTTTATTTGACCAATAGCTGAGTATTTTCTCTTAGTTCTCTGAGTCCTCTGCTGGCTGTTGTGGGGGCATATGGAGAAAGTATAAGGCATAGTCCTGGCCTTGGAGATATTTACCATTTATTGAGAAATAAAAGTGGAAGGGAAGGAGGGAGGGAGAAAAGAAGGAAAATGAGAGCTTTTGATAAAATTAAATAAGCAATATGACCTAGGTTAGAAAGGCCTCTCTCTCTGGTCCTCAGTTTCTCCTATGAATTTTCATTTTGGGAGTGGTTCTGGTCTGAGTGATTACTGACTCTCTGATCCCAAACCCCAATTTTTTAGAAAGGATTTAGCAAATTTTGTCTCAAACTAGCTTCTCCTGAGACCCTTGGGGTTTTTTTAAAGGTGTTGATTAGTAATTTTAAAAGCCACGTGCTCTAACTTCTCCTAATTCTGCTGTTCCCCTAACTTTGCAACTATTCTGTGAATCTAAAATTATTCCAAAATATATTCTGCTAATATTTCTGTTTTCCTTCTCTTTTACTTAATTCCCCTTTACAGGAAGGTATCGTATCTCCTTGGTGCTTTGGGTTCAAAAATACATGATGTAGTTACTTCTTTAACAGATTTTATCTGCTGATTACCAAGATTTGCATGCACGCAATCATTATAAATAAAAAGAAAATAACACAGCATACAGTGAAATTTTAAAGTAAATAAGCCAAGTGCCAAATATATGATATAGACAAAATATGAATCTAAAACTTTACATATTTTTGATTTGCTTTTTACTCTTGGCAAGATCTTAGGGGATGTACTTACATTCCATGTCACATTCAACTTATTTTAAGAAGTCTACCAGTTCTTGATAACGTAATATTTTAGTCATGGCATTGCCTTCTACCACATTGTACTCACTTATTTAAGACTCTGAAGTTTATGTGCCCTGTTCTTTAGGGCTGGACTTCTTTAACGTGTTTTTGTTCGCCCTATCACCTCTTGCAAAGCAATATATAGTTTCAGTGCTCTGCAGATAACAATATTTCATGGATATAGCAAAGAAGGAGTCACCTCTGACTGCTTTATATGATTGAAATTGTACTGTGGCTTTAATTTTCAGAAACAGCTTTCTCGATACTGTGCATAACTCTTGGCTGTGCCTTAATAAACATGTGGTGACCTCCACCTGGAAAACTAATGTGGCTTTGAATACTGATTGACTGCAGCTTTTCACATCCTTTCTGGGTCCATAATATGTCAGCAAATGTCAGCGCCTGGGCGCTGGGCAGAAGAAGGCTGAAAGAATTTGGGGCTTAAAGATTGTACAGATCGGGCGCCTGGGTGGCTCAGTCGTTAAGCATCTGCCTTCGGCTCAGGTCATGATCCCAGGGTCCTGGGATCGAGTCCCACATCGGGCTCCCTGCTCGGCAGGAAGCCTGCTTCTCCCTCTTCCACTCCCCCTGCTTGTGTTCCTGCTCTCGCTGTCTCTCTGTCAAATAAATAAATAAAATCTTAAAAAAAAAAAAAAAAAGATTGTACAGATCATCTGTTTCAGTCCCCCTGTGATTATGGTGAGAAAACTGATAGAGAAAGAACTTTAGTGATATAAACAAAGCCAGTAACAGACTTGGAACTAGGATTCAGACCTCTGGAATTTCAATTCAGCACCCTTCATAATAAAGAGCGTTTCCTTTCTCAGTTCAGCATAGGTCACCACAAGCCTTTCCCCACTTGTATTGTACATGAATATGTGTGCCCATACATGGCTCATGTGTAGAGACCAGCCCTTTTCAGATCAAATGTTACTGTATTCAAATTCACAAAACATTTTGAGGCTATTCAAAGACAAAGGAGTCCTAATTCAATGAAAAAAAATCACTTAAGGCATTAAATGCTAAAATTAGGGGAGACTGCATGGGAACGGTGTATTGGAGCTCTCTGTCCTAACTTTGCAACTATTCTGTGAATCTAAAATTATTCCAAAATAAAAAGGTTCTTTTTTTTTTTTTAAGCACTATAATGTACTCTAATGACAGAAACATAAGAAAAACAGACCTCTACCCAAATGGAAATGTGTTCTGTCCCAGGTTCCTGCTTTTTCACCTGGTTGCTGTTGAGTGCTCATAGGCTTACCCTTTTCTAGGGCTCTGTTCCTGGTCTTATTCCTTAAGAAATGTGATTAACTGACAACTGCAATGTCAATCGGGATATGGAAGAAAGAACATTGATTAAGCTGTTTACACAGTTTTCTCAAAAAGTTTATAAACGACCTCTTTCCATCAATAAGGGGTCACACGAGCCCAGTTGTACACCCTGGTTATTCTCCCTCCTTTCTTCACTGAAAATTAGAACTAGTGTTATATTGTCTGTCTTCACACTCTGCCCAATGATCACCCAGAAGGGGAAGTTAGAAAGCCAAGACAAAAACTAGTTAACAGATTCTAGGACGGGGGTTGGGAAACGTGTTCTGGAAAGGAGCAGATAGTAAGTACTTATGCTTTTGTGGGCCATGGAGTCTCTGCTCCTGAGCTCTACTGTTAGAATGCGAGAGCAGCCCCAGACCATCGTGTGCAGCTGAGTATGCCTGTGTGTCAATAAAACTTTATTTGTGAATGCTGAACTCTAATTATGACATACCGTGAAATCTTAAAGAGTTTTTTTTAACTGTTTAAATTTTTTTTTTTTTTTAATTCTTAGTTTATGGGTTGTATAGAGACAGATAGCAATCTGGATTTGACCTGCACGCTGTAGTTTGCCAAGCCCTGTGAAGAGCTTCAGAACTGGAAGGGAATTAGGGACTTTTTTAGAACCCACGTGGTAAGCAGCATATTACTAGTAGTAAAGGGTTGAGCCTTGCATTTGTTTTAAAAGTGCATTGATGATAATAAATGGTGGATAACATGCCTCCTGAAAAATTTATGTTTTTATCTTCAGAGCTAATGTGTGTTCATGTAATCTACTTACTTACTGTGATAGCCAGGATAACTAAATTGTATGCCAGCCAGGGGTGTGGTGGTGAATAATTTGCTAGGTTTTCATGATGTGTACTGTTCTCTGCATTGTGTGTATCGCTGAAAAACTAAGCGTACAGTCCTAAGTCATTGGCTTAGTCTGGCTTATTATTTTTGCCTGGCTTCTCAATTTAAATTGAGATATAGCAAATGATCCAAACTAGGGCTATTCAGAGTCTTCTATAGATGAAGGATCTTATTAAAGAGCAACATGATCAAAGCTTTATCTACTCAGGACTGTTGTTCAACCATTTTGACTTGACTAATCAACAACTGGCCAGTTCAATTAAATAATTGTTTTGATTGATTTCCCCACATAATATATTAGGTGTCCTTCTGATTCAAATGGGGGTTTAAGGCATGATATGGCTATAACCATCATGACGGAAATCATCAGAAATAAGAAATTTGGGATTTGGATATAAGAAATCCAACATTACTATGAATATTAGAATGAATAAGTTTGGAATTAAAGCTGAATTAGTTATTTGCAAGTAGAATTGAAACTAGCTCCAAAACCTTATGTTCCTAAAATGGAAAACTATGACTAGACTATATAGAATCGTCTCATTTCGACCACTTACTAAAGTTGGCGAGGTTACTGAAGTACTAAAGGACAGTCATTAGGAAATACTGTTGTGCTCTTCGGCCATTGTCCCTGATACTGTCAATCACAGGGTGTTGGGTGAGTGCTCAAAGGGTGAATAGCACTGAACCAAGTAGTGGAGGAAATTAAAATTCGTGAGTTTATCGTCCTCACTTCCCAAAGCTCTACAGAGACTTAAAAATATATTTTTCAGTAGTGTTTTGTAATTAAAGCACATCACTCATCTATAATTTTACAGTTTGGGAAATAAGGCTGTGTTGAATATCAGCACCGATGATGAAAACAGACTGTGTACACAGTTTGGGTTTTATATAAATACTTTAAAATATTGGCTTTCTTCAATAAAAATAGATGAATAGTATCCAGGTTTTTACAAGAATTTTAGCATAAAAGCGAAATTGCTATCATTTTCTATTTTGAAAAGAGACATGAAGATCGCATAACGAAATGTGTAAAATGCAGTATGTTCTAGCTAGCTATGACAGAAAATGAGGATGCAGATGCAGGTAAGCCTCACTCTGGGCATACACAGGACCTCTTGTAAAGCGGTGCAGCGATGTTTTCTTAGTTGATACCCGACCGAACGTGCCCTTCATTGTCTCTCCTGTGGACACTGAACTCCCAAAGTTGCAGAAAAGTCTGGGTCAGGTTGTTCAGCCTGTGCCATTGTGGGATTTACATCCAGCAGGCAATCAGAGTGAAGCTTTCTGTTGTGAGACACTACATGTTTGCCATACAAACATCTTCTGGAAAAGTTTACAGAGATGAAAGGGACTTTTGTAGGGAATTCTGACAGCCTATAACAAAGGTCCAGTGAATGTAAACAAGGTCAGTGGAGCCAGCAAAATGCGTGAATGCCACAGAAACTGATAATCTGTATCATCTCAGTCAGCCTTCAGAGGCTTCCTAATAGTATGCTCTTGGTCAACGCAGTTGGACACTTCCAAGTTCAAATCTCCATGACTGTGAACAAGCAACATTTCTTTGGCCTCAGTTTGCCTAGAAAATGGGGTAGTTGGACTTGAGAATTCAGCTGGTCTTATACTGCAGTGAGCCTAGATTTTATTGCGAGGCTTAAGTTTAGAAACTAACAAAGGCATGTTAGGATTCCTTTTTAGGATTTTTATCATGTCAGAGCTAACCTGTGTTTTTGTTTTGTTTTGCTTGGTAAGATTGTATTTCTGAAATGATATTAATCAGGAGGAAGAGATGGTCACCCCGCAACGTTTATTTAAAAATACAGTTTGAGATTCTAACATGTCAGAAGTCTTCACTTGTATCCTATGACAGAGCAGAGGAAATTGAGAGTGTTGCTTAAAATACACAGGTGATTTGGGGATATTAAGGCAACTTAATGTTATGCTAATGCTTAAAGTAATGAGATCTAAAGGTTGATGAGATAAATTTTTAATATGTGGCTATTTCACTGAGATAAAAAGACAAAAGCATTTTTAAAATAGGCTATATCTGAAATGAAAGGCTGATCCATTGAAACAGTGGATATAATTGATACTTCCCTCAGAATTTTGGTTTTATAGGATAAATCTTACTATATAAATCATTAGGTTTTAGGGTAACATTTTGTTGTTGTCGTTAGAGATCAGGAATGAGTCCTATTTCTCTTTCATTTTACTCACCTGTTTCTGATCTAAGTCTTCGAGTGCTTATTACATTGCAACTCACTAGGCTGTGTGTGGAATGCAAAGAAGGAAAGAAACTGAACCCTCTAGGAGTTTATAATCTAGCAGGAGTGACACACATGCTCACAAAATAATAAGGCGAGGTCTTATTCATGTTGAGAGAGGTTTAAGCAAAATGTTGGATAATCTGTTATGCATAAATATAGTTACCGCCGTAAACATGGTGACATTTAATGAGAATTGTGGTCGCTGAGATGTCAAGTAAGCTTATGAAGGTTTTTCTTTTCAGAAGAGTATTTTAAACAGAATACCCAAATGGCATGTAGGACACAGAACACTTGTGTGTATTGCTATTATCTCATGATAATTTCAAACAACCAGGAGCATGAATCACATACCACACTTACAAACCAAGAGCTTAATCAAATGTCATCTTCTAGTACCTTTTCCCTAGTATCTTAGCATTTCACAGAGATGGAGGAAAGGATGGAATGAGGTGTGTTTTTATTTTTTTTTAATTCTTTTTTTTTTTTTTAAGATTTTGTTTATTTATTTGACAGAGAGAGACACAGAGAGAGAGGGAACACAAGCAGGGACAGTGGGAGAGGGAGAAGCAGGCTTCCCGCAGAGCAGGGAGCCCGATATGGGACTCGATCCCAGGACCCTGGGATCATGACCTGAGCTGAAGGCAGACGCTTAACTGACTGAGCCACCGAGGCGCCCCTGAGGTGTGTTTTTAAATCTCACAATACTAATGGATATAGGTCGCAGAAAACTGCCCAGCATCGGAGGCATGAATATAGAAAGGGTCAGATCAGATGAGAAGCGGCTGTCCCAGGAACCTCACGGTAGAATGGCTGAAGTTCAAGCATGCCATGGGGACAATGATGGGAGAATCCACTGCTTCTCTTGACTCCCGGCTCACATACCTCCCACCAAAGCCCATAATTGGGAGGGAAGACTAGACGGCGTGGAAGAAAATGTTTTGTACTTTCATTTAAATGAGCACAAAGGGAAGGAACAGTTTTGCTTCACATGGGAAGTCAGTCATTTCTTGGGTTGCTAGCTCAATGTTTTAGCAGAACAGCTGTTCAGTACAATGTGGCTTTCTACAAGCAATATTTCTACTGCTAGAAAAGTGGCAGTCTGCCAAAGAGAGTGCCCAGACCAACCCCTAAACAAAAAAAATCTTTTGTCAACGACTCTAATAATTTGTACAATTCAGGAAAGGGAGGTTGCACGGTCTTTGCAGATGTGCATTTATGATGCTATTTTTAAGCAGAGCAGCATGGAAGAATAGATTCATACGAATCATAAGTTGATCATTCATTTTAAGCATTTGGCTTCTGCTCCTTCTAAAATTCCACTCTGTGGAAAGAAAACACAGCCAGCCTTGAAACGAGGTAAGGCAGGGTGTGACAACAAGATGAAATCCTTCATTTCCAAACCTGTGATACTTGCTCAAAAACAAAAAGCTTTGGGGTGTTTTCTTTCCCCTCAAAGGAAAGAAATGTGGTTTTTCTGATCCCTCACAGAAGAAACTTGCTATCCTTCAGCATTTTGAGGAAATAAACTCATAATGAGCCCGCATTCTTTTACTGCAGTCCATTCTCTGAAAATGAGTTTAAGTGCTGAAGGAAATGCCAGAAGCATTTACGCAACCAGCACCAAATTAATGTGTGTTACTTCTCTGTATTTTAACATCACAGACGCTGTGCAGTTTTTCTGGTGTGAAACTGGGTTTAGTCTCAGACGTGTCCTCTGCACTCTGGTTACCCAGACTCTACAGCAGTGGATTCTGCTGGCTTTGATGCTGGCGATGGGGTTAAGAAGAGAATTTTTATAAATTGCACTTCCCTGGGAAAGAACCTTCAAACTTCTCCTAACAGTAGAGGATAAAATCTGATAGAATCCTCATCTTGGGTTTTTTTTTTTTTTTTTATTCAACCATCTACTTGATATTGACATAAAGGGATTAGACTACTCTCTTAAAATATGAATTCATGTATTTAAAAGGACATAAAATTAATACAGACCCAGTCAGTAGAGGTGATTCTAGAGCAAAGACAGCCGTAGAAGTTTCACTGACTCGATCAAAGGCTTCCTCTAATTTAGACAGTTGGGATCTTTGTTATTGTTGGTGTTTTCTTTTTTAAAAATCCAATCTTTGCCTATCGCATATAGGTGTAAAAACTGCTCAGTTAAACGGAGTTGCATGCATTACTACACCAGGAGTAGTTTGCTCCCCTTAGAATGCAGTCCCCTCAAGTTTTAACACATATATACTAATGTAGAAGTATTAACCAAGATGATGGAATATTACTAAGATAGGTTATTTTATGCTACTAATGAAGATATAGTCTTCCAATTGTTCTGGTGGGCTGTTTCGTCATACTTCAAGTTGTTTCTCAAGAGTTTTTCAAATGTTTCCTGAATCTAATAAGTATTTACAGTGACAATTACAATTGATTACTTAGGTGGCCCCCAGTGGAGGGGAACTGCACTTTGTGAAGTGACAAGTGCCAGACGAATTGTTTCTAAAATGTTCTTTTATATATTAACAAAACCCCTTTTTTTTTTTAACATATTAGAGAAATTCTCTAGGTGTAGGATTTCGGCAGCAATTCATGTTAAAAACCGAGGTCTTTCAATAAAGCAAATGATTATTCCCCCAAATACATATTTTACATTCACGTCTTCAATTTTTAAGATATCTCAAAGTGAGGAAAGGGAAATATAAAAAATAAATTAGAGTTACTGACTTGTGTCTAATGGCAATATATTTCAGGAACGTATTGGGAGGCACAAAGTTATCCTGCTGCTTTACTCATGCCAGCTCTTACTTCAGTGACTTAAAGGGTCGATACTTTTTGATGTGTAAGTGTAAAGCTATATGATCATTTTTCACACTTAGGCATTATCTTTCCCAAAAATCATAGGAACAGCATGCCAGTCATTATTGTATATGAAGGCATTTTCTGGTATGAGTTGGGTGGAAAAACATGCAAAGATATTGTACATCCATGATCACATTTCATATTTATAAAACTTCATGAGATGAACTCCTTTTTCCTTTTGCATGTAGAGTTATTTTTAATTACTCCAACTCTCTCGGTGCTAAAAGATACATAAGTGAGAAAAAGGAATGTTTGAAGATGGTTTCTTTCAGTGAACTTAGGTGCTTTGTGTACTGAGCAGTTGTACCCAATGAAACTCATTTAGTTTGGCCCGTGATTTATGCAAGTGGCTCAAGAGCCCTGAATCCATTAATAATAGTCTCTGTACAAAACACAAGAAAGACTAAAAATAAAATTCTGTCGATCTGTATCTGTCATAATTCATGTAAAACTCCTATAGAAACAATTGGTATGCGTTTAGTAACCCTACCATCTTGTCTTATCAAGGTGATGATTGCATTCCAGCACATTTCTAGCCAATCCCCCAAAATAGATGGAGTGAGACTGGCAGATAGACAGTTGATTTGATTGTGGTCCAACTGATGTCCGCACCATTGTTTTTGTTAGCATGTGGGTAAATTAACTCGGCATGCAGAAAACATTCAGACCTTTCACTAGACTTTACTCCTGTCGAGTTTGCTTGACCAAGGTGGACTCGGGGAGTGAGATCGGGAGTCCTGGAGGAATTCACCCCACTACCAAGCATGTTCTGTTGATATAACAAATGACTAAATTACACTCACACACTTCCTCACCTGCAGCTATTTGTAAGATGAAACCGTATTAGGAGGTTATAATTTCAGAGCACACTAAATTTTTTCTCATGGTTTTTCACAGTGACATTATCCTATGAAATAGTGGGACAACTTGCCCAGTGTCAGGTTTATAATCCCCTGCTCTCATTAACTTTTTGCTGAACTCTTTCTCCTCTTCTTCATTGCTCTCTTTTGAATTATGTCTGTGGCAAACCTCAGCCTTCGTTTGATTAAGGAAAGTTGATATGTTAGTGTAATCTGAGTTCTCAGACTTTGTTCTACAGTCACCTCTTTGCTACTTTCCACTTCCAGGATTCTTTTCCCTTCTCCTTTTTTTTTTTTTTTCCCCTCCCTATCTAAACTGTCCCTTGGAGGGACTGCATTTCATGATCTTGTTCAAAGAATTGCAGAGCAAAATTGTGAAACAGTGGTAACATTTTAGATAATGATTAAGCAGCGGTCCTAAGAGCAGCCAGTCCAAATCAGATCTTTAAGCACAGATTTCTCAGAGATTTTCATATTTCACTTTGGTTTCTAGGGCATGTAATACTGGATGGTGGATTTGGAGGGGGGAGAAAACTCCCCATTGCCTTGTATGCCACTTACAATCCCCATGTACAACCTTATATCCATATTGATTGTATGCTATGAATCTCTGCTGCTAATGTTAGTCACCTGATTTGCAGAGAACTAGAACTAATAACCTTTTCAAATGTTATCAAATTATGACAAATCCTAGACCAATCAAATTACTTAAGTGATCATTGATCATTTATTTGATATTTTAATTTTGAATGAGTCTACCTCAAGGACTTCTTGATATTTCCTTTATTTTTAGTAAGACCACAAATGCCAAACAGTAAAACAGTTCATAAATTTCACCAACAATGAACCCAGAATACTATGAATTAGCTTTATTTAAAATGATCTTAAGAGAAATGAATGGCCTTTAGCATAATTATAGACATAGCAGACACAGTGGAAATCGGGGGAAATCACCGGATTAGGAAGTACGTCTGACTATATTATATGTCTGTTTGGGGTGTGAAGGGGTCTGATTAGATTTCTCGGTGGTGAAGGAGACCGAAGCTTTTGCATTTAGGTCGCCCCACATTTTAGGTTGCTAATGATTTCATTTTAATGTCACCGTTTAGTTTCATACTGATCATTTATACTGACAAAAAGGAAGAAAAGAAAACAAGGAACCTGTCATCAATCATTCATTTAATCAAGTAGTAAAAGTAGATAAATAAACATACTGAGTTAATTATTCTTCTGTATGTAGTGATTGACAATAAAGTTAATTTATGCCTATTTTAACCCTTCGATATTTTGTGCCATTAGGAATAATAGCTATTAGCAGTTGTAGAGAGGACTTGGGGGTGAACTTTTTCTTCCTAAAGTGCCTTAAGAAAATTCAGTCTTCATACTTAGGGTATTTATTCACTTGAAATCTATTTTGCTAAAGAGTTGTGGTTATTTGCATCTAAGCATATTAACTCCATGCTACCAAATATAATGAAAAACAATTATGTTAGTCTGCCTCCTTTGTTGTATTCCTATTCAGACTCTTTAATGAAGACCTTTTTCTTAGCAATGTGCATTTTTAATGTGTAAAAGGATTTGTCACCAGATACAAATACGTTATAAATTCAAATGTGTATTAGATACCGCACTAATGGAAAAAAGTCTTAGTGACAACAAAACACTAACACATATATTTGAGTTAAAAGAGCTTTTGAAAGTTCTAAAAACCTATTTTGGGTTTGTCAGCACTTTTCTGCAGTTTTCCAGACAATTTTTTTTTTCTGGTGGCTATTCTTATTAAAATATCAGTGATTACTTTTATTAGACCTTCCATAAACAAGTGTGTTCTTCAGGTGAGTATGGGTAGTGAAACTAAATTGTCTAAAGATGTCCTCTGGAATCTTTCTGGCACTCTCCTCTAAATCAGTCTGCAGACAAGAAACGGGGAAGCAAGAAGCAGACTTAATGGATTTGGGGTTGAAAATAGGAATTTAATTGTTGATTAAAATTGTGTAAAGATCTGAGCCTTCAAGAAAGTATGGGTGCCTTTATGACCAGAGATACGCTTCTTCTAGGTGTATTTTATTACATGACTCTCCCCTTGGCAGTTTTCATGTTTCGTGTAGCTGAATCAACCCACTCACTGTTTTTGATTTCTTGCCCAGCTCTTGTGTTTGCTTCAGTTCTAACAAACTAGAACTGGAATCTGAGAGAGTTGGTGGGCAAGACCAGAATACATTTCACACAGAAGCCACGCTTCGTGTCGAATCTCTTTGCGATAAAGGAGGAAAAAAGAAAAAGCTTGCATATTTTTGCTTGGCCTGTTTAGGAAATTAGCAGGTTGAGTATTAGTCCCGAAATCTGTAATCATAAATAGCAAGTGGCGGTAGATTTTGAGCTTGTGTCAGGATTACCAGATTCCCATATTCTTGATTGCTCGTGTTGAAATGTGCTCCCTGCAAACGTTTGGCTTGAGGAAGAGGTTTTGTTCATAAGGCTTTCTGACACCAGAACAGGTAAGGTATTGTAGTGTGATCTTTAATGACGAAGTAAAATTTGGAAATTACACGCAATTTAAAATGGTAGCTATGAACTAGGTAAAACAACATACAGAAAATAATTCACCTCATCAAGTCAATGTACAAGTAAATGAGAACAACGCATGGATCATATGTTGTTTTTTTTTTTTTAATATTTTCTTATTTATTTGACAGAGAGAGACACAGTGAGAGAGGGAACACAAGCAGGGGGAGTGGGAGAGGGAGAAACGGGCTTCCCCCTGAGCAGGGAGCCCGATGCGGGGCTCGATCCCAGGACCCCGGGATCATGACCTGAGCCGAAGGCAGCCGCTTAACGACTGAGCCACCCAGGCGCCCCATGATATGTTTTTGAAAGTAAAGATTATCCACATTTCTTAAGTTTAGAGTAATTCTATTTGATGAATGAATCCATCTGCCTCCTCACCCCCATTCCTGCGATGGACACCTCGAAACTTCATTAATTGCTCTGTAAATGTATTAAAGAGAAACCTTTTTATTCTTTTTTGTTAGTCCTTTGTTTGGCCTCCTTTTACCTGCATGCATTAATTAAGCTGCAGTATGAATGAAGAGTGGGAATTTGTGGCCTTTTTGTTGACAGAAATAATGGTTAATCTCTTCAGCTTTGTCCACTTTATGACTTGGCTTTTTTTCACTCACTTAACAATCTGCAGCTAGCAAGTTTAGCATAATACAGTTTGTAATCACTGTGGTAACAGTAAAATCAACAACTCTGTGTTTTCTTCCTGGAATAAACTTTCAAAGTTCTTTTTGGACTTACATTTGAGAGAGAGCATAAAAACTGGGGGGAAAGATGCCAAAGAATCTCTAAGTAGATGGTAGACAGATGCCCATCTATATGACCAAATACAAACATAGTTTTAAAAGGAAAGATCTGAATTTGAATTGAAATATTGGGTCAAAATCTACTTCATGAGAAAATAAATTTTAAATCTGGATTTCTGATCGCTTTCAAACGCTAGACATAATGAATCTTTTAGGCACAAGTGTATCTTTAATACGGCAAAATGAACGTTTTCTTGGTGTAATTCTTAGAGCTACTTAGCGTCTATTTGATATATCTTTTAGTTTTCTTAATCAGTGGGTTTCTGTCCCCGGCCCCAGGGTTTTAAGGTGATAAAGAAGATAGGCTGGTTCTGGTTTACCTTCTGTCCTTCCTGAATTTCATTGCTCTCTCTCCCCTGGAAAAGAATCAAAGAAGAAAGGATTTTTCGGTGCTCAGAAGTGATGGGGTGAAGCTAACGCCTTCCACCTGATCATCTGATTCTTTTGTTTTGTTCTACTACAAGCTCTTAGTTGCCCCTGTGTGTCACATAGAGAACAGTATTCCAGTTAAGTCTTCCAGTTATTAGCAGTTTCTCTCCTTTAAATTACTTTATTGTGGTTTTATGTATCCATTGACAATAAGAAGTATATTTTAATCACCTACTGTTTGTTCTCTGTGCTTGGAGATAGAAAAGACATAGAAGATGCATTTCTGCTGTTGAAACATTTGTAATTTATTTGTAGAAATGGGGCTTTTGATATAAAAAAATTAGACACCATTTTTGAGAGAATCCAATAGCAGTGAAGTGCTTGTTAAACTAAAGAACGATCCTGGCCTGTGCCCTTCTCGGAAGCCAGAGGGCTAAAGGAGTATATTTTGGAACCCTGGTGGCTACATGGAGAAAGTTCTTGTCTTTTTTAGTGTGTCTTCATAAACTTTGTCCTCCTTGAGCTACTCAGGGACTTATGAAGAAAGACAGGTACTCTATAGTTTTACAGATGAGAAAACTGGGGCACAAACGCACCAAGTGACTTGTTCAAGATTAGATGGGTTCTTAAGTCTGAAGCATGCTATCACATTTTCCCAAGGTTGAGATGTCCTGTGATTCACAGTGGGCTTTGAAGTCAGCTCCCTGTGATTTTAGTTGATGGAGATCCCCAGGTCTGGCCTAAACACTGTAGTCTGTGAACTGAGACTCAACAATCATTTTGTTTTGATTTTCCATGAATCTTAAGAGACTGTAACAACAAATGGTGTATTCAGAGATAGATTCAAAGAATGCTCTGAGTTTCTCTGAGGGTATTTCTGCTAATAGTTATCACGGCAACATTATACCTAACATTAGTTAGCTTTTAAGTTTTCAGTCTTCATAAGAAATAGATCAAGCTTTTCATTTTACCATTTTTTTTTTAAAGATTTTATTTATGTGTGAGAGAGAGTGTGTGTGTATGCACACGCCAGCAGGGGGAGGTGCAGAAGGAGAGGGACAAGCTGACTCGCTGCTGAAAGGGGACCCCAACTCAGGCCTGATCCCATCCCAGACCCCGAGATCATGACCTAAGACGAGGTCAGATGCTTAACCAACTGAACTACCCCGGCACCCTGGTTTTACCATTTCTTTTTAGTGAAATTAAACTGAAATATCCAACTAGTGAACTAGATTTAGACTTTTTCAGTGGGTTTTAGGAAAAATGTATTGTGGTTGAAACCTTTCTTAGGCTTTGGTTACCTTTTAGAAGAAACACTGTAATTTTAACATAGCAGGTCACTGTTCCTGTGTTCCACACCTATGCCTATGTTCATTTCCCCTTCCCTGTAGAAGGGAAGTGCTGTTATTTACCATTTTTAAATGCGTGTCACGATAGCACAAACTTTAGATTTCTCAGATTTTGGTGTACTCTTTGATGAAGTCTTACTCTTCTGGCAGCTTTTGTGTTCCCTCTCTACTTTATTAGACAGCATTTCCTGGAATTTGGAATGCTATTTTTCTTGGCATTTTAGTGGGCAGCTTATGTACTCAAGGCATCACCTAAGTACCAGCCACACATTCTTGACTGAATAATGATGTATGTAGAATGTTACTTTTTTTGCCTTATAAATGGATAGCAATTTACACAGCTGTGGATGTGGGATGTTTCAATCCCAGACCATGTTGTAAGAAAAATTGAATGACAGTGAGCAAAACAGCAGTAATTATAAAACTAATTACTAAATGCTGATGATGCCCATAGGCTTTGCATAACTAAAATTAGAAAAGGAAATTGCTTTCGGCTTCAGAGAGGCAACATGCTAGTTATTTCACTGTTTCAGTCAAAATGGAGGGTAGTATATAAAGTTCAATCAGGAAAATATACATGCATACATATCTATAGATTTGCATATACATATATTTCTCTATGTTGAAATGTTATTCACTCTATCTTACAATTTTATTTATAGAACTTTATGCATAGATATTTACATAAAGGAGATAAGTATACTAAAATATTTGAATGCAGTATATATACTGTGCATTTCACATACACTATAATTACAGCATTAAAATGCATATCTTTACAATATATTTATACATGTTAGGTTTCTCTCATGTACATTTTCACAGCAGAATGTAGTGTATATTTCCACCCTTGCATAAAGAATCTAATCTTGTGAATTCATAGCACATTCTTCTAAATGAAATACCAAAAAATTAAAACATAGATCGGCTCATAGAAAATGAATTATCATGTTTTGAGAAGACAAATGATTGATAAATCAGCAGTCTGTAAGGCATACCTTTGTTCATGTTCAATTTGAAACTAAGAAATATGTGATATTAACCCCACAGAAATTACTGAGATTGTAAACCTATTACCTGCAGACCCCAGACAATTCTAGAATTAGAAATGCTAGAGCTGGTATTGATAATACTCAAGTAGGAAGTATGGTGAAGTGAATTATGTCAGTATACATATAAATGGAAAATGATTTATTTTTTTTTAAAGATTTTATTTATTTATTTGAGAGAGAGCATGAGAGGGGAGAGGGTCAGAGGGAGAAGCAGACTCCCCACTGAGCAGGGAGCCCGATGTGGGACTCGATCCTGGGGGCTCCAGGATCATGACCTGAGCTGAAGGCAGTTGCTTAACCAACTGAGCCACAGAGGCACCCTGGAAAATGATTTAATGAATTAAAAATGTGAACATTTTATCGAAAATGTTTTCTTGTTCCTTAACAAAATTAGTTGATTTCTATTTCTGTCCTCTCTGTAGGCCTACAGACAAATGTTGTAAAACACAAACTCTCCTCAATAAACTATTAATGGTTATGTTTAAGTTTCAGATTAAATAGATCATGGATCAGGAAGATGAATCATTGTTGATACAGAGGGAAAATGAATCCTGCATTTAAAAAATTCAAGTAGTTTGAATGACCTAAAATGTAACATTTTATTTAATTTTCTGCCACATGTTATTTCAAAAGTCCTAAGAAATTAAAATGACAAAAGATGATACTGTCTGTAGACATATATTATTGAAATGAAATCCAAGTATAATTGAATCAAGGCTGTAATGAAATTCTTCTTGTAACTTTTACCTAGTGGGGCAGTGCAATGCGTTAGTTCTTCCCATTTGTGTTAGTGAATTTAGTAATTAGCTCTTTTACTAAGGCAAATGGTCTAATAATGGAGGAATAAATCACAGAATGGCATATAAAATGAATATGGAAAGTCTTGCTTCATGTGTAATGTCTGGTAACTTAGTCAGCTGTAACTAATACGTACACAAGTTGGGGTAAAGTCTCAACTTCCGCAAGTTATACAAGGTCCCGAGAGTCATAACAAATCATTGCTGCTCATCAGACGTCCTTCAGATGTGAGGTGACGTCAGTAGTGAAAGTAAGTATGTGATCAAGAATTCAGAGAGCGTAGGGTGAACTAAAGTGGTATTAATAGGTTTATATCTGTAAAAAAAAAAATGGCATATGTTTGGCCTCAAATTTATTACATTCCAGTTTGTTCTTCCTGGGGCTTTGAGGGGAGAGGATAGGAAAACACCTCTCAGTGTGTTGTGTGAGAAATACAGGTTTTCTTTGAAGTAAGTGACATGGGAGAGTTTCAGGAGAAGGAGGGGACGGCCAGGTAGAAAGAGAGGTATGAGCTTATAGGGAACAAATTCATCCATATATTTCACATATGACCACTGAGAACCCAGTGTTTGCCAAGCTTACCGCCATCTTGAGGGAAAATAAAAACTTGTCTCTAGGCAGTATTTGAACTCAAAACTTGGTCCCTTTATGTGTGAATAGAATTTTAGGAGAAGACAGATAACAACAAAACCATTTTTTCAAGGCTCTCTGTTCAAAAGTCATTGTCATTTAACTCATTAAGAAAGCACTCAGCGTGCTGTGGGGTGCTGTTTTTATCAACCAGTACCAGCAGGCAAGCCTTGCTTACAAAGTTCATTTTCTACAGATTTTCTGTCATGTTTCACCTTGGTAATCTCCATCTCTTGTGTGCAAAAAGAAACAATTTATTTTCAACACTTGAGGGATGTAGAACATCTGACTGCTGTCATAACCTATTGTTTTTAACATAAACATTATAGCTGCATTTGCCTTGAAATATTTGCCCATGATTGCGTGAATCTGAGCCAGGTACGTGAGTGTCACCTTGTGCTCTCCAGCATCAAAACTGAGACCTTTGGCTTAGAAAGTGCCATTTGCTCCCTTCACAAGCACTTACTTCAACAAAATTAGAAATGGATTTCCTTTTCATCATTGAGCTAAACAGTGCAGTAACTGAAGAAAAACTTATGAGAGAATGTATTGCTTTTAACCATAGCATCTAGAACCCCTCAAATGTGGCTAAGGGCCTACTATATTTTCCTTTATCAAAAGCTGGTTGATTGCTTAATGGTTGAAGTACTACTAAATAGCTTATATCACATCACTGGAGAAAATGTGCTTTACATCAATTGCACAATGTAATTCTTTCTATTATTTTGGTAGAATTGTTTTACCTTGCATGGAAGCATGCATATAAGAGAGAGAATGATTTGATAATCTTTTGTGATATACAGGATGTCTAAAATGTGTTATTCAGGAATTATGCCGGTTCACTTAGAAAGCTGGAGCCCTTTGCTATTTCCTTTGATCACTCATTTGTGGAATAATGTAGCTTACGACTCAACATTTATCTGGTTTAAAACCAAAATAGATACTTATATTTAGTTAATTCCCGGCTCCATTTTGTATGCCCACTACTCTTTTTCTTTCTTTCTCACCCATCTCTAATTTTATATTTCATATGCCCCTGTCAGCCTTATTAAATAATTTTTGGAGCATTATGAGGTATATAAAAAGAATCACTATCTAATTTCATTACGTGAAATGAAGGTTTCCTTTGTATTGATACCCTTGGCTATGAAATTTTCATTCATCCTTGAACTAGGATAAACACTTACTCTAAAAGTATTTTACCCCCCTTTTTTTTTTCCTGATTAATATTCTTCTTTGATAATTTGATTGACTGTTGTAGAAGTCAAGGGAACATTTGTTTTTCCCCATGACTTCTCTGAGTTGATGGCTCTGCTCTTTCCTCTCTTGAGAGACCGCATAACCGCCCCCGCCCTGCCAACACACACACACCTTTCTGAGCATTATTTTGAACTGTTCACAGCTGGTTTCTAGTCTGACATCAATTTGTGGTCTTTTAAAATGTTTCCAAGCACCTCTTTGGGACTTAATATTTCTGCTCTGCTATAGCTTTTTAATTGACTGATAAGTTGCCTTTTTAGAAGTTTTTTTCCTGTGGGTTTGGCCTCTCCAGCCCTCTTTGTGTTCTTTTTCATTTTTATACTAATAATTACCACACTTCCCAATTAATTGCCATTTGTGAATATAATTGATGTGTTTCCTCCCTCTCCAGACCACTAATGAAGATGTTAAATAAGTCTTAGCGTGAGGCTTAACCTCTGCAGAATTCCCTTGGACCATGGGTATATTAGAGTTTACTATAGCTTTATTTATTTTCCCTGCCTTTAAGAGTCCTTCTGCTTGAGACATTTTAATTCATGTTCTAGGATTTCCCAATCAGGGAGCTCTGCATGAAGTGTCTGTCCAGATACATAATGCCTATTGAACTCTCTCTGATTTCTGCACACAAAGATCATTGGTTTACTCACATATCCGAGATTCTTAGAAGCAGTGTTGGCATTCAAGACAGTGAAAACAAAATGCTTTTGTGAATTTAATGTGTGAAATATTATCACTGTGAGATAAATCCATCTGATGGCTCCCTGTTTGGCAGTGTTGGCACAAGGGAGTGCATCAAAGGTGTTTAACACGAATGTCCTATGTAGCTGTCTTAGAAGAGAGTATGCTTCCATTCCAACCCAATGATATTGGGTCCACTTTCTCTATGATCAGAATATTACAAAGGGAGTGGAGCATAATTTATATCAGAGGTTCTGTGACGGAATGAAATGGAACTCTTTTGAAGTATGATCTCTGAAAGCACAGCATGAAGCTCAAATAAAGTGAAGGACATTCGCTATTACAAGTAATGTCCTTAATAATCTTGTTAGTCTAGTCTCCCTCTGTACGAGACAAATGGAACATTATTGGCTTATGGGCTGTAGTAAATAATTTAGTTTCCAATATTCAGGCTGCTTTGACAGTAAATTAAAATGACATGAAAGGGGCTTGTTGAATAAAGAAAGTATCCAATCAAATTTAATTGGCATGACTAAGGCAGTAGAAATATGTTTTATAATTAAACCATGTTGTCTTGGAGCTTTATAAGCATGTATGAATCAAAATGTCAAAAATTATTCTTTGATACTGTGCATTTAAAACTTTGCATGGTGAATAGTTCCCTTAAACAAGCTTCTAGACATGCATATTGATGTAACATGAAAATAGTTTCATGTTTTAAATAATAAGTGATAAACTTCTCCATTTGTAAACCCTTGCAAGGAGCAATTCTGATAACAGACCACTTAGAACTCTCTTTTACAGGACTTTGTTTTCAAATTGATACACTAATAACTCAGGAAGCTATAATTTTGTGCTTATATTATGGTCTTTCAATGCTCAATCTTTTGGTGAAGAAAAAAAAATAAGATCCAAACTCACTGAGCAGAACAAAGAAAAGAAATAGTATTGAGGGAAAAAAAGAATAATACAAGGTATATTTTGGTTTACTGTAACCTTCTCAAATTCAAGAGGAATTGGATTTTCTACATTTGACAGCAAATGTGTCAAATGCTTCTGCTATAAAAGACAGGAAGCCGTGGGAATTTCAGATTTTTGTACGACCACCTGCCCTATTTTTTTTTTCTTCCCTGAAAGTGGTGCATAAGTAAGTGCCTATTTGTAATAAAATTCCTAATGATGGTTCTTTCCACAACTCAGGTGGAAAATATATGGTGGTGATGGTGGTGTCTGAGTCTGCAGAGATTGCTTATAAAAACTGAAAAGAGCTTAGCGAATCATTTTTCATTCTTAGCCTTTTCCAACGTCCAAGTCAAAGTAAGCTAAAGATTAGAAAAGTAAGCAAGGAAGGGAGAGGGGGTCAGCTACATCAACAGTATTCAAAATACTAAGATCATATATGACTTTTTATTAGAGATTTGAGTATTATTTTCTAATCTGATAACTTTTCAAGGAATATTTTTGCTAATAGTCACTCTATTTTCTAGATTAGGCCAAATCTAAGGAGCTGTTTCAGAGATAATACAGTTATTGTTTACATTGCTCCAAGATAGATCTAAAGCAATATGCTACAAATGTAGCTTCTCTAATATTTTGTACTTTGTGCAAAGCTGAGGCATCAATGATGTAGAAATGCATGAAGCATTTCCTTTGGGTGAAAAAACTGACCTGAATGAATATTCTTAAAATCTGCTCTCTACAGTTTATATTCTTCTCCACTTGAAGACTTGAAAACTTTAAGCACTCTTTTATTAGAATTTTGACATAGGAACAAATTAAGGAGGTTTTTTTTTTTTTTTTTTTTTCTTTCACTTTTTTCCCCCTTGGTGTTGATCAGGTAACCTCTATAGACATGCAAATGATAAATGCTCATTTTACTTTCTCTTTTTTTAAACCATGTTACTAGCAAAAATCATTACTAACAGGCATTGTCTGTACCACTGTGACCTCAAAGGAGAAAAATAAATGAATGACTTCATCATGAAAGCAGAAAAGCCTCACCAGAGAACATTTCTGGAGAGCATAATGCAAACTGGGATATCTATTTAGTCATAATCGCTCTGTCTGAGAACGCTGTTCTCTCTTGGTAACCCTAATGCATATCAAGACTTTTTGTTTGAGTACCTACTCCTTTGTTTCTCACACTTCAATATGTATCAGAATCACGGGGTGGGCTTGTTAAAACAGATTGCTGCACCCTCCTTCCTGAGTTTCCGATTCAGTACGTCTGGGGCAGGGTCCAAGAATTTGCATTTTTAACTAACCTCCAGGTGATTTTGCTGGGCAGAAACACTTTGAGAACCATTCACTCCTACTATAAACATGCAATTATTAATCTCCTCCTATGAGCTAGGAATTGGAGGCCCGCCTCTGCCATCAGGGAGCTGAAGGTCTGTCCTCTGGGAAGTGAGCACTGTGTCTGGACTTTAAGTAAAACACATACCCTACCTTGGGCAAAGGCTCCGAGCACTGTGGCCACTCACAGTAGAGCAACTAAGAAGCTTTGGGTGTTGAGAGGTGCCTTCTGGAAGATCTAAAGTTCAAGCTGAAGCCTGAAAGATGAGTTAGGAGCTTTCCTTTTTTTTTTTTTTTTTTTTTTTTAAGCATTGGTATTAGCCTAAAACCCCATTAATGTTAGTTCTCTAAAGGGAAAAATTATTTGCCTTTAAAAATTTAATTCAACAATTACTACTTAGAAAGGAATAAAAGAATGGGAAAGGTGCTTTTCCTAGAAGGCTTCTCAGTCCAAAGAACTTCACTTCTATGCATGTAGGTTTATTTGAATTTGTACAAACGTTATAGCTACTTTTGCTCTAGGCTTTCTCTTCGGAAAATCTTTCAATTTTACTGACACCTACATTTATTTACAAAATTATCCACCAAAGCAAAATATAAACACATGAGGATTTTCACTATTTGGGGTTGGAGCCCATTGCTTTCATTTGCATTTGACTTCCCAGTTATTTGGAGGCTTATGCCTTCTACTTCTTCCAAGCTTATAGAGGGTGTGTGATAAATACATTGGAAGTTTTAAAAATATTTTCTATTTTTAAGTAGTGTGTTTCATTTTTTTTCTCAGATCTAGAGTTGATCTAGCTCAAAAGGCATGTGATTATCTGGATTGTGAGATGCTTCTAGAAAACAAAATCTTAAGACGATAGTGACAGATGGAATGACTGTAGCTCCTGCCATTTTGGACCTTACATCTTCGGAGTGCAATGTGAAAATAAAACTATCCTATATTTTATCTGCAGCCAACTTTTTCTGAATACCCTACTCTCTTTTAATTTTGTTTCCTACAAACTCTGGTATATCATTATCCCCATTTTACAGATGAAATGGGCCAAGAGGAGTTGACCCTGAGGCCACATGGCCACTATGTGGTACAGGCAATTATTAAAATACTCTATTTTGATTTGTTCAGTACTGTTTCTACTCTACCACATTACCAGAGAACCTTTAACTGCTTACACTTGCCTGGCCTGGCAGGACTCAGCAGTGCCTGAGGAAAGGCTGCCCTATGCTTGTCAACTTGAGTGGGCATCCCTTCCCTACATGGTTTCTTCTGACTTTGTACTTGCTTTGGAGACAAGTGATTTTCCTGTAGGCTGATGGTTTCTAGCTTTTTAAAGTTTTTTCCTTTTTGGTCTGAGGACATTTTACTTTGACATACAAACAAGTATATAGGAGGCTATTTGAAAACCATAGCTCTAGGCCAGTGGTTCCTAACCTTGGCAGCTCTCCTGATTTAGCTGAAAAGCTTTTAGGAAGTGAGTGTTCTGAGTCTCCCTCAGACTACCTGATTCAGAATATCCATTAGAAATCTACTAGGCAGTTGTGATGTGATCAGCCTGATTTGAGAGTAATGATAACTAACATTAGTAAGTCTTTATTCCTGCATACCAGATTGCTTTATGTGTAATTCATGGATTATCTCATTTAATCCTGATGATACAGAACTAGCCAGTTGGAAGAACCACAATTCAAACTCAGATGATCTGTTTTCAGATGTAGAACACTTCACTCCCCTGCTGTAGGTCTCTGGCCGGTGTTGGCATTCCATGCTGGTTCTTCTCCTTGCCTTCCACCCCCAACCACATATGTGCACCTTAGCTGATTCTGCAATAGGGGATGCCTGTTGCCAAGATACTAGATTCCTTGAAAGATCCTGTAGAAAAGTAGGTTATTTAAAAATGGTTGATAATGGAAATTTCTACCAGGAGTATGATATCAGACCAAAAAAAAGGAAAAACAACATGAGATGGGTATGCTCTATCCACCCTCAGTCATTCACGAGAAATGTTCTTGAGTAAGGCAGTAAGCAGAATTTGCAAACCCGATATAAATTTTCTAGAGTGAAACAGGCTATTTTGAAGATGCATTATAATTTCCTCTAAGCCCTGCCTGGTTGTCTGTCAAAGTAAACATTTTCCTGACACCGTGTTCGTGAGGAATTTCAAAACTCTCTAATGCTCTGATGAATTTTTTAAAAATTGTTGGGCAAGTCATACTGTTAAGCTTTCTAGACAATGTACAATATCAGCATAAGCCATATTTTAATTTTTTATCAATAGCAAACTTTTTTCTCTAGTTGACCAATTTCCTTTTTTTTTTTTCTTTTTAAATTTGTATTTAAATTCTAGTTAGTTAATAGTGCAATAACAATTCCAGGAGTAGAATTCAGTGATTCATCACTTACATATAACACCCAGTGCTAATCACAAGTGCCCTCCTTAATCTGTCACCCATCTAGCCAATCCCCCCACCCCCCTCCCCTCCAGCAACCCTCAGTTTGTTCTCTATCTTTAAGAGTCTCTTGCGGTTTATTTCCCTCTCTCTCTTTCTCCCTCCCCCCCATATGTTCACATTTTGTTTCTTAAATTCCATGTATGAGTGAAATCATACAGTATTTGTCTTTCTCTAACTGACTTATTTCACTTAGCATGAGACATTCATGCTCCATCTGCATCATTGCAAATGGCAAGATTTCATCCTTTTTGATGGCTGAGTAATACTCCACTGAACCTTGAAAAACAAAAACCTATCTTGCCTTTTAGCTGTTGTTCTTTCTCCCTACAGCAGCTGTAGAGTTGGGAGGGAGGACATGGATTTGAAGTCAGCCGACTTGAGATCAGAGCTTGGCTCTGCCACTAACTGGCTTCATGACCTTGGGCAAGTTGATGAAATGCTCTGAGCTCTCCTTATCTGTGTAACGGGGACTATTCACAGCCACCTCGGGGGAGGATTTTGGTGAAGACCCCATGGCTAACCTGAGTGGGGGCAGCAGCAAAGAAACCTGCTTTGTGGGAGGAGCTCAGCATCAGCTCCTTTCTTCTCTACCTGTAGAGCTTTGATTCTTCTCACTGCAGTGTCTACTTCGATCTTGGTCTGCTCTAGTTCTAGGCCTTGGAAGAGAACTTGTTCCTGGAATCATAGACTTGTGAATCTAAGATTTGCTAATGAAATCATAAGTGAAGATGGAACTTCCTCGAGCTGTGTTTGTGCAAGTTCCTGTATTTCTAAAAGAAAAATGTTGAGTAAATCTTTTACTGCCCATTCTTTAACCCTCCTCCTTAGAACCTGTGTTAATTTGATTTACTTATTTCCTTGTAATTCTGGTTTTCCTTTTTTTGCTTCATAAATGCTTCTGCAGATGGGGAGGAATTTCAGGTTTCAGCTCTGTAGGGAAACCAACCAAACCTTTCCGTAGCTTGGATAACTTGTTATGAAGAGAGGGCATTGCTCCTTGTTTTACATTATTCTTCTTCTGATGAGATCTTTAGAAATATTCAGAATGGTCCTTTACTCAAAAATAAGGAGAAGGTTCTGGGCTCATTTATTTTGAAATAGAGACCTTGGTTTCCTCAAAAAAATGCTGACAGCGGGAACTCTTTATGATCTTGGCGATTGTAACATGTAATAACAGCATGACATTTTGCATTGAAGCAGGTTTTCCCTGTAAATTCTTGCTACTTTTTGGGAAAATTCACTGCAAGTTGGTAAAAAAAAACACACACACAAACATTCTATTATATATTTGTCACAGCTTCCAAGTAAAAAGTCGTAGTCAAGCTTGAGATTAAACAAGTCCTATTCACGTTTGAGAATAAACAATTTAACCTCAAACATGCTTCATTGATGAGAGAAAAGGTACATCATTTCCACAATTTGTTTTTAGAAGGACTCATGTAGAAACTATCATTTTTAATTAAAACTTACTTGCTAAGAGCACTTTTTTTTGTGTGTGGAAATTATTCTTAACAGTGAAGTGTGGGTTAGTAGGTAAGAGCTATAGAGAATATAAGTTCACCTTAGTGCCCGCTCTCACATTCATTATGGGTCTGCAAAGACAAGCACCCCAGATCCAGAAGAGCAGCATTTGCAGAATCCAGAAGTGTTTAAAAAGTGGATTATATTTTCATGATGTAGTTTAGCTAACTAGACAACTCTGTCATGGTAAAATGGTGATGAAGTCTAAATTCAATCCATGCAGGACAAGACACATGAGCTACAATGTGTGAAAAATGGCCTCAAGTGATAGGTTTTTACTGAACAAAATTCACAGTGATACAACTGCTTACCTTTTCACAGTGACACTTATTAGAACTTACGAGAATCGTAACAGGTAATCACTTTCTCAAGGCAACGTAACTTTGTATCAGCTGCAGGATTGTGTGTGGTGCTGGTAAGGTGTGTAGTCTGTCTTGTTCAGTCTGGACACTGCCATGCTGGTTGTCATAAAACCAATGGAAAATTCTAATCTGTACATTACACAGTCTCATTTCTTTCCAGGATTCATAATTTTAGATGTTCTAATCTTTAATGGAGGGATTTAAAATTGATTATGAGGTGTATATATTCATTCCGGTGTTCATTTGGAATATACAAGTTTTTAGCCTCTTTCAAATTCCCTATTCAGTATTTTGCAGGGTTGAAATATGAGTATAAAAATAGTAGCTTTTTTAATGCTTTTGTATAGGCTCAGGAGAGTCCTTCCTGCAATATCTAGCTGGAAAGGTAATGAACTGTAAAATATGTTGAAATGATTGGGGATTAAAAATCTCTGGTGTGTAGTGACAGTGCAATTATATTCCACAGTAAAGGTTTCTTGTGTTAAGAGTAATAAATAAAACTTATTTTTTCCCACTGTGATTGGTTGTCACCACCATAATGATAGTTTTGACCTTCTTCCTTTTCAAATGTCGTTAGCCTGTGACCAAGTAGTCAGGCTATAGCAAAATGCTGTGGAAACCTAAGTACAAAGTGAGAATTCTCACAAACCCACGGCGGTGAAATCGAGAGTACAATAGATGCCTTTCAGACTTCTGCCAAAGTGTTGCTTTTTAAGTGTGGTGGGCATACTTTGTTCTTGTTATTTGTTGACTCCTGTTCCTGGGCTTGGAATTCCTGCTCCTGGGCTCAGGTTTACAGCACTGCCTATCCTCGAATATACACTGTGTGAGTCAATGGACCCTACTGGCTTGCAGTCCCGAGAAGTCCAGCTCCTGAGCAATGCTTCTCCGGAAATAAAGTTAAACAGAAATGTAAGTCTTTGTCTATGGACTTAAAATTTTAGAAGATTGGAATACTTCTCATTTTTACTTGGTAAGCAGGGAAAGGGATTTAAGATTATATACCAACTGGTAAGTTTGCCTTTTTGTCAAATGTGAGGCCATTGTCAAAATTACTTTAAAGGATCAAACTGAAGAACATCACATTTGCTGGCTGGTATTCATGGCCTTTACTCCATTTTAATTCCCTTTAAAAACAAAAACAAAAACAAAAAATTTTTTTTCATCTGAAATGTGAATGTCGTGAAGTGCCTCCAGTGCAAGACTCCTGAGTAGCGTTGCACCATATATATTCATTAGAATTATGTGCCAGGTTTTTGTCTCCCTTTCCTATTAAGCCCCATTTGTCTGTCTAGAAGGTCAAAGGAGCAGCTGCCTCCGGGGCCGACCTCCACGCACCTCTATTGTTTTGCTCCTGCAAGGGTACTAACTCTTTCCTTCTTCCTGGAGACCTGCAGGATTGTCCTTTCAAAGCATTTACCGTCTCTTAGGTCAGGGAGCAAGAAGGACAACTGCTTACATGTTCCTGTAACCCCTGCTGCTGTAAGATACAGTTTTGTCATCCATTGCCATCTGGATGACTTGATGCTTTCTCTTAATGATCTCACCATTCACAAGTGCAGTCAGCAAAAAAAAAAAAAGGGGGGGGGGGTAATGCGGATACGCACTCCTGCTTTAAAAATCGCTATGCTTTTTGAGTGGTTACTACCCTGGGTAAATGCCTCAAACTCATTCCCTCCATTGTAATGAGTTCCAAAGCAAATCTATCCCTTGTAAGAGTAACTTGGATTGCCCCACCCCACTTTTAATAAGAATGAGAGTTTGGTAGAACATTTGCTACAATTGAGTGGCCTCTTACTCCAAATTTCTGTGAACCTAAGATAATCAGGAAGAAATTCCTTTACTTTACTGGAACTTTGCAGTTGCACTGGGGTAGGTAGATAATGAAAGAGTGAAGCATTGAAATGTGCCTAAATAACATGCTGTTACAAGCCTTATGATAGATTTGTGTTTGACTTAACAGCTTTTGGAAACTAATAAAAAGAACTTAATTGACAATTTCTTGAAATTGCTAAGAAAACCTAGTGATGTTGGTAGGGTATAATAAGGAGTTTCTCATCACTGTCTTCAAGATTGAGCCTATACAAAAAAAAAAAAAAAAAGGATTTATCTCTGTGGTAACTCTAAGTAATTGATATACAGACAAGGTTTGGTTCCAATTTGCCAGCAATAAAGTTGTAATAGGGTTTTCTCTGCAATTTTAGCCTTAATGTGCTCATTCCAAAGAGCGGTATTTTTCCAAGCGAACAAATAACATCAGTAAAGCTTACGATCAGTAATAGCCCCATACTCATGCTCGCATTAAACTTGTTAAATCAATTCACTAGACACTTTCTAAAGTGGACTGTCTGTTTACTTTGACTTGCACCCTATGTGGATGATCCATCAGTTACATTTATTTGAATGATCTTTACATTCAAAATTGGTAATTATTCATGCTTGATTGTGGTTATGAATGAGCCTCTTTTTTTTCCTCTTGTTTTGTGGCTGCTCATTATTCAGTCTTTGGTGTTTGAAGGCTATGAATGTTTAGTGATACTAACTACTTGAGTGGGGATATTTTTGCCTCTCCAAAAATTCATATGCATCCTTGGTTGCATAAATACTGTAGATAATATCTTCCACTGACCTCTTACCCTTAATCAGAAGGTCTTGTTATTTTTTTTTTTAAAGATTTTATTTATTTGACAGAGACACAGTGAGAGAGAGAAACAAGGAGGGGGAGTGGGAGAGGGAGAAGCAGGCTTCCCGCCGAGCAGGGAGCCCGATGTGGGGCTCGATCCCAGGACCCTGGGATCATGACCTGAGCCGAAGGCAGACTCTTTTTTTTTTTTTTTTTAAAGATTTTATTTATTTATTTGAAAGAGAGAATGAGACAGAAAGAGAGAGCACGAGATGGGGGAGGGTCAGAGGGAGAAGCAGACTCCCCGCTGAGCAGGGAATCTGATGCGGGACTCGATTCCGGGACTCCAGGATCATGACCTGAGCCGAAGGCAGTCGCTTAAGGACTGAGCCACCCAGGCGCCCCTAGGTCTTGTTATTCTTGAAACAGACCCAGACACATACATACACGCACATATTTATCAAAATGGGTATGGATTCTAATTGTGCTACCAAAGACAGACTATATAGTCCAACCGGCACAGAAGATGTTAGACCAGGAAAAGATAGCTGGTGTTCCAGAAAACATTCTGGGGAGGTAGGCAATCTACTAATCCTGCTTCCTTTTTCACTGGAGCAAGCTGAGCCTGCTACTGCACGCTGCCTTTTGTCAGTAAACACAAAGAGAAATCTCAAGCCATCAATCTTCCTTATCAATACTACTCTGTGATTCTTTTCCTAGCCATTTTCCGTTTTCTTTTCCTATCCAGAACTTCATTTTTCTCAGTGTCCTTTCAGTTTGGCTGTGAATGAGTTGAGGGTCAGGTAGGTAAAACAAAATTAACACTGTAGATTTGCAGCGTTGTGTACTGTTTAGGGTTTGGTGAATGTGCCTCCATATACAGAAGTCAAATGGGGTGAAAAGGACATTTTCTGAATAAACTGAGTTGCCTGCCGATGTCTGCACTGGGTATGATGATGGCCATTTTGTTGCATTGTGCAGTGGAAACCATAGTTGTCCCAATGACTAGAAGGGCTATTCCCCCCCTAATCTATCCTATGTGTGGCTTATCTCGGTCTTTATTTTCCATACTTAACTGTATTTCATAGTCTTCTTTTATTTTAAATCAGGTATGTTAGGCAGCAAAGACATTGTCTCAGAGCAAATGTGAAACAAACCTTCAATATAATCTAACAGATGGCTTTCAAAATGTATTAAATCACAAAAACAATATGCCTCTGCTCCAATTTAATAGTAATAATGTTTTCTTTGATCACAAGGAACAACAGTTCCGAGAAGGAGTCTAGTACCAATACAGGTCTTTGACTTGCATTTTATTTTTATTTTTTTAAGATTTTTTATTTATTTGACAGAGACAGCGAGAGAGGGAACACAAGCAGGGGGAGTGGGAGAGGGAGAAACAGCCTTCCTGCGGAGAAGGGAGCCCGATGCGGGGCTTGATGCCAGGACCCTGGAATCATGACCTGAGCTGAAGGTAGACGCTTTTTTTTTTTTTTAAAGATATTATTTATTTATTTGACAGAGAGAGACACAGCGAGAGAGGGAACACAAGCAGGGGGAGTGGGAGAGAGAGAAGCAGGCTTCCCGCGGAGCAGGGAGCCCGATGCGGGGCTCGATCCCAGGACCCTGGGATCATGACCTGAGCCGAAGGCAGATGCTTAATGACTGAGCCTCCCAGGTGCCCTTAATTTTTTTTTTTAAGATTTTATTTATTTATTTGACAGAGATCACAAGTAGGCAGGCAGGCAGAGGGAGAGGGAGAAGCAGGCTCTCCGCTGAGCAGGGAGCCCGATGTGAGGCTCGATCCCAGGACCCTGGGATCACGACCTGAGCCGAAGGCAGACGCTTAACGACTGAGCCACCCAGGCGCCCCTGACTTGCATTTCAAGTTTAAATTTTAAAACTTGCCTCTGCTTTCTTCCTTATTTTAGAGGGGGACCCAACCCAATTTCTTCTGGTCCTTGGGCTTTGAAGCACATTATAATTCATTTGACTGTTTTTGACTACTTTGCTCTATGTCCCAGGTTCAAAATTAAGGGGAAAAACTTATCGCTTAATGGGTATTTGCACCTCTCTTTTTTTTTTGTGATAGATTCGTTAGGTTAATATTTCTATTGTGTTGAAGCCCGTGACAAGCTAGTGTGATTTCTCTAGTGTCTATAAGCAAATTGTACATCCCTGTGAGGTGCACGAAGACTTTCCAGGAATCAGCATATATCCCACAGGACTACATTTCTAAAAGAGATCATTTTATTTCCTCTGGAGGCTGTAGGTTGTAAGTCAGATGCAGCTTTGGCTCTTAGAGGATAAGATTCAAATTAGGTAGATGGATGAAGACTCTGGTGGAAGTTTTCTCTAGGTTTGACTGACAGGTATGGATGCATAGCATGTGCGTATCTAACCAAGGATCTAATGTATGGAGGGACTGTTCTGTGTTTTACATCATTACATATGTCATCTCCCTGAATTTAATATGCAAAATGACCATAATATGGTTATTCTTAGTCCTCTTTAGAGGTAAGGAAACTGAGAGACAGCAATTAAACAGCTTTTCTGTTTATGCATAGCTAGTACTTAGAGGACCCAGAATTCCAAGGTAGGTCTAGCCGATTGATTCTCAAGCCTCTGATTTTTATACATTGTTACTCTAGGACAAGTCAGTTTTTAGGAGGCAGGTTACTTCCTATTAGGAGAAGCAACTCAACACAACTGATTTCCCAGCAGAAATTGGGCTTCCTGGGTTCCATTTCCGATGATTGCTTTTCTGACCTTTTTTATGTTGTGCACTCTGCCGCTCATCACCCCATTTATCACTTTGTTCTTGCTAGTTTTCTCCATTGGCCCCAAATTATGATTTTTCCTGCTTTACATCTCCATGATGAGTCATTCATTATGTTCCACAGTGGGCTTTATTTCCTTCACTTGCCTTTACCTGTCAATGTTTCCCAGGTTCCTGTTCCTCTTCCAGCCTTAGGCGAGGTGGTCTCAGTCTTTTGAGGTTTTATCTACTACCTAGCTGCACAGGGCAATTCTGTACTCCTACCCTAGTTTTCTTTCTAGAGTTCCAAGTGCATACATTCAGCTCTGTACTGTGCCTTGTGTCCTGATTTATCATAGGCGTCTCAAATTCAAAATGTCTAATGGTAAACTCAGTATCATCTAAAACCCATTTTTCCTCTTGTGTTTGCTAGCTCAGTAAAAGGAATCCCCATCCACGTAGGCACCCAGGCAGAAACTGGGAAATTAACTCAAGCTCACTCTCTCTCTCATTCAAGCTGGTTGACCCTGCCCTCTGCTTTGTTTGAACCTGCCATTATTTTCTCATCTGGATGGTACTGAAGCCTAACTGGAGTCTTGACTTCAGCCTCTCCTCTCTCCCTCCCTACTGCCATTCCAACTTTCCAAAGAGCTGCCTCCATAGTCCTATTTCTAGAAGGAAAACCTATAAATATCACTTTCTTACAAAAAAAAAAGGTTCCTTTTCTTCGCTTTTCTTATACACAAAAAATACATGGCCTTCATAACCTGAAATCTGACTGCTTTTCTAGTCCTCTATTTTGCCACTCCTGTCCTCAATACACACCTTACTTCCAGCCTTAGCAGACTTCAAGTGTAATGAATTTGCTCCTGTTTCTTTTACCTCTTTCTCACTCTGTTGACCAAAACGACTTAGCCTTTCAGTGTCTACTGGGATACCTAGATGAGAGGTCTCACACTTCCCCATCTTTATTCCCAAGACTGAGGCCCTTCCTGTGTAGTCCCATATCAGTTTGATAAATTTTTATTGCCTCTTTACTTTTCACCTTCTTCATGCCTTGTATCTCTGTATCCTCAAGGCCTAGTATACTACCTGGCATACAGTAGGTGCTCATTAAGTGAATGATATTGAATAATGGCTTGATGTTTTAGGAGAATCAGTCTTTGAGGCAACCAGTCATAAAGCCATTTATAAAGCTACATAGTACAGTAACTTTGCTTAGCTACCCCTTTGCTTTTTTCAAGCAATGGAAAAAACATTGAGCAGCCTACATAATCAGTGACATTTTTTTCGTTAGCCAAAGTTCTGGAGGAATTATCAAATATGAAATGATTCAGAACTTGGTTATACTTCATAAATGTGAAATGTATGGGGAAAACTCCTAGTGTTGGATATAAGTCATTGCGAAAACCTATGGAAGTCTATATTTATGGGCTATGTCAAGAGATGCTGTAATCTTTCTGGGAACTTTGGAGGAATTTTTACAGGAAACCAGTTGTAGACTTACCCAGTCTTTATTTATCCCCATTTCTGGAAAAATATTAATATGTTGGCCAGGAAAATTCAGATTAGGGCACATGCCCAAAACTTATATTAATAGGAAGTATGCTTTTGACCTTGTTCTTCAATGATATGTTCTTTTCCAACCCTATACATTACAGTTGACATAGGAACTTTGAAAATAACCCTGTTTTGAAATTGCTTAATGCTTGTCTTTACTTTGTAATTTGGGTACTGAGCAGAATGTCTACTGAGGTCAGTTGTGAGAAGATAGTCCTGCTAGTGCTGTTCATAGGTGGTACTCCTAAGTATGGTGAAAATTTGGAAATATATCCGTATCTGTGAAACTATTCATTCTCATTTAATTTACATATCTTTTGTAAAATAATAGAGAAGTGAATGCCCAATCGCTTTTTTTAGTAAGATAATGATCACAGTAGGAACCAGATTAGCCGGACTAGAGTGTTTCTAAATCATGGACTCTCTGAGTTGGGAGGATTCTGTGAAATCATTTAAAGTGTATTTTTTCAAGGCTCATTTGCCAAGTGGGCTGTTAATTTCCTTCTTTTCCGTGATCCTAGTTTTTGTCCTCAACTTTGAGCCAGCTCTCTCATCCACTGGGAGGTGGAGGGCCTCAGCCCTATCTGCTCCTACTACACATAAACACCTTCAAATGTGAATTTCTGAAGATGGTCTATCTTTCGTCTTGGAAGGTCAGTTTCAGTCACAGGTCTTTGTCTCCTACTTTCCCAGCGCCCTGCGTGATGTCTCTCACTAGGTGCCAGCAACTAGATAGGATTCATTGAGGACATGCTGATCAACACATTGCAAGAGGTTTTCATATCTATGGTTTACAAAGTCTAGGGCCAGTAAAGGGAGTTACTGTTACTTGTAAAGAAAATATGATACCCTCAAAGAGAGCTGCTTTTCAGGCCAAAAGGGTAAGTAGAAACCATTTGTTTTGAGGTAAATCTGTGTTATGGAGATAGGAATAGTTCTGTAAAATCATCCATAAAAAAGTAGATTTCCTGTTTCTTTCTTTCTTTTTTTTTTTTAAAGATTTTATTTATTTATTCATGAGAGACAGAGAGAGAGAGAGAGAGAGGCAGAGGGAGAAGCAGGCTCCCAAGGAGCAGGAAGCCCGATGCGGGACTCAATCCCAGGACCCTGAGATCATGACCTGAGCCGAAGGCAGACGCTTAACCATCTGAGCCACCCAGGCGCCCGATTTCCTGTTTCTTTAAAACAAGAACCAACAGATTACTGTAGGATTTACTTGTAGATTTCTGTTTAACCATTTAACATTTGTCTAAATATATGTAGGTAGATTTCAGTGAATTTCAATCCCTTAACAACAAAACCTTATCCGTTCTGACCACAGAAATTGGTTTAATAAGCAATGCATTTAATCATAGAAAAACTTTCTCGCTTTTGGGGGGTGAGTATAAATAAATAATTTTACTCATTTGGAATGGATTGTAATTATTTTGATTGATTTTGTTTTCATAAATTATGAATGGTAACAGATCCAATTTAAATCTAGGAAATGGTGAATTACCAGTAATTCTACTAATTAGATTTTAAGATCTACCCCAAGTATTACCAATTTCAGTTTGCTCGTAATTTTGTGATGAATTAGGATATAATCCAAGGAGCCCTTTCAAAACAGATTCATTTTGTTTTGCTTCATACGGGCCATTATAATTTTTTGTTTGTTTGTTTTAGAAAAACACAAACCTGCAGATAAATATGCTGCAATTTGCTTCTGCTCAACTTGAGTGTATATGTTAACTTTATTTCCTTCGAATGCAATTTAATTTGGACTTAAGTATTAGTTCATTATATGATACTCTTGGCTTTATTTTTTCTAGCATAATATTAATGTCAATTTTGTTTGTAAGGCAAGCACTCTCCAGATTGTATTTTGAAGGAATGAGTGACATGTGAAGCAAAAATTATGGAAATCTGTAGCGGATGTCTTTCAGAGGTCATTTAGCCATTGTCCTCATTTTATAGATAGGAAAGCAGATCCCTAGAAAGTAAGGGGACAAAGAGAATTAAAGTCTGGCTTAAGTTCATAGATGGATTCCTCCTCAAGTGAAGTGTCAAACGTTGGTTTATGTCAGGGCTAGAGATCCTTTCGGAGGTTCCTAGTCTGCTTTTTCTCTTATCCGGCTGGGCACCATCCCCAAACATGACCTCTTTCCTTATGCTCTAATCCCCTCTAGCTCACTCTTCCTTCTCCACTAAGGAATGATCTTCCTCATTCCATCTCCTTCTGTGACTGAGGTATCAGGCAGGACCACCTCAGCTTCTTGCTTTCACAGCTGTGGTTGTAGCTCTGTGTACGCCCACCCTCACCCCTACTCTTGTTTTACCATGTTAACCCCTGTGTTCTCCAGGCCTTGTGCCTTGGTCCCCGAGTTAGTCCCCCTCTTCTGTAATTTAGGCTTCCTCTCTCCTCTGTACCCAACCACAGCACTTAACTATCTCCTTGGGCCTCAAGACAGTCCTAAAATACAGAGCTGCTGGTGAAATACTTGTATCCAGTATGTTTAAAGACTTAAATTTATTCCTTATTTGACTAAAAGCTGTGTCTGCATTCACGTGTGCTGATGGAGTTGCTTTTTTGCTCAAATGAAGAATAAATTATGCCATGGGAATAGATCAATTTTGGAAAACGGTGTAAGGAACATTTAAGTTCTCCAAATGTCTTCTGTTGGTTACCACTGAGTGTGGCTCTTTTCTAAAATCTCCCATTAACTGGTCACTCCAGGGAAAGATGGCTTATCACAATTTAAGTTATTCTTATTTGCTTGTTCCCCAAAATAAAAGTGCCATTTCATCTTTTAATGATTTTTTTTTTTTTTTTTTTTGCTATTACACTACAGAGGAAGAAGGCCACAATCCTTTGTCAAGGGTAGATTATATGCCAGTGGTCATATAGGAGTTATTTTGGATTATATTTTGGTTTACTTCATTTTTTGGAGTGTGATAGAGACTGTAATATATTTAGGCACATTTTTTAGGACTTTCTAATTCCAGCAGAAATCTGAATCACATTTTGATTGGCACTTCTTGAGAGTAGCAAAGCAAATTGAGAACAATCAGTTCAATATTTTTATTGTTGCAGTTATTAAGGTACTTAGGAAATCAAGAAGGTTAAACTGACTGGCTAAATAGTATACCGAATTCTTGTAAGGAAGTTGTAGTAATTTCAAGTGGAGATGGTGTTATATTTTAGGACTACCTTTTATACCTGGCTCTTTGTCCTTCCTATTTGGGTAAAATGAATGTAGGTGGGACTATGATAAACTGAAAATAGAAAATTTCCCAAGTGGTTGATTAGAATTGTACTCTCTATTGATGTGATGAAATGTATACAATGAATTACTTCAGTGTTGTGAGTATTCATAGGACCTGACCTGATCAAAACAGGGCATGTTGACTGTTATCTTCTCTCTCATCCTAGACCTTTCTGGGTCATCCTCATTTTTCCTCTCTACTTCACTGACTGTATTCCCTGTCTTATGTGAATGAAGGAAATGCTCACCTTTCTTGCTCTTAAAATATTTCTAGTTCTGTTACATTCAGGAAGGGATGGCCTGCAGTTTGGGATTGGATTTTTCTGCCAGTTTGTGGAGAATCCTGTCTTTCAATCTCCTGACGCAGAATTTGAGCTTCATTGTTCTTAGTTCAGTTTCTTCTAGACACCAATTCCAATTTTATCTCCTGTTCCTTCATTTCATTTTTTTTTTACCTTGTAGAAGGGAGTACAATGAAAAGTGACAATGACCACTCATTCCTACTGTTCCAATTCATAAAACGGTGCTCAAATTATCTACCCACCAGATCCTTGTCTCACCAATGGAATAGAAATACGGTTTTTACTTACATGACTTTACTTTAAAAAAAAAAATCCATGGGCGCCTGGATGGCTCAGATGGTTAAGCGTCTGCCTTCGGCTCAGGTCATGATCCCAGGGTTCTGGGATCAAGTCCCACATCGGGCTCCCTACTCAGCGGGGAGCCTGCTTCTCCCTCTGCCTCTCTCTCTCTGTCTCTTATGAATAAATAAAATCTTAAAAAAAAAAAAATCCATAATTGCTTCTCTTTATTCCTGCTAGTTCTTAAACAGATGAAATAGGCATAACACAAGCATGAATTAAAATCTTAGTTACTATTCACAGCCACCCTGATAATTCATGTTAAGGAACACATGTGCTAGGCAACACTCATGAAATGTTTTGGTGCGGGGAGGGGCTGGGGATAAAGATTTTAAATGTAAATAATATAAAAAAAATTTATTTTCTTTTTATTTTTAAAGGGAAGAATCACACCGAAGTGGGTAGGAATAAGTGAGATCGTGAAGCCTTGTCTATTGAGTTTCAGTGTTCAAATGATCTGTTGATGATGATTCTCAAAATGTCATGGCAGATTCATAGTACTAGTGATGAACGTTAAAAATAAACTTTATAATCAGATAAAACCCAGTTTGACCATATCTGTGTATTGATTTTAAACTACTAAGATAAATAATAAAGTGCTCTTAATTATAAGTAAAAAACTTAAAAATACATATATAAATAAGCAGTAGCAACTTAACCATGAAACTGGCTGATGAATCTGGTGGATTCGGTGAGATATAGGAGCAAAGGAGGAGGAAGCACAGAACAGTACGGGAACCTCCACACACGGACGCAGGGCCACTGAACCAAATGGGTCACACAGTCTGAAAGCCAAAAGCCTATTGCATGCATGGTTATTTTGTTGGCTCTGGGAACCTCAGCGCGTGGCCGTCTTCATTTTATATAAATTCCTTCCAAAGACTAGTATCTGACTTGCACATCTCTTTATCCCAAACACCACCTTTCCCTAAGGAATAACCTTCGTTCTTTTATTATGTGATGAGATCCTTAGATCCTTATGTTCATACCTTGAGAGAGTGAACTTAGATTTTTGAACATTTGGTTATGATTTGTTGGCATGTACTTAAATGAGCTAAACAAATCTTTAAAAGAAGTCATTTCTACCTGTTCAACTTTTGTTGCCATTGGGAGTGGGGGCCCAGGAAGAGGTTAAGATCAGCCTGACTTTCAGGTTGCTCTTGTTACTCTAAATTACTATTCAAGTCCCCATCTTGCCCTAAAGTAATGATAGATCTGACCACACACTTGTATATTGAGCAGAAGGACTCACATTAAGTTTATCTTTTCTCTTCAGTTAAATCACTGCTTCAGTTTTCTACTATTCTTTCAATCACCTAGGCTTTAAATTTGAGAATCATCATTAACAGATCACTCTCTGTAACATTTAAACTTTGAATTGATATTTTACCTACGTTCGATTTCAGATTTATTCTTCTCTGTTTCTGACCAACAACAGTCTGTCTGGGCCCTCGTACCCATATATACCAAGTACTCATCCAATCTGTCTGACTTCTTCCTCCTTCAGTTAGAATCCTGACCAACTTCCACTGGGGAGGGGGTTGGGTGGAGGTGTCCTCTTCCTTTCCAGAGACCCACACGGCTGCATTTGCCTGCTGAGTGAAGACAGTTCGTGTTTACTTACGGTGACAGTCCTCTGTGTGTACCCGTATAGCCCTTCAAAGTTTTAAGTGTCGTACGGCTTTCAGGTGTACAAAACGCCTTGACGCCTGTATACTTGTGAAACGATCATCTCGATAAGTCTCTTTCCCATCTGTCACTACACAAAGTTACGGGTTTTTTTCCTTGTGATGAGCGCTTTTAAGATTTACTTTCTGGGGACACATGGGTGGCTCAGTCAGTCAAATGCCTGCCTCTTGATCTCAGCTCAGGTCTTGATCTCAGCGTGGTGAGTTCAAGCCCTTGCATTGGGCTCCACGCGGGATGTGGAGCCTAATTAAAAAAAAAATTACTGGGGTGCCTGTGTGGCTCAGTCGTTAAGCGTCTGCCTTCGGCTCGGGTCATGATCCCAGGGTCCTGGGATCGAGCCCCGCGTCGGGCTCCCTCCTCCGTGGAGAGTCTGCTTCTCCTTCTCCCTCTTCCTCTCCCCCTGTTTGTGCTCTCTCTGTCTCTCTCAAATGAATAAATATCTAAAAAAATAAATAGTACAATTCTAGTAATCTGTTCCATTTGTAAAAGGATTACTCTCATACTCTAAATGTATAGAAATTACCTTAAAAAAAGGGGCGCCTGGGTGGCTCAGTCGTTAAGCGTCCGCCTTCGGCTCAGGTCATGATCCCAGGGTCCTGGGATCGAGCCCCGCGTCGGGCTCCCTGCTCGGCGGGAAGCCTGCTTCTCCCTCTCCCACTCCCCCTGCTTGTGCTCTCTCTCTCGCTGTCTCTCTCTCTCTGTCAAATAAATAAATAAAATCTTAAAAAAAAATTACTTAGGAACTTTTAAACTGACAACACAGTATTATTGACTATTGTCCCTTTGCTGGACATTACATCCCTATAACTTATTCAAGTGTTTTGAAGCCCATGGCAGGGTAGATAGTAGTAGTCTTCTTTTAAACATGGAGAAACTAGTACAAATACATCTGCTGTCAGTCTCCTATATTCCTTTCCCCATATTTCTCTTCCCACTTGGAATACTATCCTGCTTTTCTTCTGTTTATCCCAGTGCCAGCAGTTCTTCAAGAAGCCCCACAAATGCTACCTCCCCAGTGAAGGTTTTTCTAATTATTCTCTGTAGGTAGCAGTCTTTGTTATTCTTCCTGAGTTGGTCGTATTTGCTCAATAAAACATTGTATTTAATCAAATGGACTATTTATTTGAAGAAAACCCAGCTCTATAGGCTTTTATTTTTAGATTCCCTTGTTCCTTCCTCGATGCATTTTTGTTTTGTTTTGGGGGCTTTGGGTTTGTTTGTTTGCACTCTGTAAGCTATTCTAATTGTCACATTGGTGTTAGGAAGACAAAGATGATATTCGTGTCTACTAGACACTTAGACCAACTCCAGTCTCTCGTGGTAAGATACATCCATTATAACAGAGATTTAAGACAGTAATTTTTCAAAGAAGCAATTGTGCCAGTAAAACAATGTTTGTTTTTTTGTTTCCTTGTTTAAGTAGGCTCCATGCCCAGTGTGGAGCCCAGTGTGGGGCTTGAACTCACGACCCTGAGATCAAGACCTGAGCAGAGATCAAGAGTCAGACGCTTAACTGACTGAGCCACCCAGGCACCCCAAACAGTGTTCATTTTTTTATGTTCACTCTTCACAGATTTAATATTGCATTTAAGCATTTTCCTCAGTTTAATATAAAGTCAAAGGTGGTATTTTGAGTCTTTCAGGTATTCAGAATCTAAACCTGGTTAGTAACTGGCAAGTTAACATTTTAGACCGTCATAATACCAAGTCTGACATAACAGTTCTATGTGTCAAAGTAATTTTCCTCCAATACACTTTTTTCCACCTAAGAAGTTAGGTAGTTTTATTTCTATTCTAAAGTAATGGACTTTGAAATTCACACATCATTTTATCCTAAAGCAATGTTGGGAAATAGTGGTGGTATCTATTTTATTATAGGAATTCTTGGCTCGTGGGCTTGACAACAATCATGAGGAGTTCCTGCTTGCCTTGCGAGCAAGGAGAGTTTTGGAAATGTGCAGTATTTGGTAACAGGTAATGAAGAAGAAAGTTCAGCTCATCTGGAGTTGAAAATAAACTTCCTGCTAGTAGTCTGATAGAAAGAAAAAGGATTGGCTTTAAAAATGGCTGTGTCCTCTGTTTTGTTTTAAACTGGACATATTCCAAAGGTCTGAGTAAAGAGAACAATCTTTAACAAGCCTCTTACCTTTTAGAAAGCAGCATGTGTTAAGACCTTCATGGTCATGGGGCACCTGTGTGGCTCAGTTGGTTAAGCATCCAACCCTTGATTTTTGCTCAGGTCATGATCTCAGAGTCTTGAGATCAAACCATGCATTGGGCTCCATGATGGGTGTGGAGCCTGCTTAAGATTCTCTCTCCCCCTCCACCACTCCATCTCTAAAAAAATAAAGTAAAAAGACCTTCGTGGTGTTGGTATTTGTGCCTCTCTTCTTATCATCCTAGATGTTGCGATTAGAAATTAATCCTGGGAGAAGCTTTTTGCCTAATTTAGTGTTGATTGTCTCATAGTTAAATTGTAAAGACACACTGTGCTTCCTAAGCCAAGAAATATAAGTGTAGTGGGTACAATTCCTCTTTTTATGCCATTGTTTTAGATTTCCTTCAAGTTCAATATAGAACCAGATGGATTACATGCAGAGTATGATAAAGTTGATTGATTGAGCAGCTTGCCAGGACCTGAAAGGTCATATTTTCACCTTGATTCATTGAAATTAGGTAGGCACACAATTTAAGTGATTTCAATCAAATCATGATGAAATGTTAAAATTGTTACCTTGGACATATTTAATAATAGTAAGACATTGCCTATTTTCCCTTTGCCACAATCATTCATGGCATTTTGTTAGATTTTTTTTTTTAATTTACAGATTCATCAGCTCAATAAAAATGTTCTTTTAATTTGTAAGGGAAATATTCTAAGGAAACCAAAACAAAAATTTTAGTTTTTAAATGAAAATAATGGAGTGTAGTTTGTTAAAAATGGATTTGAAGAGGTAACCGATTTGAGAATGACCTAAGGCATATGAGAGAGCTGGTTTTAAAGGCAATAAACCTGAACACTTGCATTTAACATTGTACACTATGATGTGTGGATTATTAATGGCCTGTACACACACACACACACACGTATGATTTAACTAGGTTTTACTCGAAGAGAGAGATTTAATTAGAGGAGTGTCTGAAAAGGTAATAGGAATATTTGAGAAATGGATGAAATTTGTCTTGTGAACTCCCTCTGCTGAGCTGCTGCCTGGCTTCCTTTTAGCAAATTCCTTTCACACAAGACGCATGAATGAGAGAAGGCGCTCAACAAAAGTTCATTTCCTTCTTTTCCCTTTCCAGCCTTCAGTCACAACGGTGGCTTGCCCTATGACTCCCCACTTCATCAGGGCTCTCTGGTCTCCTTCCTTGGGGAATCCCTCAGAGGCCCAGGATCTAAGGCCTCCAACTGCAGTAGCCCGGTTCCAACTTCTCTTACCCCTTCCTTGTTCCTAGCGTTTGTCTCCATGAGTTTCTCTCGGTGATTGTTCATATTTCCTGAGTTAATATGGCAAGGAGCCTCGTGGAATGACAGGCAAAGCCTCCATAACCATAGCAGCCATCATCAGTGGAGAGCGCTGTGTGGACCTCAGGTGTGGTTCCTAGAAACAGGCCCCTCTCTACTGTCTGCTTCAAAGTTGCCGCTCTGATGGGGGAGATACTCAAGCCTAGTCCCATGGCCGGCATCTTTAAGGGGATGGAAGCAACAGGGGCCATTTCTCATCAGATGCTGGGATTAGCTTAACGATTCTGGTTTCTGAAGTATAATCCTAAGATTCTGCCACTGAACTCTTTGGCCTTATTTCAGAGAACTGTAAAGCAGATTTAATAAGTATGGGACTTGACATTACTTACTTCTCAATTTAATGAGTATTAACTCCTCCGTAGAGTTTTCTTAGGGAATCTTATTCTCCTCGTTTTTACAGTATAGTTTTCTGCCTGTGGATGTGGCAGTCTCTTTTCTCTGGTAACAAATTTTCCCTTTTCTGTGTTATTTGCTAAAAGCAAGGTATTTAATTTTTTTTTATAATAGCAAATAAAGTATAAGCAAACATTGACTGTGCCAGACTTTGTTTTAGGTGTTCACTCACACATTCCCACAGCAGTCCTAGTAAGGAAGTACTGTTTTTATACACTTGAGAAAAGTGAGTTACAGAAAGAGTAGTAACTCACCCAGGGTAAATCATGGAGCCATGCAAACCCAAGAAGTATGACACTGAAGCCCAAGTCTCTTATATTCCACAGCTGCCTTTCTTTTTTTTCCTACTTGAAATATGAAAAGTAGACCATATATTGGCTCTCTGATGGTCTGTCATTAGATTCTGTTGTTTGACACCCTGAATTATTTCCTTTATTAATGGCATTTCAAAGAGTGTTGCATTTTAGAGATACACCCCCCCCCCCACACACATATATTAGTGAGTATCTTAAAGTATATTATGTCAGAGGCTAACATGGGGGAGTTATAAGCAAAATGTAATGCCTTTTCTGAGGAGTCATTGCATTTCCCAATTTTGAAGCTCATTTTTAAAACATTTGAAATTAAAAAGGCCTACCTGTCTAAAACAATGTAAAAGATGAGTTAAGCACGCAGTCTCCTTCTTTTTATATCAGATAGACACCAGTGACAGTATATGTTTTAATTTGTGGACACGAGGACCATTGTAAAAACTTTGAATACCTGAAAATAAGAATTGCTAGGTCAAAATTGCTCCTCCCCGCTTTTTTTTTTTTTTTTTTTTTTGTAAGAGTCTGAAATAGAATAATTCAGATTGAGGGGAGAATCTGTCTAGGTTCTAAGTCCTATACCAAAACCTTCCTGTAAGAGTCCTCAACACTAAGCCAAAAGTGAGTTTCCATTTCAGATATAATTGCCATTTTATAAAGCTTCAGAAAAATGCAGAGATGAAATAAAAACAATAACTATTAAAAAATCCCACAATTTAATGACTACCCACCATGAATCTAATATGTTGCTGTGTACCTTGTATACAACTGGCCCAGTCAGCTCATTTTGCGATGAGATGAGAAAACTGAGGCTCATAGAGGTTAAATGACTTGATCAAGGTCATTTAGCCAATGCCTGGCCAAGATCTATCTAGACCTCTTATCTTCCCATCTAATGTGTTTTTGAAGGACTCCCCAAGGGAATCTCAACTCTTTTCTGCAGAGCACTGTTAATGGAATCTCATGTGTTACGGACTCTTAGTACTTTAGCCACTACAGATATTTTCATTCCTAGTCTGGGTATTGTCAACACTTTTTTTTTTTTTAAAGATTTTATTTATTTGTTTATTTGATGGAGAGAGAGACAGCGAGAGAGGGAACACAAGCAGGGGGAGTGGGAGAGGGAGGAGCAAGCTCTCCGCCGAGCAGGGAGCCCGATGCGGGGCTCGATCCCAGGACCCTGGATCATGACCTGAGCCGAAGGCAGATGCTTAATGACTGAGCCACCCAGGCGCCCCTGTCAACACTTTTTATTGATCATGTTTAGAAATAAATATTAGAGGACTGTTAAGACAGTAGTGGGTTTTAAAAATTCTCTCTCGCTTTCTGTCCAAAAGAGACACATTTGTAATATCTGACTTAGGAAGGTAAAGAATTGTTTGGGATGGGTAATTGCCAACTTGACATTTGTTATTATGACTTTGTCATTTTTACCCTGTAGTTTATGAAATCTGCTATTGTATATTGCCCAAAGGCTTTAAAAAAATCAATGGTTGCATTTTAAGGCATATAGAATAAAATAAATGCCACAATTCACATTGTATAATTTTAAGACTTTGGGGAATCTGAGAATACCAAGGTCAGGCTATTCCTGGGGTATTAAGAATACTAGAAGATATTGCTTCCAGCTCATTGTACTTTCTATATATTTTATGGTGTGAATTTTACTACATAAATGTACAAATGAGAATATATTAAGGGAATATATACAGATAGAAGATTTTTTAAAATTGTGCTGAAGTAGTGTCACCAACATTTAAGGGTCTTGACTTACGAGAGGCCAGTAGACATGTGTTGTCCTTTCTGTCATCTCATCAAAATGTAGAAAAGAGAATTAAGAACAAGGAGGAGCTATGTTTGTTAGACTTGAAAGATTTCTGTAGGCACTCCAAATGCTTATGAAATCTCAACCATGAAATTAAGCTTTTTTTATATGCCTTTACAATATAAGCCAACAGTCTTCTTCATGAAGGTAAAATAGAATTTATTGACATATTCTACTGGAGTTTGTCTCACTAAATAAAAATTTTTTAAATGATTTAAGATGGAAATAATTTAAGATACTTTTTTTTTAATCTAAATGGTTATTTCCCACTGACTAGATTGTAACCACCCTAAACTGGATTACAGGTTTCCAAAGGCCAAAATCTGCATGTATAATTAATTTGAATGCTACAAAACACTACTCCCAGGGTTGAACATGCAACAGGAGTGCTAATGATGCACACTGAGATGAAGTGAGCAAACTTGTGTCTTACGATTCTTCGTCACTCTACGCCAACATGATCTGGAGCAGTCATTCTCACTCCACTTTCTTTCATGGCTATGAAGAATTTAGCATATCCTTATCCATTCAGAAAGTTGTGTTTTACTTCCTAGTGTGTGCCTGAGATAGCATACAAAGTGTAAAACCTGACTCTTAAAAAAAAGAAAATGTAAGGGACGCCTGAGTGGCTCGTTGGTTGGACGTCCAACTCTTAGTTTCAGCTCAGATCGTGATCTCATGGGTCCTGGGATGGAGCCTCCCTGTAGCGTAGGATTCTGTGTTCAGTGAGGAGTCTGCTTGAATATTCTCTCCCTCTGCCCCTCCACCCATTTGCTCTCTCTCACACTCTCTTTCTGTCTCTCTGAAATAAATCAATCTTGAAAATTTTTTTAAAACATGACTCTTAATATTCTTATTTTTTTGTTAAAGATTGTATTTATTTACTTGAGAGAGAGAGAGAACACAAGTGGGGAGGAGGGGCAGATGGAGAGAGAGAAGCAGACTCCCTACTGAGCAGGAGGTCCGATGTGGGGCTCAATCCCAGGATCCAGGGAGCCGGGACCCGAGCTGAAGGCAGACCGACTGAGCTACCCAGGTGCCTTGACTCTTAATATTCTTGATGGTTCGTTTCTCCAGCTGCTAAGTTTCAGAATCCCTGGGGATAAGAGACTTGTCCAAAGATGTGTGTATCTTATGTGAACTTGGCCCAGATAGATGATTTAAACTCCCAGTGACTTTTGTAAATCTAGCACCTTCTCTTCCTTGTCCAAGAGACAAGGGTGCCTGGCCGGAGGACTGCATGCCAGCCATGGAGTAATGCCAAGTGTTTGAATCCGTTTGTCTCATTGGTTATTTTCTTTCTTTTTGCCTTTCTTTTCATGTAGTTGTTTTTTTTCTCCCAGCTATATTGAGTTAAAATTGACAAAATTGTAAGCGTTAAAGTGTACAGTGAAGTCATTTGATATACATAAAATTGTGAAAGGATTTCTCCCATTGAATTAACACACCTGTCACCTCACATATTTACATTGCATGTGTGTGTGTGTGAGAAAGAACATTTAAGTTCTACTCTTAATTTCCATTTTACAAAACAGTGTTTACAACTATAGTTACAATGTTGTATATTAGATCCTCAGAACTTACTTCTCTTATAACTGAAAGTTTGTACACTTTTACCAACCTCTCCATTTTCTCCACTCCCAGCCCCTTTTCTACTCCCTATTTCTTATAAATTTGACTTTTTAAAGAATCTACATATAAGTGATATCATGCAGTATTTATCTCTGTCTGGCTTATTTCACTTAGCATAATGCTCTCCAGTTTGTCACAAATGGCAGGTTTTTCCTTTTTTTTTTTTAAAGCCTGAATACTATTCCGGTGTGTGTGTGTGTGTGACATTTTTAAAATTCTTTCATCCGTCAAGGGACACTTAGGTTGTTTCCATATCTTGGCTATTGGGGATATTGCTGTAATGAACATAAGAGTAGAGATATCTTTTTGAGATCATGGTTTTATTTCCTTTGGATATATACCCAGAAGTGGGACCATTGGATCATATGGCAGTTCTGTTTTAATTTTTTGAGGAACCTCCACACTGTTGCCCACTATTGCTCCACACTATAGTGACTATATCAATTTACATTCCCACTCAACAGTATACAAGTTTTCTCTCAAGTCCATATCCTTATCAGCATTTGCTATCTCTTTTTTGATACTAGGTATCCTAACAAGCGTGAGGTGGTATTTCACTGTAGTTTGGATTTGCATCTCCCTGATGATTAGTCATGTTGACCACTTTTTCATGTGTCTGTTGGCCAGTTGTATGTCATCTTTGGGAAAATGTCTATTCAGGTCCTTTGTCCGTTTGTTACTGGGTTATTTGGCTTTCTGCTTTGGAGTTACATGAGTTCCTTGTGTATTTTGGATATTAACCTCTTAAGGGAAATGAGGTTTGCAAATATTTTCTCCCATTCTATAGACTGACTTTTCATTTTTTTTGCTGGTTCCCTTTGTGGTGCAAAAGCTTTTTAGTTTATGTAGTCCCACTTGCTTAATTTTGCTTTTGTTGCCTTTGCTTTTGGTGTCAGATCCAAAAAATCATTGCCAAGACTGATGTCAACTACTTACTCCCTGTGTCATCCTCTTGCAGGAGTTTTATGGTTTTGGGTCTTACATTCACATCTTCAATCCATTTTGAGTTGATTTTTGTGTATGGTATAAGAGAGGTACAGTTTCATTCTTTTGCATGTGGCTGTCCAATTTTCTCAGCACCATTCACTGAAGAGACTGTTCTTCCTGCATTGTATATTCTTAGCTCCTTTGCAAAAAATTAATTGACCATATATGTATGAGCTCATTTCTGGACTCTTGATTATGGTCCATTGGTCTATGTATCTGTTTTTATGCCAATACCATACTGTTTGATTACTATAGTTTTACAATACAGTTTAAAATCAGGAATTGGGATGCCTCTACCTTTGTTTTTTCTCAAGATTGTTTTGGCTACATGAGATGTCTTACGGCTCCAAAGAAATTTTAAGATTTGTTTTTTCTATTTTCATGAAAAATGTAATCGGAATTTTGATAGGGATTGCACTGAATCTATAGAGCACTTCAGGTTGTGTGGGCATTTTAACAATATTAATGCTTCCAATCTACGAACATAAAGTATCTTTCCATTTAGGTGTGTCGTCTTCAATTTCTTTCATCAGTACTTTATAGTTTTTAGTATACAGATATTTCACCTCCTGAGTAAAATTTTTTCCTAAATATTCTCTTTTATGCTCTTGTTAATGGGATTGTTTTCTTAATTTCTCTTTCTGATAGTTCATCGTTAGTGTATAGAAACACAACTTTTTTTGTATTGACTTTTATATCCTTCAACTTTACTGAATATATTCTAAAGTTTTTTTTTCTTTTTTGTGGCATTTTAGGGTTTTCTACATATCATGTCATCTATAACGAGTTTTATGTTTTCCTTTCTGATTTGGATGCCTTTTTTTTTTCTTGCCTAATTGCTCTTGCTTGGACTTCCAGACTATGCTAAATAAAAGAAGCAGGAGTCAAGCCTCCTCCTCTTATTCCTGATCTTAGAGGAAAATGTTTCAGTTCTTCACCATTGAGTATGTTGTTTGCTGTGGTCTTGTCATATATGGCCTTTATTGTGCTATATTCCCTCTATACCCACTTTATTGAGTTTTTATTGTGAAAGAGTGTTGAATTTTGTTAGATGTTTTTTTCTGCATCTATTGAGATATCATATGACTTTTATCCATTTTGTTTATATGGTGTATCACTTGATTTGTAGGTGTTGAACCATATTTGTATCACTGGAATAAATCCCACCTGATCATTTTAAGGTATTGTTGAGGAGGACTGCATGCCAGCCATGGAGTAATGCCAAGTGTTTGAATCCATTTGTCTCATTGGTTATTTTCTTTCTTTTTGCCTTTCTTTTCATGTAGTTATTTTTTTTCTCCCAGCTATATTGAGTTAAAATTGACAAAATTGTAAGCGTTAAAGTGTCATTTGATATAGCATTGCTAATTTTTGTTAAGAACAGAGCTTAATTCTCTTGATAGAGCTCTGCATGATCTCTCTTTGAGACTCTTTGTATTCCTTCCTTCATATATTTATGAGATGCTATCTCTATGCACAATATTTTGTAAATAAAACTAATAATATGGTAAGACATAATTATATAAAATTATCAAGTCTTTGAGGTGGAAGAAACCTTTGTTCTTATGGTTGCTTATGGTTCATATTGTCTTCATTGCTACTTAATGGGAGTGTCTTTGATGTTTCCTTGTCATGGATTTCTGTGTTTCTCTTTTATCCTATATACATATATATACATATCTCCTGTGTATATATTATACACACACACACACACACACACACACACATATATATATTAACTTTTAACTTTAAAAATATAACCTCTCCGGGGCGCCTGGGTGGCTCAGTCGTTAAGCGTCTGCCTTTGGCTCAGGTCATGGTCCCAGGGTCCTGGGATCGAGCCCCACATCGGGCTCTCTGCTCAGTGGGAAGCCTGCTGCTTCCTCTCCCACTGCCCCTGCTTGTGTTCCCTCTCATGCTGTCTCTCTCTCTCTCCCTGTCAATTAAATAAATAAATAAAATCTTAAAAAAAAATAAAATAAAAAATAAAAAAATCCTCTCCTTTACTGGTATACAGATTTGCTTCAGCTTTTTTTTTCTTCTAGCTTTCCATCAGCAATTTCTCAGTCAGTTATGTTATGCCTATAATTGTAATTGGGCACTGTAGGGAAGCTCCCAAAATACATTTGGTGTAGTCTACCTTCGAGAAACTCAGCAGATTGAAGAATTTTCTGTTTTTTTTCCCCTTCCAGTCTAGGTAATGGATAAGTCAAAGGAGAACATTGGTATTCCCTATTGGGATATTTACTATCCCTCTGCGTCTTTCCTCCCTTTATTTCCCTCTGAGAGAGAGACATGGGGAAAAGTCCTGGAAAGACCTATGCCCCTGTAATTTACATCTGTGCTTGATGTCCTTACTGATTCCCTTAGAGTGAAAGGTCATGACAGACTAATGTTTTCTTGAAGTCATGGTGGTGAACCTGGGATCTATTCCATTCACTCATCCATGAGTGATGGATGCCTACTAAGACCTTGATCTGTAAACCCCTAGAAAAAAGTGACTGATTTTATTTAAAATGTTCTATCATAAAAGTGCACTGAGAAATTTCAGAATAAAAAATAGCTCAAATCTGTTGAATGCTTACTCACTGTCAGGGTTTAGTGAAAGCTCTTTATTTGTATTAAAGTTTAATCCACATAAAAGCCTTCTAAATTGGTATCTTACTGTTTTCCTCATTTTATAGATGAGGAAACAGAAGCATGGGCAGGTTATGTATCTTTCCCAAGGCCTAATTCTAGTGAAGTTTCAAGTCTGGAATTTGAATTCAGTCGAGGATGGTCTTGAGCCCACGCTCTGAACCACTCTCCTTTGAGAGGACACTAAATGTTTGGATCCAGAGACACACAAACAGATGCCTTGATTTTGAGAGGTTCAACATATTGGCCTATAACCCTTAGCAGTTTTAAGTTCCTGGCTGAGATAATTATTTATGGTAACTATTGAGGAAATGTGAAAAATATTTAGGCTATTTGGAATGAATTAAGGTAAAGTAGGTGCCAGCCCATGGGCATTACTTAAAAATGGCCTCTGATGTATGAAACAATCACCTCCAACGTCAAAAAGCTTTACTCATATTTCCATGTCTTTATCTTAAGGCATTGATACCTGTTAAAGTGCAAAACACCCCAATATATGGGGAAATATGGTGAACTAACGTTCATTTAAGTCACAACTTACAGAGCTCCGTAAGTTGCAAAGTGTCAAAGACCTTACCAGAGGTGTCTTAGGTCTGGTTCTCTGGAAGCAGAGCCTGAGATGGGATTCTTGTGCAAGGCATGTAGAGAGAGGGTGCTCTCAGGTGAGGCAAGTTGAGGACAGAACAGGGGAAGGACAGCTTTAGTCTGCTCCTATGGGAGGCTCTGGAATAAGAATTCTCCATATGGTTGAGGAAAGGGGCTGGCGTTTTGCATACCTGGTAAGTCAGTTATTGACCTGCCCCCCTACCACTTCCCTCTCCCCCAACCACTGAGTGTAACCTCCAAGGCATTTCCAGAAGGCTTGACTCCGGGTGGCTAAAAAATAATTATCTGGAGGTTACAGCTGTGAATAATCGGCAGTTACATTCATGGCACCTGGGGAATGAGTGAGTGATCCTATAAAGGGAAAGGTGGTGGGGAGGTATGCCAATGCCATCTACCACAAAAGAACAAAATACTGAGAGAACGGAGAAGAAAAAGATTAATTCTCTTTAGTGGAGATAGAGTTTTTAGTCATTAACAACATAGTATAAATAAGGCACTCAAGAATTTAATAAAGGAGTGTGTGTGTGTGAGAGAGAGAGAGGGAGATCATTAAATGGGAAACAAAAAAGGGGGATAGGTTGGGATTACCTACTTTGAAAATGGAATTTGGTATTTAAAAAGTTTAATTATGTAGATTTTTATAAATCATTCATCAGAGTAGGACTAAGTATTAAGGATGGTTTGATGGCTAGATTAGTTACATGTTTTCCCCCCTAGAAGACTATAATTTAAAAACAGCTTTGTATCTCTTTGTTGTTGTTGTTTAAATAATAACTTCGTGGCTTTAGCCTATCAACCACATGCCATAGCCATGGGTTATCATTTGACAGTTTGCTATATGGTTGAGATTGTCCTCTCTGTACACACCTCAGTCAGCCAGCTTGAGAGATGAGTACCTTGCTGGAGGGCATAGTAGGCAGGGATAGAGGTCATTGGAAATACACCTTTGGAAGCTTTCCACCAGTCTTGTAGATAACATGCCTAGGAAAGGATAATCTTTCCATCAGCACTACTGACAGAGAGCTTTGGATCCCAGATACTTGTTGAAAAGTATCTGATTTAAAAAATTCCTCCTCGGGCGCCTGGGTGGCTCAGTTGGTTAAGCGACTGCCTTCGGCTCAGGTCATGATCCTGGAGTCCCTGGATCGAGTCCCGCATCGGGCTCCCTGCTCGGCAGGGAGTCTGCTTCTCCCTCTCCCACTCCCCGTTTGTGTTCCCTCTCTCGCTGTGTCTTTCTCTGTCAAATAAATAAATAAAATCTTAAAAAAAAAAAAAAATTCCTCCATTGTTTGCTAGCTTTACCATCTGGTTCCACACTTACCAGAGCATTATTAGCATAATTAAATTAGCACTTTCTGATCTCACCTTCCTCTGTTCTGGCATGTACTGTAGCTAATATATCTATTTTGGGGGACAATATTTTTGACAAGGTATTTATAAAATTAAGCTTGTAGCATTCCTTATTAATTTATCATGAAATAAAAGATGAGGCCTTTAATGATCCTTAATGATTTTTCAAAGGGAAAGTAGAAAAAAATTCAAACTGGTTGTTATTACTGTGATGTTGTTCTGTTTTTTCCTTTTTTTCCAAAACACAGATAAATTAAGTGACTGTAAATTTTCAACAACAGTGAATAAGCTGATGAAGATCAAGGTGACGCCTTCAAGTGCTCATCAGATTCCAGGCTTGGGGCCAGCCTCCTTGTGTAGCACTTGTGATCTGTTTTCTCCTGCCAGAAACCATTTTTTTTCCAATCCTATTTTACTTAGCATCTTAGGCAAATCATGATTTGAATCATACACATTATTTTGTAATATGATAATATTTAGCAGTTCTGTCTGAGACTTAGTAGCTTTGCATTTTTTCCCCCCACAGAGAACACTGACTTCTTGATCAGAATACCCATAATAATTGCACCAGGATAGTTAAGACCTTTGTTTCAACTACTTGGTTTGGCTAGAGCTTCAGGTTTTGTACAAGAGTCATAATCTGAGGTATCTTATAGAAGGACCAAATAAGAAATGAAAGTGAACTACATTTAATTTTTACAAGTGTTTACTTTGTTTCCTCAAATAAAACATCACTAGAATTCTGGCAGATGTGACATTGCAGGAAGTGAACAGTACTCATTCAAGGCAATTACTTTGGGAAAGGAAAAAAAAAAAAAGCCCCCTCAAAGATGGTGATAACTGAAAATTTTGTAAAAAAAAAAAAAAAAATTGAAATCACTCTACAACTTTATAAAGTAGGATTATTTCCAATTAAACTATCATCTTGACTCTAATTGCTCTAGTTACCATGGGCCAATATTTCTACTTTCCAATTTCTCTGCAATTAAGTTACATCTTATGTTCCTTCAATCACTGTTGCCACTTGCTAAACTCCCATCAGTCCTCCAGTGCTGGTCTCTGACTCTCTGTTCATGCTGTTGATTTTCTTTTTCTTTTTTTTTTAAGATTTTTTTATTCATTTGAGAGAGAGAACAAGTGGAAGGGTAGAGGGAGAGGGAGAAGCAGACTCCCTGCTGGGCAGGTAGCCCTATGCGGGGCTCCATCCCAGGACCCTGGGATCATGACCTGAGCTAAAGGCAGGTGCTTAACCTACTGAGCCACCCAGGTGCCCCTATGCTTTTGATTTTCAGAAGCTGACTCCAGTGGGTGTTGGGAATGGTTTGCTGCTTGACTCCTTTGGGAGCATTTGACCCTGCGGGTTGTCCCATCTTCCTCCTTCCCTAAGCTTCCTCAGTCTCTCTCTTCCAGTGGTTTCTGCCTTAATTCTCTGCTTTTAAGTCTCCTGTTCTCCTCCCTTACATCAGTCCTGGGCTCATCCTCTGCTGGCTGCCTTTAAATTGGCAGGTCTCCCAGGCTTCTTCCTGATGTCTCTTCTGTTTTTACTTCACACAGTATAAGGAGTTAAAAACTTTATAATCAGAAAAAACAATAGGTTTAAATCCTAACCCTGCTACTTACTAGCTCTGTGACTTGGAGAAAGTTAAATGTTCAGAGGCCTTATTTTCTTATTTATAAATGAGAAGTTATAATACTTACTCCATCCTGAACAATAACCTGTAGAGGTAAGTGACTTTTTAAGAAAGTTATTTGCACAGTGCTGGCGTGTAGAATAAACGCATAAAAATGGCAGTTTAGGTTTTTATCTCTAAATAAATACATCTATAGTACAGGCTATGAGTTCATCAAGAGGGTGGTACGTGTTTTGTTCTGTCTCAGCACTGGAATAAGTGTATGGCTCATGGTGCTCATTAAATGGTTGCTGAATGAATGAATATCCAAAGAAAAAACTTTCAACTGAAATAATGACTCCAAAATTTACTTGGTTGTGGTGATTTCTCCTCTAAAGACTAAATCTCTCTGGATCTGTTTTTCCAAGCTCTTGCTCTGGATCTCTCTGGACACATCAAGGTGAACATGTTCGTGAGCCTGCCTTTTCCCCAGCCTGTACCTTCTGTCCCTGTGGTAGCTAGCACCCATGAACCGGATGCCATCCTATTCTCCCCTTCTCCCTCATCTCCCCTGTCTAGCTGGTCCCAAGTTCGAATGATCTCTCCCCCTCTATTTCCCACAGACCCTGCCCAAGTTCACACCTGCCCCTCTTCGTTTGCATTATAACTAGCCCCCTTTCTTGGAGATTTTGCATACAGCGTTACCTATGCTGTTTCTAGTGCAATCTTTATGAAACTCACAATCATCCAAGTAGTACAAATGAAGTAACTGGGGCCTCCATGGATCGGGGGATTGCACCAGTTAAGCCAGGGGCTAAGTATAGAGTTGAGACCAGGTCGCCTATTAGGCTTCCTGTTGAAAATGCCTGAGCAGCTTCCGTTGGACCCCAGTGCCTCCCCATTAAGATACACACGCCAGGAATCCAGCAACTTTTTTTTTTAAAGGGCTGAATTTTGATGTAAGAAGAGTTGGAGGCTCCTTTTCATTACATCAGTTGAAGAAATGGAAACACGGCCCCAAATTGAAGTCCTAGAAGCCCGACAGTGGCAGAGTCTGTGCTAGTTCTCCGATCTGAATCATGAGTCTGCTGCTTTTCTCTTGACCCTCACTGCTTCTCTTTATTTACAAGTGTGCATGCGAGAAAAAATGCCTCTCTCTAAAGATCCAGGGGTAAGAGTGAAAATAAGAATCCAGATAATAAAGTGTAGCTACAAAAGGGAGCCCACTTAGTTTGGAAGAACCATTACTGTATCAGAATGATGTATCTGCAAGTGACTTGCATGAACATATTTTATGAGCCTGCCAGCATGTTTTCTGTGGTTCCCCACAGCAGATATTGCTCTTTTATTACTCGTTAGCCACTTAAAATCCAGCCCAATTTTAACAGTACTAAAAGAGCAAGAAAATTTATTTTAAAGAAAAAGGCTACATTCTTCTAAACCGGAGTCATAATATTAATACTTAAAATGCATAGCAACATGCTGGGAAAATGGGGTAGTTATTTAGATATATTATAAAATGTAGCCCACCACTTTGATGGAATTCACTACTATTTCACCAAACCAATTTAACAGTATCCTGTAGAGAGGGAATAGTGCAATTAAAATTAGTAACAGAGATTTTCACATGCATAGATCTAAATCAGGGTAGGTTGATAATGAATTAAGTAATTTTGCTTCCTTGTGAAGTCTAATCCGAAAGTGATGCAGCCAGGGTAGAATTCATGTTTAAGGGACCTGTCTACAATCAGCATTCTGACTCGAGTGATGGTATTCCCGGTTGTTTTCCTCCTTTTCTTCTTTTATTTTTTTCTGCCGGCCTTTGATGAAGGAACTTAGTATGTAGCCACAATAAATGAGTATAATTTGATTATTTGATCAAGGAGCCCCGTGTCAGTAAAGGCCAGATCCTTTCAAAATATAATTTCACCAATGTAATTTTTATGGAATCAAAGCCACAAAACTGCACGGGAATCTTTCGATACTTAGATGTTCTCACTTTTCAGTGTCAAGGCGCGCGATAAAGTTACTCTCGTCTTTCTAGTACTTCGTTTCATATGAAAACACCAAAGATGCCTACACTGGTTTCCCCCTCACGGATGGCTGTGTATTGACGCTTGCAGTTTCATGCTTTCCATCCCGAGGCCGGCTGTGCCTGCAGCGCTGAGCAGGGTGCGGGCGCCGTGTATTGATGACTGCATTAGGGCTGGACCTAACATTCGTTGATGTTCATCATTTACGCACTGAAAATAGGATTAATTTGCCCTGAGGAACTTGATAAAGAGCTGCGAATGCACTATTCCTATGACTTGCAAAAAATGTTACAGACATGCAGAGGGTGGGAGGGAATGCAGTTATCACAACAATTAGAGGGAATTAATTTTTCTTTAGTCACCATGGCCATCGGCGAGGTTTATGTACTATGTCCGACAGACCTTACCTGAACCAGTGATCTTTTGTCATGTCAGAAGTAACTACAAAACCAAACATGTATTCCGGTCCCCTGGTCTTCCTGCTGTGGGCAATAATATTTATTCCTAAGAATGCTAGTCTAATTTTAAGGAAGTGGTATGGTTTATTAGAAAACTCATGGATTTCCAAGCAGAAGAACATTGATTCTAGGATGAATCCCAAGTTCATCATTTACTAACTCTGAGATCCTAGATAAGTAACTTTTCATTTTTTTTTAAAGATGGGCTGTATGTAGTTCCTTCATCTGTAAAATGAGTATAATAATGGTAATTAATTTCACAGGTTTATTGTGAGAATCAGAGATAATGAGCATAAAGTACTTGGCATATAGAAAGCACTTATAAATTATTATAAACATAAATTATTATTTTCTCATGCCTTACGATAAACGATAATACGATAGCAGAATGTCTGTAAACATATACATACTCTCCTCACAGAAAGTTTTGTTTGTTTCCTCTAAGTAAGAGTTCTGGCCTTCTGAAAGAGTAGATGCTGGAATAGAAGATGTCCGTGTTTGTTCATTCACTCACTGCATGCTTTTGGAAAACCCACTATGTGCCAGATATTTGGAATACAGATGTGAACATAACAAAGCCATCAAGCTTACATTTTTTGTTGAGGAGAAAGTAGGAAAATATACATGTAATGCCATGATCAACGCCACAAAGAAAAATCAAGCAGCATAAGGGGGCCAGAGAGCAATATGGGATGACATTTAGATAGTGTGCCAAGAAACACAGAAATGCCAGCCATTTAAAGAAGACTTTGGCTGCCATTGTAGAGAATTACTTGATTCTCAGGAGATGTAATCAAGTAGGGAGGCATTGTGGTCAAATGGGAGAGACATGGAGGTTGGAAAGCAGGAAATCTTGTTTCTAGGCACAGCTCTGGCACTGATTAGCTGGCTACCATATGCAATTAACCTTATCTGAGCTTCAATTTTTTGGTCAAAATTACCAAGTATTTATTGAATGCCTGCTATGTGCCAGGTACTTGGAAGAGGGAAATGAACATAACAGATCCCTGCTTTCACGGAATTTACTTTTTGTCAGAGGAGATCAGTGACCAGATATATCAGTGATGGGTGCTATCAAAATAAAAGGCAGGGTGAAGGAATAGGGTGAAATAGTGGGTGACATATTAGATGGTATTCTGAGGGTTAATATTTAAGTTAACTCTCAGAATATATTGAAGTATATAGTTAATATACTGACAGTTAATATTTAAGTAAGCCTCAGTGAAGTGAGGGAGCAAGTTATACAGATTCCTGGTTAGAGAAAGAGGGACCAGCATGCAGAGCCCTCATGCGAATGGGATGGATGGAATCTAGAAAAGGCAGGGAGGTTGGTGGTGCTGGAGGCAAGTAAGAAAGGGGTGAGTGGTAGGAAATGAAGTTGGACCTATAGCTAGCACCAAACATAGGCTATGGATTTTATCTAAGAAGGAAGGAAGCCACCAAAGGGTTTCGGATGGTGATACACATGATCTGAGTTGTAAAAAGAATCGTTCTAGTTGCTGTGTAGCAAGTATACTAAGTAGGGCCGAAGTGCAAGCAGAGAGACTAGTTCAAGAGACTATTTGCTACAGAGGTCTACATGAGGGAGAAGGGTAGCCTACACGAAGATGTCAGAGAAGAGGTGAGAAGTAATCAGGATGTATGTTGAAGGTTAAGTCCAGCACGATCTGGTGATAGATTGGATGTGGATTTGTGAGAAAGGAAGGAGTCAAGTCTGCTTCAAAGCTTTTTGCCTGAGCTACAGAGAATAGTGGTAATTTATATCTTTATATATATTTATATATAAAGATATGAGGTTCCTAGGGGAACACGTGGGTTTGGAATAGGGAGAACTCAGAATTCAGTTTTTTACAAGTTAACATTAAAGAGCTGTCATGTCAAGACAGTTGCATGTGAGTGTGTAGTTAGGTAGTAGGTAGGGGCTGGAGATACACATTGTAGGAGTTCTCAGTATATGTCTGCTATTTACAGCCTGAGGGCTGGGGGAGGAAGCCCTTAGGACTCTCCAATGTTTATAGATCAAAACCTGATAAGGATCTAGCCCATGGTTTGAGAAGACCCAGACAGTGACTTGCTACCAAGTCAATTGGAAAATGGGACATTATAGAGTCCTAGAAGCCAAGTGAAAAAAAAGTATCTCAAGGATATGGGGGGAGGAGGGGACAAAAGAAGAAGAAAAAAAAGGAAGGATGATATGAAAGTCACAAAAAAACTATGAAAATTACATCAAAGATAGGAAAACCACTATTCTAACAATTCTCCTAGCTTACCTTAATTGTATAATCTGGGGTAAATAAATGGGTACTCATTCTCTAATTACCTAAAAGATTGAGTATATCGCAAAAGCTTGAACAACAAAGGAAGGAGAGTGAACAGATTTAAAATTAAAGCAACTTAAATTCAGTAATTTTCAACTCAAATATATCATACCACATTTCAAAGTAAATGCTTTTACCTTAAATATAAAGAAGCTCATCATAAAATTTTAATGCAAGTGTGTATGTAATTTAGATGAACAGGAAGGATGTGAGGATTTCATCTGGAAGAACAGGATAGTAACAGATGTGAAAAGAATCACACACATCACAGTTAAATGAGGTCCACCCCGTGAAATAACTTTGCTGTAAATATTTCTATGTTACAAAGCTTATTCCTAAGCAAAAGCCTAAGTGCTTCTGAAACTTCCCCATTCATCAAAACCAAGTGGAGAGTTTATTAAACAAAGATTACTGGGCCCTGCACTCAGGGGTACTGATTCATTAGGTCTGGTTTGGGCCTAAGCATCTGCATTTCTAAAAGTTCCTAGGATATCTGATGCTGGTGGCCCCAATATCCTACTTTAGGAATTCATGTATAAACTACCCTAGGAGCAGAGGTCCTCTTTGTTTTGTTTATTAAACACAATGATGATAATGGACTACTTCATTTTGTTCATTTAATAATGTGCCAGGCATTGTGCTAATCATTTTGAGCTCACCATCTCATTTAATATTCACAACAAGCCTATGAGATAGGTGTCATGTTATGTATGTGAAAACTGCGGTTCAGAGGGCCTGATTAACTTGCCCAGAGTCATCTGCTAATGACTGATGAAGCTGGTAATAAAATTTAATGTCTGCTAGAACAATGCAGTCAAGAGCCTTGGTGCTCAAACTGTGTCCTGACATTGGTGTCACCTGAAAACCTGTTAGAAATCCAGGATACCTCCTGCTTCATCCCAGAACTCCTGAATGAGATATTTTTTTAACAAGATCTTTGGATGATTCATGTGCACACCGAAGTTTGAGGATCCTAGGGGTAGAGGGCTTTTTAGAATGATTCTGAGCAGGTAGGCAATCAAGAAAACAATGGGTGGAAGGAAGAGTCAAGAAAAAGGGGAGTTGGGATTTTTTATGATGTAACATCAGAAAACAAAGCATTCTGGGAATGAAACAGTAGAGATGCTCAAGATATGTAGGTTGAACCATGTGACATTGCCAACATTTAACTGTTTTGACCTGTAAAAATAGTGATGTAGTAATTAGAGTCAGAGACCCAAATTAAAATGCCTAGAGATAGATTGCAAATGAGTAGTGCCAGTTGATAGGCTTTATTGAGAACAAATTCAAAGGATGTGCATCCTAACACCGTGTGTAGGCAAACCTGTATATTGAATGGATGCAGCCAATTATGTTGCAGTTCTTGAGTAGAGGCTTCGAGTCTCAGCATACATGAAGCTTCTGAGGGAGAAGCTTCATTCGTGGTGGTATGTTTCCAACAATAGCTATCACGGCCATCTGTCCCATTTGCCTGGCATCATTACCTGTTTTCAACTATTTATTCCAGTGTAATTATCAACAAACCTCCTTTACTCTCAAAAGTGTTTTACTTAGGGTGATAAATTGAGTGGTCACCCAACTAATAAGAAAATTGGAAAAAAAAGTAATCTTTGGAAAAATACGTGTATTAAAACAATAGCAAGATTGGGTATGGAATATTTAAGACTTAAGCATAAACGATCTACAACATACAAGAAAGGTTGTTTATCACAATTGGTCCTAAGATTTTTTAATAATCATGCAAAATAGTGGAGAGAGCATATGATGAGCCTCAGAAGAAGCTGGGTTTTGGCCATAATTTTGTCACTCAGATTCTGGAAAAGTCCAGTGAAGTCCTCTGAGTCTCTGTTTTCTTATCTATGAAATAGAAATAATAAAGTCAATTCCACTGGTCTCAAAGGCTTGCTGTGTGGATTATATGATGTAATGTAATTGGAAGCATTTTAAAAGCATTAGGGAACTACATGTAGTGTTAGTACTGGGTCAACATCATGCTGTAAAGAAAGGAAAAGTAGGGCAAACAGGTACATTTTCATTAAATACAAAATGGAGATGGTTAATGATTTAAATGAAACTACCAAAGATAACTGTTGGTAACATAGCTAGTCCCTTTCTTCATGTGGGGCATAGCCACTCAGTGAATTTGGGCTGGTAGATACTCGGCCTGTCATAATGCATCTTAAGTGTGCCCCCTAGTTAACAATTTCAATCAACATGAATTTATAAGAAGTGAAAGTACATACCTAAACTTAATATAAGACCATTATTCCATATATATATATAACATATGTTATATATCATAAATATATATATTCATTCCAAATTCTCTTTGAAACAAGGTGTTGACTTCTATCTGTAACCAAATTTGTGCCTCTCATTAAGGGGATAAGTGTTCATTTGATGTCTCAACTCTCCTTTTGATAATGAGGCTGGATACATTTCTTGTCTGTGGATGTTTGGGGCCCATTTGTTCAGTAGTCAGTGATGTCCTTTCCATTTTTAGACTTACATACAGACTCCTTTTAAGGAAAGCTATCAAACAAGGCAAAGACCAGCCATCGGCACCCTGTTATGGGACCTGGAGAGGGTAGGTTTCCTGAATTTCCTGCTGGCCTTAGGAAATCTACTGACTCTCATGTTTAGAGTCTTGTGATAAATGCTTTAGAAATAGGTTTTTAAAAATAAATTCTTCTTTTTTGTTTGTTGATACTGGCACAGTTGTGCATAAACTGTTAAGTCATGCCTGAGAACCTTTTTTCGGGTCACAGTTTTCCTGGTTTCTTTGATAATGGTTGAAAAAATACCTGGAATGGTTGAAAAACAGGTCCTACTAAACTGATTAACTTCAGTATCTTTTGGAAGTTCTCTGGCTCTACTATGACTTATATTTATCTAATATGCTCTGCCCACAGGTACTTTCATTTTACTTGTAAGCTTGACAGTGAAGGCATGTATGTGACCAGAGTTAATTGTTTTAATCCATCGTTTGTGAGTATAGGTAATCACACTTGTGACTCATTTATTCTACTTCTGGGCCAATTCTAGGTACCTCTGTATTTTTTTTTTCCAGTGAAGGAGAGTGTTCCAAGGCTGTCAGTGTCCCAAATGTTCCTATATTCCACCCAAGAATGACCAGGGAATACAGTGCCTTATGGAAACAGTGATGCTGAAGCCAGTCCATTTGCTTGAATATATTAGAGTCCATAAAAAGCTTATTCACAGTTTAAAAACTGACTTTCTCCTTATTTCCATCTTTTGGATTGTCATTGTTTGCTCAGTTATAAAGTGGCTTGTTGACACCAAATATTTTAATAATTTGCTTCCAAGGCTTTGTGCCTATGCCTTTGAGAGGCTGGTGTAGTAATTAAACTGTCTCTTAGCTGAAATGCTTGCAAAGCGTCCAGTTCTGTGCCTGGCAGCTGGTGATGCATTATAGAGACATTGAGCTAATCGATTAAAACCGCAGAGGCATGGGAGTTGTCTGACAGCACTGTACTAGGGTGAAATTAGTTGGAATTGCATGGTGAAATTAAGGGGAATGCAGCTGATTGCAGCCCTTCTGGGAGAATCCTGGGTGAGAGGGACACTGTGCGTTGATCCCTGTGTAATTAGGACAGCCATGTTTTAACAGTATTTCTAAAGTATTAAAATGGACTGGATAAATCAGCAGGGCTGCTTCCAGTGAACTTGGCATCCATCCACTGTGACTGAAATAACATGAAATTTTTCGGCTGCTAGAGAATGTGAAATTGGACTAATTGTCTTTTAACTAGTCTGCTCGACTGCTAGCCTGGAGCGGGACTGAAAAGGGAATAGGCTGGTGGGGCTGAGGCTGGGGGATGGGAAACGTAGATTCATGACTATTTTTTCAGCCCAGCTGAATGGGTAACATCATCCTGTGTTTAGACAACGCTGATTTGTACTGTCTCATCATTAGGATCCCTTCCTAAATATTTTAAAATCCATTTTAAAGTGGGATGCTTTGAATCAAAGAATGCAGAAGTCTAACCCCATCCCCTTGACTTACAATTACTGTTCATTCCGTGCTTGAGCATCATTAGAATAGGGGGGGACTTAGGAACTTGTAAATCACTCATCAGCTGTCCATGTGTGGCTCGGTCCCACATTCTCTTCTGAGTAGGGCTCATTATGCAGAGAGGGAACATCGATACATATTACTGAGTCTCTGTGTCAAACAAAGGCTTGTTCCATAATTGCTGAATGTTATGACTGGTTCAAATCCTCACTTTACATGTGATTAAAGAGAGAGCCAGAGAAATGAATGCCATGCCCATGGTCTCAGAGTTAGGTCACCCAAGGCTCAAGATTATTGTTCTGCTGTTCATGTCGTCATAGTGAATTGTTGGTTTAGTATCATACTTTTCTATGGATCCATAAATAGAAGTTGAATTTCTTTGGTGCAGGCATTACTGAGTCTTGGAGAACTTGGTTTATTCTTCTCTTTTCGGTGTTATTGAAGTCAGTCAAACTTACTGAAGTGTTGTCTACCACTATCAATTTATGTTCTAGAAGGTAAAGTGGGCATGTACATACACACACACACACACAAATGACATTTCAAGAATTTTCAAAGAAGTGTTGGAATCATTTGACCACATTTTATTGCCTTCAGAAAGGTATAGAGATGACTCTCCACAGTCTATCAGAAAGCCTCATATTAGACTGTATCATTTTGATCCACTAGACAGTTTCTTGGGTTGAATTGTGTTGTGGCATTGGGTTGAGTATTAAGGGGCATCAGATGAAATAGTTAGAAAAAAAGCAAGGGGCGCCTGGGTGGCTCAGTCGGTTAAGTGTCTGCCTTCGGCTCAGGTCATGATCTCAGGGTCCTGGGATCGAGCCCCGCATCAGGCTCCCTGCTCTGCGGGAAGCCTGCTTCTCCCTCTGCCCCTCACCCTGCTTGTGTTCCCTCTCTCACTGTCTCTCTCTCTGTGTCAATTAAATAAATGAATAAAATCTTAAAAAAAAAAAAAAGAAAGAAAGAAAAACAAAAACATTGTGCTGACTGCAAGAAAGTTGTGATCATCATACATCAGATTTCTTTTCTCTCAGGACCCATGGGAAAAGTTTCTTTCCAGTACTGCAAGGGACTAATTATGTTCTCTTGAGTCACTGGTGGGTCCCCATGTTGCAGATCTTGCAAACAATGTGAAGATCAGAGTTGTAACCTACTTATGTCAAGTTTAGAGGACTTCATAGCATACATGTGGCTATTTCAGGCCTCTTATCGTTCGTTCTCTTAATTTCTCATCCCTTCTTTCCTTTCTTTGGAGTTGTTATTTTTGTTCATTTACTGTAGCTCCCTAAATTGTTCCCATCTTTATAAACTTCTTCAATCTTTTTAAATAAAGTGTGGTATTTTAAAAAGCACTTCTCATACATGTTATCTCCATCCCAAAGTGTATCCAACAAATACTAGGAGGAAAAAAGGTACAGTGTTAAATATGCAGGTACTAATACGGTTTCCAGGATAGCTCACCTGTCTTCCTGTTCAGCTGGGTTTTTGAGTCATTCTTTAAATGACTTAAAAGGCAGTGTTTACTCATAGAGATAGTGTCCAGTTTTTTAAAAGATTTAATTCTATATAATTTCTGTGACTTCTAGAATTATAAATAATTTGAATGTAGAGGCAATCCCCAAAATAGATTGTACAGAAGTGGATAGTGTATGCCAGCAGGATACATGAGAAATATCTATAAGAAACTATAGGTATTGGTCAAATATAATTATGATACTAATGGAAATGAGTAGCCTCTAGTCCCTTGATTTATAGTAACTGATCCTCTATCTTGTAGACAATGCTTATTACTAGGACAAAAATTACTGGCAGATTACTTTTATAGTACCTTAAAATGGATTTTTCTCAAGTATTACGATAAAAAGTTATTTTTTAAGCAAATCAGCAAATTCACATTGAATAGTATGTAACATTTATGCATACTTCCCATGTACCTGTCACTCACCCACACATGTCATGTCAGCATATCATTTATAAAGGGCAAACATATTTATTCTTCTCAGCATTCTTCTGTAGTCGGTATGAGCTCTCTCATTGTACAGATGAGCAAGCCAAGGCTTAGAGAGGTGAAGGAACTTGCCCACAGGCATGTAGCTAACAAGGGTCAGTCCGATTGTTGAGCCCACACCCTAACCCCTACACTAGTGTACACTTTGGAAGGGTCCGAGGAGATGGAAAATATATGACTTACTAATTGGCTTTCATGCACATTTCTTCTGCAAGATTAATTAAAGGGCTTATGGAGTACTTGTTTCTATTCCTAGCATAGTCATATGGAGAATAAAAACATACTTTAAATAAAATATCCATTTGGCACTCAGAGCAATGTAAGAATATGATTATCAGAAGTTGAGCTCAAATGGCATGGGGAATACAAAACCAACGGATGGTACTAGGGGCTGCCATAGTCAGATGGTTGGCTCCTTCAATGATTCCAAACCTTTTTACACACGCATGGGAGAAGATCTTCGTAGTTTCTAGTCAGATGGGAACATTAGTGACCGTTATTTGGTTTAAGACTTAAGGAATAATTTATTGTGCATTTAAGATGACCTGGATAGTATATAGCCTGCCCCTTAGCTACTGAGCAAACTATTTTCTTACTCTGATTCATCTGGATCGTCCAAAGGAAATCACGTATCCCTGCAATGGCAAATACAGCCAACAATAAACAGAGAGAATTAGGAAAGCTGTTACACTTTGTTCCATCTCAAACATGATCTACTGGAAAGTTCTTTTTTTTTTTTTTTAATCCGAGAGAGAGAATAAGAAAGAAAGCACAAGCTAGGGAGAGAGGCAGAGGGAGAAGGAGAAGCAGGCTCCCCGCTGAGCAGGGAGCCAGACTCAAAGCCTGCTCCAGGACCCTGGGATCAAGACCTGAGCCAAAGTCAAATGCTTAACCACTTAACTGACTGAGCCACCCAAGCTCCTCTAGTGGAAAGTTCTTAAATAGGTTTCTTTCTCCTTCCTTGTTCCTGTTCTATGCTGGGAGACGGTTCTCTCTTTCTCTAAGTCAGATTTGAGATAATTTTAAAGATATTAGACAGTGATTAGAATAACTCTTCCAGGATTTGGCATCAGACAAAAGCATAATATCCAGTCTTCAGGATCCATTCCACCGTCTTCGAACTGAGCCCGTGTGGATTGACTTTAGACAAAAAGTAAGGGAGGGATAGACATTAATATGGTGCATCTGCTGCTGTTCTTTAAGAACAGAATCTTTTTATGGTAGGAATCTTGAAGGCATTGTAAGTAAATATTACCTAAAATCTTATGTGATCGTAGAAATGAGAGGGCACTGAGGGAAGTCTTGCTCATCTTTGACACGATCTCCATGGTCAAGATTCCACCTTTTCCTGCAGCCCCATCTTTCCCACAGCCCTTTATACGCTCAACTTGCACACTTCCCCTTCGGTGTGCCAGCCTCTTTCGCTCCTATCTTTGGGGGGTTGTGCTGAGGGTGCCTTTTACCTCTGTTGCTCCCCACCTCTCACCCCTGCCACTCCTGTCTAAAAGCCTAAGCCTACTTTCCTTTTTGAAGACCGAGAGTAGAATTTAAATCTTAAGGCATACCACTCTTTCTGCCATTCCCCACTAGTTAAGAGTGAATTAGGTGCTCTCTCTGATGAGCTCCCATGGGGCCCTGTATCCCATCCAGTCCTTAGGTCTGTCATAGAACCTATTGCACTGTTTTATGGAGTGTCTTCATTCCCCAGGCTGGTACACACTTGAAGGCCGAGACTATTACCCTCTCAAGATTAGTATTTTGCCAGCGTGTTCCCTTGGTAAAATTACATAGAATGATATCTCATACTTGGTAAGATTTCTTTGATTTAATTAAACACCATCTGGAAAGTTAGAAGCCTTTGTGTGGCCAATGCTTTTACTCATTCATGGTACCAACTATCTACTAGGTTTTGCGAATATGGAAATAAACATAGTTGCTTTTCAAAACTCTGTGAGACAGACATGCAAATGGACCGGGGGGAGGGGGTGGTATGAGGTAAGTACTGTGTCAGTGCCCCCAAATGCTTTCTATTAAAGGAATCTTCAGTTACCAAATGCTTGTGCTTATTCAACTGAGGGAGTTGCCTCCTTGTGGGGCCACAGAAACTTGGTATGAATGACCTAATGTGCCTCGTCCTCCCTATCGTGGTCTCTTGCTATTGTGACTGGAAAGAGCAAAGAGGTGAAGACCTTTCTTGGCACTTCATAATCAAAATTTGGCTTTGTTCTTACTTTTCTATTAGGTAGTTTTTAAGTACACTACTTTCTTAGAACCTTTTCCACTATAGGCCGAGGATTGACTTGCTCAGGGAATTACATTTCTGAAATTGCCACTTTTCCCACTGTGAAGAAGATAGAAAAAGAAACAAAGGAATATCCCTTTGATGCAGTGGAAATAGGATATTTCTCCATAGTGAAAGAGCAGCCATGATTTCTTTAAAGTCAGCTCCTAAATGGGAGTTGGGCTACTTCCTGTGCAGAGAATGATGGTTATCCCTGGAGTCATTCGGAAGATACATGGTTAGCGATGCTATGGGAAAAAAATCTAATTTGCAGATAGGATATTTATCTTTAGGTAACAAAAGCCTGGAAATGCAATTTGTAATTTTAAAAATAGCTGGTATATGAATATAGGTTAAAAGAAATGAACTTTGCAGTTTTGGAGTTATTTGTGGTGGGGGGCGGGGGCAGGTATGTGAAAAATGCTTCTGGAATAACTCTATCTCATGGACATGCTGTGAAGCTTTCTTTGCTTTTCATTGTATGGGCATCTTGCTGCAAGCTCATTTTGTTGTTAAACACGAAGTTTTACAATGTAGATTACTCTAAGAATTTTTTTAATGGAGGAATTTAGAGCAGCTGGGAACTGCTTTGGAATTTCCAGGGATTAGTCGACAGACTTTTTTGTGATTACAAATCCCACAGTGAGAAGAGGTGAGGCATGCAGTCCCTCAGAAAGGGGGGGCGGTGGTGGGAGCAAGTGAGCAGGAAGAGAGACTAACAGGGTGCACAGGGATGGATGGACAGACTGCCTGGCTTGTATCTACCCCATTGCTTCCCGTTGACCTATCCCTTTCCTACCACATTAGCTTAGAACAGATTCTTTCTGAGTTAACTTTATCCATTCTCTCCATGTTTCCTTACTCCATAGTCTCTGAATGTATTCACCCCCTTACCTCCACCTGAATGTCTCTCTTGCTACTTGGTGTAAGTCCAAGGCTGCCCTACTCCATGCTTTAAACCTGGACTCACCAGTATACCCTTCATCTGGCTTCCTCTGAACTTGGAGTCATGATTCGAATTTAGAGCTAAAAGGAATTTACTTTCTAGATGAGAAAATGGAAGGTAAGGGAGATTCAAGATGAAGGTATGGTTGAAGAACTAGTTAATTGCCTCTCACACTAGAACTCAGGGCTTCTTGAATTGAGTGCATGTATCTTCCACCATATTGGCGTATTTTGTTCTATGATTTTGCACTTTTCAATGTATTGTTTTATTGTGTTTTCCAGTAATTTCGTGTGGGCAGAGTTGTTTTTTGTTTTTTGTTTTTTTCCCTCAGAGGAAATCAAAGTTTTGTGAAGGGACTAAACATATCCCTTAGTAACAGTATCTACTGTTCATTGATCACTTGTTATGTGTGAGTGACTTTCCAATCATTTCCTGCTTAATCCTTGTAGACTCCCTCTGGTGTGGGTTAGCCCAGAACAGGAAACTGGTGTAGAGAGGTTAGCTACCTGCACAGCTCAGTACTGGTGCGTGTGGGAGAGCCAGGCCTGCCTGTTTTGGATGCCCCAGCTCTCACTGACCATTCCAGAGTCTGAGCTCTGTAGCAGTGCCCTACAGTTCCTTCTCATCTGTTGTGGGCCTTGTACACTTTTGATACCTCCTCTGTGCACTCTAAACGCTTGCTGACTCAGGACAGCCTTCCTTGAGTGTCCGTCTTTCCCCAGAGTGTATACTGTAAGAGTCTACACAAGCCATCTGTGCTCTTCTTATCCAGGTTATATATGTCGCCCAGGATGGATCAGCTTGTTCAGAGATGGTTATATAGAAATTATTAATGCGACAATATTACTTCAAAAATACATTTTACACATTTTGAGCCCTTAAGAGAACCTGAGTCCAGAATGAACCAACCTGGGGAATGTTCAGTGATGAAATACCCCCTAGCACAGGTCCTGCACATGGAAGATGGTCAGTCAGTGCTTGTTCAGTGAATAGATGAAATCAGAGAATAATTTTATGAAATGAGAGTACCATTCATAGAACATAACTATGTTTCTCAGTTATTGAAGGGGAAAAATAATGATATATAGCCATGTTTTTTTATATTGGGATAGTGCCAGGTCCTGCCGTAAGTGCTTCACACAGATTACTGCACTTAATCCTTATAATCTAGTTCATCATTCCTGCCTTGCAGAAGAGAAACTGGGGTGCTAAAGCAGCTAAATCATTGGCACAAAGTATGTACCTAGTAAGTTTGGGAGCCAGGATTAAATGGAGTTGCTCTTGGGGCACCTGGGTGGCTCAGTTGGTTAAGCGACTGCCTTCGGCTCAGGTCATGATCCTGGAGTCCTGGGATCGAGTCCCGCATCGGGCTCCCTGCTCGGCGGGGAGTCTGCCTCTCCCTCTGACCCTCCCCCTCCATGCTCTCTCTCTCTCTCTCATATAAATAAATAAAACTTAAAAAAAAAAAAAAACCACTGGCAACAGGTTTCAGTAGCTCTTAATAATAGGCTGTGTAAAGAAGTTGTTGACAAGGGCGCCTGCGTGGCTCAGCTGGCTAAGTGACTGCCTTCGGCTTGGGTCATGATCCTGGAGTGCCTGGATTGAGTCCCGCATCGGGCTCCCTGCTCGGCAGGGAGCCTGCTTCTGCCTCTGACCCTCCCCCCTCTCATGTGCTCTCTCTCTCTCATTCTCTCTGTCTCAAATAAATAAAAATTAAAAAAAAAATCTTAAAAAAAATAAATAAATAAAATAAAATAAATGGAGTTGCTCTTATTCCAGAACCTCTGCTTTTGCATTTCATTGTATATATGGACAGACACATGCATTTCATTGTATATGTGGACAGACATCTCTCTCTGTATCTGTATGTAAATACGGATCTATATCTCACTCATATATATAAAATTTGGTGCCTGCTCCAGCCCTGGAAAACTAGAGGGATGACACCCTGCCCTTGATGACACCCAGCATGGTGACTTTGATAACCTGCCATTGCTGACTCCCTATCACCGTACACTGTCGCCCGACATTGGCTGTGTGGTCCTTCCCAGCCTGGTGGTGTTTTTCCATTAAAATGCCGCCCCTACCCAGAAATTCCTGCCTAACACATATGCCCATCACAGCCTTGAGTTTCCCAGTGGATGTAGGCTTTTGTAATACTGGGCGTCCTCTTAAGGGAGGTGGAGCTTGAGCTCTTTTCCAGAGCTTTCTGGGAGCTGTGGGTTTCATGACCAATCCCATCTGGAAAAGGACAGACTCAATATATGTGTAGTTTTACATTCTAAAAACCTTCAACCTATCTATCAGAGCTTTTAAAATTGTCTGTGTTCATGTTATCTGCCAAGACTGTCCACTATTAGCCTGAGGGTCTGTGTAATATTCACAGTTCAGGTTATCAGTGTAAACCAAAACTCTAGAAAATAGACCCTGGAGATACAAGCATGCTTTCTCTTCCAGGATTATATTTTACTTATCTGGGTGTGGAATGGAACTTAGAGAAGAGCAATCCCAATCAGGGGTTGGTACCCCTAGGAAAGACAGCAAAGCTAGGGAGAGACTAGCCCGAAGCATGCAGAATCTTCAAGAAAGAGGTGTTAAGCATGTTTTTCTTCTGTGTGAATGTACACTTGATGGGATTAATAACAGATTTATTAAGTTCAAATGTATGTATGAATAAATGGACACATATGCTTAATGCTAACAGGCAGTTGTGTGGGTGTGTTGACAAAATATGCCCCAGTGCACCTCAGCAGTTGCATTTCCTTCCTGCCAGTTGGATAATCAACTGGTTGTTCGCCCAGGAAATAAGAATAACAACCAAAACCTTCTTGATGTACCGTCCACATTAAAAAGAAAAAGAGGTTCAAAAAATTGGATTTTTTATAGGTGGTTTGCTTTCTTCCAGAAGTGGATGCTTTGCCCTCTGAATCTGATTTTGTCACAGAGCTCGGGGACCTATTTTGCAGAAACCTCATGTTTCCACTGTGTGTGACAGAGAATAGAATCGAGAAGCATCTGAATAATCCCTTTGTGATGCAGTAATTTTAAACTGGCAGCATAATCGTTGCAGATTTCCAAAGAGATACAAAGAATGAAGTAAAGCAGATTCTTGAGTCCAAGGGACTGTTTGGATCCAGTGCACTTTTTTATGGCTGTGTTTCCAAGGCCTGTGGCGAGTGGAATCTACAAGTGGTGCCTAATTGCACCTCTCAGTATGTCCAGATTCTGCGGTATGAATGGCTTTAATCTGCAAGGTAAATGGAAACAACCGATCTCATTCTAGATTGAATTGTAGGTCCAACTCACCCTCCAGAGCCAGAGGGGAAAGTCCAACCCCTCTGCTTAATTTACTAGGCAGTCTGGCTTCGAGTTCCAGGGTTTCTGAGTCTAGCAACTTCTGTGTGGATAACAAGTGAGGATGCTGTAAGAGAGAAGCGTTGCAGAACTATGGTGATACGCAGATAGGCGCTTGCGCCTGGCTTCCTACGTTGTGTTTTTAAAGACCTATTCTCAGCCTGGGCTTTGTGCGGGGATGCCAGGTTTGGGGTGCATCTGTTTCTTCTGATGGTAATGCAGGGCAGGGCCGCGGTAGGCAAGCAGCCTGTTCCTAATGCGTTTAAAGTCTCAGAAAGACAGCAGTGATTTTATAACTGCAGCCTGGATTTATTTTCCTCGGGCTGCAGCCTCAAGATGAGGACGGAAGAAATGAAATTTTAATAGGATGAGGTTAGGATGAAATTCCTAGTTAGTTAAAAATTAAATTAGCTAGAGATTTTGTTTATTGCACAAGTCATGCAAGATTTGCTGGTTTTATATTTTTGCTGTATTTCACTTTCTGTTCAGGTACAAGCTGTCAATCAAGGCTAATCAAACTGGCACAGTTAACATGATACATCATAAAATTTCACAATAATGTCAACCTGTAATTCTGTCAATCTGGTTAAGGGAAATGGGCTAAAAACAATATTGTCATTTTGTAATAACACTTGGAAGGTGTTTCGGAATAATGTTGTCATCATCTCCTTAACTCTGTGCCTGACTTCTGCCAGAGGCAGCCCTTGCTGACAAGTGGCCAGGTGGTCACAGCCTTCCCTTGCTCTAGTTCCTCATAAGATTTGGAGGAGGGCTGCATGGATGAAGGATGCTGACTCGCAGCGTTTGTCCGGTCTGACCCCCTCTTTGATACATCCAAAAGGATGCATTTCAGAACACGGTGCCAGTATTTCATACTACTTGCCTCATGTAGTATTATATGCATAGGCATTGAGGCACTGAGTATTCTTATTTATTCAGTCAGCATACTTATTATACATATGCTCTTTTTTTATGAACTTACATTCTGGAGTATTTCAAAAGCATCCATTTGAAAAAGCGCTGGGCTTAACAGTAAAACACAGGCTGCCCATTACACAGAGTGATAAAGCACGGCTCCCTCTGCAAACGTTATGCTTTGCTTTGCAGCCAGAGGACATGATGGTTCTTTGTTGAATTATCATAGACTCTATCATAGACTCTATCCACTCAGGAAGCCCTTAGACTTAGGCTCTGTTTAATCTTGATGTTCCCTGGGAATCCTTGCCTGGATAGGTGGACTCCCTTCAGTTGGCCGATCTTCCTTGTGGCCAATATGGCTAGATCATCATTCTTAAATATCCCTTTCTGTCATCAGAACACACACACACACACACACACACAACAACAACACAACAATAGATAACCCTATACATTTCTATTACAAATAAAGACCCATATGTTTTCTCTTTATTTTAAATAAGCCCTGAAATATTTTTTTGCAGAAAAATGAATATTTTATAAAAAGAAAACATTTGTCCAGTTGATTTTTTTAAGATTTTATTTATTTATTTGACAGAGAGACATACAGTGAGAGAGCGAACACAAGCAGAGGGAGTGGGAGAGGGAGAAGCAGGCTTCCTGCAGAGCAGGGAGCCCGATGCGGGGCTCAGTCCCAGGACCCCTGGATCATGACCTGAGCCGAAGGCAGACACTTAACCCAGGTGCCCCAGTTGATGGTTTTTAATTTGTGTTTTTTATTATCGTATTAAAGCTGAGACTTCCTGCAAAAATGTCTTGCCCAAAAGCATAAACAAATAGGACCAAGTAGATCTTTGTTGTTTGATTGACATCAGAGTAGAGGTCTGGAGACAACTCCTTACTCTACCTTTCATGAGGGTATATTTTGTAAATAGCTGAAGTACACGAATTCTGGTAATCCCAATCTAAGGCATTTTCCAGAACATATTTTGTTGCAAGATAGACTCCTTTTGGGGGGGAATGTTTTAATGAGGCACTTCAGGGTACAAGAGTGAGAAATTTTTAGCTTACCACAATTAATGGTGATATATTTAAAGATGTGGAGGGATATAAGGAAGACCAAGACATCATCTTAGCTAACACAATTGTGATGCCTCTTGTTTCAGTAGCAGCTCTGGTGACCCATCAGATATTCTACTAGTTGTTTCCTCCATGTTGAACATCGCTTGTTGGGGGCCATGCCATATTCTCATTCTTGACCAACTCTCCTCATTTCTCCAGCTTGCTTCCTACTCTGCTTACTCTCTCTTAAATGGTTAAAAACCTTAAGATGTAGAAAAGAAAACTGGGATCCAACGAGTTAGAGAACACCTTTTTAAAAATTCAGAAGTGTGGGCAAGAGTTACTGTAAAACTTATTCTAAGACAACAGAAGCTGAAGGTGGGCATGGAAGACGTGGTGAAATCCCTACCTCCTTCTTTCCCTTCTTTCCTCCTTTTCTTGGTAAACATTTCCTGAGCATCTGTTTAGGCTGAAAAATGTTGATGGCAATGGTGACATCATTAATATGTTCTAAAAACCTTTTGAAAAAAAAAAAACAATTAGTCAAGTGAGGATTTAATGACTATAATGATGGAAAAACAAAAGAAAAAACAGTTAGGATGGCAACCAGCTTTTCCTTAATCAGTCTTTTTACAATTTTAATGCCAATGTAGTGAATATCCAGTGTTATTCGTTTCAGGTTTACAATATAGTGACTCAATATTTCCATACATTACTCAGTGCTCATCATGATAAGTGCACTCTTATTCCCCATCACCCACCCACCCCCACCTCCCCTCTGGTAACCATCATTTATTCTCTATAGTTAAGAGTCTGCTCCTTGGTCTGTCTGTCTCTCTTTCCCTTGATTCATTTTTTTTGCTGTGGTGGTAGTTTCTTAAATTCCACATATGAGTGAGATCATATGGTATTTGTCTTTCTCTGATGGGCTTATTTTGTTTAGCGTCATACTCTCTGGATCCATCCATGTTCTTGCAAATGGCAAGATTTTGTTCTTTTTTATGGCTGAACAATATTCCATGGTGCATATATACCACCACATCTTTATATTTTCGTCTGTTGATGGACACTTGGACTCCTTCCATAGTTTAGCTATTGTGAGTAATGCTTCCTTGATCAGCTTTGATAAGGGATGTTAAATAATATGATGGAAAGCTTAATATAACACTGAGTAATATAGGCAAAGGGAAGATTGTGAGTAGTAAAGTTACCTTGAAAAGGTAAGAGGAAAGGATCTTATGATTACAAAAGGATAAAATTAACTGAAAAAAGAGATGCAAAAATCCAAATACTAAAGTGCTGTAATTTGCTTTATGGTCAGTGCAAGAGGTAAAAATAATTTACTTCCAGCAATAGTTAAGGGTTCAGAATTAAGAAGTTAGAGTGTTAAGGTAATATACACACACACACACACACACACACAGGTTTGTTAGTAATCAGTGATCAGTTTGAAGTAAAAGAATCTTCAATCATTAAACTATGGATCACTAATGCAGTAAGATAACATTTATTGAACAGTTGTAGGTAGCATGCTATACAGGTGCTAAGTAAGGAAAGATGTGTAAAGGAAATAAATAAAACAAGGCAGAAGGTGATGGTGCCATAAGAAAGATGGAAATTTTGTGCAACTGAAGTTCAGAGGACAGAAAGCCTATGTGTAGCCTGAGGAGCAGAAAAGAGCTTCATGGAAAAGGCTTAGCGGTTTCTCATTGCACTGAAGCTATGGTTGTCTAAAATCTTTACCATGAAATTATGGCCCAACCCTGTCCTACTTCTGTAGCTTCTCCTTTGTTTCTGTTCTTCACCTCTATAGGCCTTCTTTTCAGGATTTTGAACTCTCCATGTTTTTTCCTCCACTGCCTTCAGATATAGGTCCCTCTGTCTGGAATACTGTATCCCAGTGCCCCATTCTTTGACCTTTTCTCTTTGATCATTACTTCCCACCTCATCTAGAGCATAACTTCCACAAGGAAGCCTTTTTGATCCCCCATTCTAGGTCTGGTTCCTTTGTTATAAACTGTCAAGAGCGCACCTCTTTCCCTCCATAGTCCTTATAATTTACAACCATTAACATGATGGACTGTTTAATATCTGTCTCTTCCACTGACTGTAAACTCCATGAAGAAAGAGGTAGTGTCTGTTTAGCTTGACTTTTCATTCCTAGTTTCTTGTAATTGACAATAAAGACATCTGTATTTGTTGAATAAAGGAGTTCCTATGCTGGGCCTTGAGAGATGACCAGGAATTGCAACTGCCAAGACTGGGAATTGAGGAAAAGTATCAGCACGCATTAGTGAGGGGCACGCCCTTGGAATGGCAAGGCACTGGCGAGGTCTGCTTGTGCCAAAACCACCTGGCTTCACCTGGAAGGAGGATGAGGCCAGATCCTGGAGTACTTTGCCCTTGACTGTGGCATTGGAATCCTGGAGTTTGGACTGTTAGAGAGTGACTTTTTAGGACCCCAGGAAGGAAAGATAATTTCACAGTTTTATTAATTACAGGCTAAGGTTTTAAAAAGGATTTTAGCAAATTTGGTCATTGAGATCACAAAAAAGGCAGTTACACAAAAATGATATTTTTTAAATGAGAACAAATTTCAAGCATTAGGTATCACTATGTATAAAATACCATTCTGGCTACCATGCAGAGCTGTACCAAATACGGCTCTTGTGCTCTTCCTGATGATGAGATGGGGAGAGGGAAGGTAGAGGAGCTAACTATACTGTTCAACAACAACAACAACAACAACAAACAGTGGACTTTCCCAAATTAAGCCTGTGATGGAGCCATGCTCTGATGACCAAGAACAGGACAAACACCTCCTAGCTCTTGTAGAAAGTAGTGACTTAAGGGGAAGTTCTAAAGTCGATGTCTTCCGTTGCCTCTATTCTGAGAGGAGGTGTTAATAAAGACTTCAGTTTAAAAGGCCCTCTTCCAAAATAAAACAAAAGCCCCTTCCAGATACTAAAAGGGTGACACTGATGGCTGGCTGTCATTCCTATCCAGCTCCACCCTGGCCTCCCACAGCTTGGTAGACAGCACTCTCAAAGTTCCAAAAATGAGGCAAACCCTACTCTTAGAATAAAGGACTCAGCAGCAAACTAGTTAAATACAAAGAAGTGCCTGCTTCTTGCTGTCAGTGTCGATTTCACAGACCAAGTTCAGGCTCACTTGTCTAGGTAAAGCATATGGACTGGTTCTAAATCAGCATTATTACCTATGAATAATTGAGACTTGAAATTTTACTCAAGGTGCATATGAGACATATTTTGTTTAAATACAGAACTATTCATCAAGTCTATAAGGAGTGACATTGGTTCAAACTTTTGTCCTAAAGAGAATAAAGGCTTCATTTGCCCCCTGAAAGTTCAGGATACCCTTTTGGTGAAGAATAGTATTGCTTAATCTCAGGAAACAAACTGAGGGTTGCTGGAGTGGTGGGGGGTGGGAGGGATGGGGTGGCTGGGTGATAGACATTGGGGAGGGTATGTACTATGCTTAGCGCTGTAAACTGTTTAAGACTAATGAATCAAAGACCTGTACCCCTGAAACAATACATTATATGTTAAAAAAAAAAAAAGAAGAAGAAGAAGAAGATAGCAGGAAGGGAAGAATGAAGGGGGCGAAATCGGAGGGGGAGACGAACCACGAGAGATGATGGACTCTGAGAAACAAACTGAGGGTTCTAGAGGGGAGGGGGTGGGGAATGGGTTAGCCTGGTGATGGGTATTAAAGAGGGCACATACTGAATGGAGCACTGGGTGTTATATGCAAACAATGAATCATGGAACACTACATCAACAACTAATGATGTAGGGGCGCCTGGGTGGCTCAGTCATTAAGCGTCTGCCCTCGGCTCAGATCATGATCCCAGGGTCCTGGGATCGAGCTCCGCTTCGGGCTCCTTGCTTGGCAGGAAGCCTGCTTCTCCCTCTCCCACTCCCCCTGCTTGTGTTCCCTCTCTCGCTGTCTCTCTCTCTGTCAAATAAATAAATAAAATCTTTAAAAAGAAACAAACAAAAAGCTAATGATGTATGGTGATTAACATAACATAAAAAAAGAAAAAAGTAATATAAAAAAAATAGTATTGCTTAGAAAAAAGTAGTCATTCAGAATGCAGTGAAATGAAATAAATCCTATCTGTTTTGGCAAGCTAAGGCTTTAATACGGTACCCCTGTAAATGAAGGAATGCTAACTCATTTGATCATGTATGCTGTGGTGCTTTGCAAATACTTAAGTCTTTAAGTAATGTAAGACATAACGCGGATTCTATGCTTTTAAATTACTGGAAGGTGAAGACTCCTAGTTCTCCCCACCCCCAATGCTTCCCTGAAATAATACAGTAAAAATGCAAGCTTTGATTAAGAACTGGGGAATTAGAATTGATTTTCAGATGCTATTTTATTAGCAGAATTGAGTCGAATCTTCATTTCTCAAGTAGAGAATATACACAAAAACTTCAATTCCTAGAAGAGATACTTTTTCTCCATTGAAGATGTTGTTATTTCAATGCCTCCTCTCATATATACATATATTATTCAGTGTTTTTACATGTAGACACGTAGATCCCAATAAACACACACATACCTTCCTTAATAGTGAAAATTTCCCCTAAGAGATTGTATTTCATAAATGCAGGTTCTGCTATGCCTCTCTTTCTGTGTCTTTGCTATAGTCCTATCCTGGTGTTAATTCAAGGTTTTGACTTAAATCTTTTAAGCCCAGTGGAGTTCTGTCTGTCTTCGATAATGTAGTCCTAACAGATGAGGGTGTGTGGGGTAGAGCCGCAAGCCACCGCCATGTCACAATTATGTCTGGGTGTGGATGTTCTACCTAGATCATAGAGACCTGTATCCAGATTTGCAAAGTCTGCAAAAAGAAAAAAAAAATCGGTGTTCTGTGGTAGCTACAGAGTTCTGAGTAGAAATTTTCTCAATTTCATTTTTTTGGCTCATATATGAACTAAAATAAAGCTCTACTCTCTATAAATGAGTTGAGAACATAGGTTTGAAATGCATTTACCTGCTTCTAATCCTAGTATTGTCATTTACTGAGTGTTGCCTGAGCCAGTTACCCGGCTGACTCTCATTGCCTCGATTTCCTTACCTGTGGAGGGAGGAACTCTACCTCTGGGTTGCTGGGAGCATAAACACAGGAATACACACAAAGCACTTCGATTTATACTATATATATCATAAGTTCCCAATAGGTAACATTTACTATCTGGAAATGATTATACTGTTCCTCAGAACATAACAAAAAATTATAGAATAAAAAGTCCCTATTTCCCATCATGAATAAAGGAAGATTTTTATTTCCTCCCTATCTCTCCCCGTTACTCTCATTTATCATTCCTTCTCACTTGGAGAGGCTGGCTATGTATTCCACGAAAAACACCGCTCAGTGTTAAGCCACATGCTAACCATGATCTTCAGTAATTTGACTCATGGCGATTACAGGCAAATAAACAAAAAACAGACCAACACCAACCTACTAAAATAAATATTTTAGGTTCTCCTCGGTTCTGCTGTCAGGAACCCTGCTGCTGGCCATATAGAAAGAATCTTCTTTCTATTAGGAGGAAATGCGAGCACTGACATTTCCAACTCTTCCAGGAGAGCCTTTCTGAGTTCGCTAGTTCGCTGGTGTCGGAGCCTCGTGCCTGCAGCCACCGCCACAAGAGGGACATTATTTATCAGCGCAGCAAGTGTCGCGTCAACTGTTCCAAGGTTCCGGGCCGGTTTTTGATGAGTCCCTTTCTGCCCCCCTTTCATGTTGGCTTTGTAACGGTGCACATACTGGGGCTTTAATCGCACACTGTGCAGTGGAGGGAGCAATTGGTTATTAATATTTTTGAGGCACTTCCTGCAGCAAAAGGTCTGTTGCGGTTTCCATGAAACCACCCAGATGTTCATTCTTTTTTTTTTCTTTTTCCCCAATTGGCTCTTTCAGATGAAGTTTCAGGGAGAGCATCCCAGACTGCTCTTTAGTGACATTTTTGCCTGCTCAAGACTGATCAACTTTCTACCAGTTTTTAGAAATTACTGTAACTTCGCTCTCCATTTTACTTTATATGAATAAATCAATATATCGAGAACAAAGAAATGTTGATTTCTACCTCTTGTTAACCCCTTTCCTCTTAAGCTCCGTCCTACCCTTTTTTTTACCCTCTCCATCTGGTCTTTAGGTATGTGGTAAATGCAGAGACGTAGCACACTCTTTATTTTAAAGGATTCTGGGGAGATAGCTTATAGGCAGAAATATAGCTTAATAGTCATTTGGCTAAGCTGTGAAGCTTAGTTTCCATATAAATGAACAAAGGCAATAAATATTAATTATAATCTGACTGCATTTCTTAACTAAGCATGATACCTAGAATTTGAAAAGCTAGAAAAATAGAAATGGAAACGATCTTTCCTTCTTTTCCTATTTACCAAGCTTAACCACATCCTGGAATGGTGACTGCTACAAGGGGTGGCCTGGGGGCCTGTATTTTATAAACTGCATCCTCCCACTTACCCCAAATGAGTATGCAATTTAAATAAAAACAGTGGGCTTTATATGCAAATGAAATTTTAGGACAGATCCACTTGCATCCTTTCCAGTGGATTCATACCCTTAAGGCCCAAATACAGAATTTCTGTAGCTGCCATAGTTCTGTGTGCATAATCCGATGTTAAGCTGGAGTATCAGAGTGAATATGTTACTTTGGCCCCCTAATGTTCATCCACTTTCCTCCTAATATCAGTATTACAATTTTCCTCTGAGGTGCTATCCTTATCCTACATCTAAACCCCTTAATTTAGGTAGAGTTGTTTCCACGTGTGATTTTGGGAATGGATCTGTGATTTAGGTTTTGCAGGTAGTGTCTTGGATGCCCCTGGCTCCGTCTTGTTTAATGGTTTAGCAATACACATATGAGCTCTTCGCTGAGACTGTTAGAAGAAAAGCACACTCTTTTCTCTGGATTTGAACCTGAGAAGATAAGGCTTTGGCAGGGTCGTCAGCCATCTTACCACTTCATGGAGCCTGAGCTTGAACCCCATCGAGTGGAAGGCAAAACCTGAAGACAGAGAGAAATTCGATTTTGCTGACATTATTTGAATCCCTGAATAAAACATTGAATTCTAGGTGCCAGCTGACCTGTCTTCCCGCCTTCCCCTCACCCTCCCTCCCTCCCTTCCTTCCTTCCTTCCTTTTAATGTACTTAACTCTGAGCTGAGTTGGGTTTTGTGTGTGTGTGTGTGCTTACATTTGTTCTGAGTTGAATCTTCTATTTCAGTTAAAAGAGTTTTAATGCCAGAAAGGGAGAGAGAAGTGGCAGGGGCAGGGGGGTGGAAGTAAAGATAAAATATATGAGATTCTAAAACATGTTTTCCTTAGGAGTAGAATAAAATTAAGATCTGGGAGAATATTTGGAACATTGTTTAATGCCATTCAATGAATTGTTGCAGTTGTTCAATTCAGTATAGTGGTTCTGAGTAGGAAGTAATTTTGATAGAATGTGTTACAGGTCATGCAAAAGATGTGGGTTTAGTATAGATGCGGATCACCCTTAGGATAATTCAGAACCATGGCAGAGGTTAACTTTTAAATTTGAAGAAAGACAAGATTTGCCAATATTTCAGGTAACCCTGCAAGACCACTCACAATATCTTTTTTTAAAAATTTTATTTTGTTATGTTAATCACCATACATTACATCATTAGTTTTTGATGTAGTGTTCCATGATTCAATGTTTGTGTATAACAGCCAGTGCTCACAATATCTTAATTAAAATGGACTTTGGAAATCTTTTTTTGTGATTAAAAAGCTTTCAAAGATTTGAGTTCAAATTTGATTAGAAGCTTGAGCATCTTTAAGAATGACTAGGATAGTATTCTGTACATTTGAAAATGTCATTTTGATAGTTTGGATTGCCGTAAAATTCTTACTTCCAAATACATTTAGGAAAGAATTCAAAACTGCAGTGTAACTTTAAGAGTCTGAGGTCTGTACGTTACGCTTATTATTGCTTTTCATTTTTTGAAGTTAGGCTAGTAAAACAAAGCTTCCTCTCAACAACTGGGTAATATCAGCCTAACTATCATAGTAAATGTTGATTGTTGAGATTTAATAAAGCTACTGGTATCTAAAATGTTGTTCCTTAAATTACCACAGCATGATCTCTGCAGCGTGCTACTTGAAGCATAAAAAATACATTCCACTTTAAAGTTTGAGAAACTTTAAAATTCTACCATCATGTTAACAAACACAGGATATAGTGGGAAGCCTTGTGAGGCTTCTAGTCAGTGGTGTGCTCTGTCAGATCTCCCGAGGCTGAGCATGATGGGTGCTCTCGGACAACTTGAATGTTCACGTGTCCTTTGGGTTTGAATTCAACTACATGAACATTTGTGAACAAGTTTACATGCTTTTGTAGTATTATTAAAACATGCAGGCGAAGAAATTTGGATATTTTAAAGTACAAGAACAATACCAGAGAGGAAACAGATCAGCGGTATAAACTGTTAGTTCTCCAAGTACCATAATAGTGTTAATACATGAGAGAATTTGTTTTCTTATGTTGTAAATCAGTAGGCATGTTCATTTTTAGTGGTTTAATGCTCATCATTGTTTTTCTTATAGCATATTGACAGCACTAACTTTCTTATAACTACGTGAATATCTTATCATATAATCTAAAGGAAATGGACCAACAGTTGTTCCAAGTGAACATTGATCTATTTCCAACATAATTTGTAAATGAAAATTGGAGTGCTCTCCTGTTCATGCACTGCCTATTGGCTGTGTGAAAGCAGGCACTATGTGTCTTTTAGTCACCAACTTACTCTCAGGATCCAACTGGATTCTCAAATGTTTTTGAATAAATGAATAATGATTAAATTAATGAACAGAAGTAGATTTTTGAAGATGACTTAGGAGGATTTGGATGTAACAACCGGTATGTAGGTGGATGCAAAACCATTTTTTTTTTTTTTTTTTTTGTACTAGCAAGTGTCATTATTAAGGAATTAGGAAGAATGGTTAGGGAAAAACACTGAATAGAAACACTAAGCAGAAACCAATAAAACACTAAATAGAAATCTTGGAATGGTGAAAGGAATAGGTTAAGGTCTGAAAGAGTGATGATATATCTAGTCCTGCAGTTGGGAACTGAGTGAAATTCAAAAAAATGATGAATGAGAATGCAGAAATTAACAAGGGTCAGTGGTAGCCAGAATAAAATTGGAATGAATTGTAACGTGGGGAAAAACGGTGACGTTCAATGATCATTTTGAGTCTGTGCATCAAACTGTAGAAAGTAGCTGATGAAAGAAACTGAAAGGGAGAATTATTTTTAGATTTTGGAAGAGGCTAGTTGGAAATACACTATAAAGTCATAAAAATAAAACAGAGCTAAACTTTTATGAGACGAATGTACCCCAAAGTTAAGCAGAGTTCCAGAAAATACCTTTCTTATCACTACTGATCTGCAGTAATACGTAGGCTACTAGTGGCAGTGATAACTGATGTTAGTTCCTACATGGTGATGAGCTGGTTAGCTCAGAAATTTCTTTAGTAGGCAACACACAATCAGTCAAAATAACAGAAAACCTGGGTTTTTTTTTTTTTTTTTTAAAGATTTTATTTATTTATTTGACAGAGAGAGACAGCAAGAGAGGGAACACAAGCAGGGGGAGTGGAGAGGGAGAAGCAGGCTTTCTGCTGAGCAGGGAGCCCGATGCGGGGCTCGATCCCAGGACCCTGGGATCATGACCTGAGCCGAAGGCAGACGCTTAACGACTGGGCCACCCAGGCGCCCCAGAAAACCTGGGTTTTTATATCTTTTTTTCCCCATTTCACATTTCCACATAGGGCAGTCATACTGTACATGACAGAGTCCTGACACAGTGTGGTAGCACTTCAAAGTGCTTGTAAGCTTCTTCACATTTATTACTACTTTTATATATTCTTTGCTATCAGGATCAGAAAAATGGCAAGCATCTAAGACCTTCATCAAGCTGAGTCACTTCTAAAAATGGCTTCTCACAACCACTGTGTCTGGAAAAGCTATTTATGTTTGATGACTTTTGGCCATTAGGGATTGTACTTAACTGTACACGATATACTTTGGAACTTAATCCTCAGATACTTTCCCTCTTTTTAATCCTCTAAGTAGTGTGGTGAAATTTAGAACCTTTATTCCAGATATTACTTGTGACTTTTTAATGGTGAGTAGGATGTTGTGTACCAACAGAGATGGTACCAAGGTAACTGTCAGGATAATTAATGTAAAAGAACAGACAATTACAGATTTATAATTTACAGAGGAAAATTAGAATTTACCTTGAAGTTCATCTACTTGAAAAAAATCTGTTATGAATCCAATAACATTTGAAACACTATTATCAAATATTACAAAATATTTACCACGTAAGTTTCTAACTCTTATTCACACTATAAAAGATCAAGGTTCAGGCTACATCTATTAGATTTTTAAAGGAACATTACTGCACAGTATTATCTAATCAGAATTGATCTACAGTGCTTTCATTTCTAGGATGTTTTTCTGGACTTTTCTAAGACCCTTTGGGAATAATGAAAGGTGGCAGTTGCTGGATATAGCAAAAGTAGATTCGTGTTCTAAAATAATAAATAATAGAAAACCAAGTAAGAGCTGTGGTCTCAAAGTAGCTATTCATAGCATTAGGGGACAGATGCTTTGGGGAAAGGAAGTGATACATCCTGTGGGTATCACCATATTGTTTCTGAAAGAATAGTAGCCCTGTTGAATAAACAAAGTAACATATCTCAAATTCCAATAACTGGTCTTGTGCTTTTGTTGCCAATTAAATACATTTATTTATTTTTATTTTCTGGGTATATTTGAATTTTTTTTATTCAGTTAGCCAACATATAGGACATCATTAGTTTTTGGTGTAGTGTTCAACAATTCATTATTGCATATAACACCCAGTGCTCATCACAGTTATTTATTGAACAGAAATATAGGAATTTACTACAGAGTTTTGATTCTCACTTTTATTTATGACTCCTTTCAAGGTCTTGAGAGAACCCCTCGGCTGCTCTGCTTCAGAGTTTGCTGTTGGAAACCTTTCATAAGATTTAATGTGGAATTTGAAGTTCTACTAATGATAATAGTCCATACTTGATGAGATGATTGGCATCCTCTATGGCAGTTGGGATCAGTTATTCTTTTAAACTATTTTTAAGTTGTTTCAAATATAGAGGATAAATTATTTAAACTATTTTATTCAAACTATTATTCAAACTATTCTAGTTTGAATCCTGTTTTACAAAGTCATCTTAATCTTATAGCAAGTCCTCAAACACAACCCTTGTTTCCTTATATTAGTACCTATGGAATTTGGAAAGTGTGCCAAAATGGCAGGATGTGGATGTGTGATTGAGTAATATCTAGTGGCTTGGATTTTTATCTTTATATACCTTTTATTCCATGTTACCTTTTAACCATCAAGCATTTGGACTGAAAACGAAACGTGGTATGTTTTCTCAGGACTGCATATGAAACATTGACCCCAGTTAATTTTTGAGCTTTTGCTCAGAGAAATTATTGGTACTATTAATATTTTAGCTTAAAATACTCATTTCTAAGTAGCAAAATGGTATTAACTGGGCTTATTTAGTATAATAATAAGCAATGAGGAAATACTTTAAGAGATTACATGTGTGTTTATTTCAATTTGCATAATAACACCTCCTCACTGTCTCATTTGGAATTAACAGAATTTCAGACATCCTGGACAGCTACAAATATTTAGCTCCCATTACATATATAGTTATCTGATTTTTCCTTCAGGTTTATTGAACTGGATAGCTATAATGGACCTAAAACATTGTGTAAGTTTAAGGTGTACAGGGTGTTGATTTGATACACTTATATTGCAAAATGATTACCACCAAAGTGCTAGCTAACACCTCCATCACATCACATGATTACCATTTCCTTAACAGTTATCTGTTAATGTCCAGAAATTGGTGTGGATGTGTCTTGAAGTAGAAGTAGACAAAAGGCAAAGAGTAACTAGGCAAATAATCACATTGCCCTGGAGGAAAGGAAGGATTTAAGAGCTAGAGAGAACTGTGATAAGGAGGTATCTGTTTTTAAAATGTGGCATTAGGGCTAATCCAATGGATGAAGTGGAGGGAAGGAATTATCTTTCTTCTTGAATCATTATTGTATTCCAAATAAATAATACTGTAATTACTTTTTTCATAAATGATTACTTAGTTGCTTTGCCTCCTGAATTAGCTATATTTACTCAATCAGAGAGAAGAAAGTAGATTAACTTACTTGCCAAATTTGCCTAAATCTTCTAAGGCAGTTCTGGTTTTAATGAAATATGTATCACTGTGGAGATCAGTGGAAAAGCCACTGACTTTAATCTACATAGGAAGTTCTCTCTTTACAACTGAAAAAAGGGAATTGTCATCTTTCTTCTAAAATCTGTTTTGTTTTTACTGTGAATGGAGCTTTTACAAACAACTTGATTTTTTGAGCGTCAGGAGCTATGCTTGATTTTATTTTATTTATTTTAAAGATTTTATTTATTTATTTGACAGAGAGAGACACAGCTAGAGAGGGAACACAAGCAGGGGGAGTGGGAGAGGCAGAAGCAGTCTTCCTGAGCCGAGCAGGGAGCCTGATGCGGGGCTCGATTCCCAGGACCCTGAGATCATGACCGGAGCCGAAGGCAGATGCTTAACGACTGAGCCACCCAGGTGCCCCGCTATGCTTGATTTTAAAAAATAAAATTGTGTAGGTATCTTCTGATCATATTTTTACTACAACTAAATAGTATGTGGGAGAAATAGTTTTAAGATAAGTATTTAGAAATGAAGAAATTGATTACAACTTTATGCAGGTCCCATAGCCTTTTAAAAATACCACTCCCATATTTTTAATTGAGTGACTAGTCGGTAGGACACCAAATACTGAAGGGGGTCTCCTTGGATTTTCCAAACTTTTCCCACCAGTAAGTTTATATTATACTGGAATAACCATATTGCCTGTTTGGGAAACATATCCACCAAAAGTTCAAGTTGACACAATAGTTTTTATTACTATTATTATTGTATTATGTTAGTCACCATACAGTACATCATTAGTTTTTGATGTAGTGTTCCGTGATTCATTGGACGCAATAGTTTTAAAGAAAAGTTTTGCTGCTGGTACTGGTATTCTCTGGATTTGTAAGTTCATGGCAAGGAATAGCTTTGGATGTTTGGTTCTTGGTTTACTTAGAAGACACTGGCTAGAAGTAGAGCAGGTGGGGTGCATTTTTTGGGTTTGCTAGGCCAGAGTTATATATTTAATTTAAACACAATTGTAGTATTCTCCCTATATTCTTAAGTGATAGCCAAAATAAAAGTGAAATATTTATTTGAAGGAAAAAAAACTGGTGCATAAAAAGAATACTGAATCTGTGATACATAATGAAGCAAAGTAGCAACACATGAAAATTAATACTCTTAATATTTGACCAAAACTCACTTCAGTTTATTTTTATTTCTTTCCAAGAATGCCTCTGATTTCATTAGTGAGACATGGTAAGACACTTTTAAAGTTCTATCTATAAATAGCATTTTTCTCATAAACTGACCTAGTGATATTAAATTGGTACAAAGCTCAAAATCAGTATTTAACATTTAATGGAACGAACAAACTAATTCTGCAATTTAACTCAACATTTGCAGTAAGATGACTTGTACCCTAATGGCTTGTAATTAATTTTTCTGAAAATCATATTTATGATAGTCTGCAGATTCGGGGCTTTATCTAATACATAATGTTCATTTTGAGCCTTTAATTGCATTTAAATTAAAATTGGCTTAGCAGGAAGATGAATTGTGGGAATGCATCAAACCACCCAGCATGTCCTGAAGATGTGAGCCTGAAAATGCAATTTGGTGGAGATGTGCAGAATCATTTGGAGTTCATTAATTTTTATTGCACAGGTAGTTTTACTAAAGTAGGTTATTTTCTTTGAAATTTATATTTATGTTTATGTCAATAGCGGAATATTGTATTAGCCCTTACATCTATTAGAGTTTATTAACCTGGCCTAATAGAGGTTGTTTATATTGAGAAGAGAGATAATTTGTCTCTGCCCCTCGTTCTGATTTGGTGAGACTGGTACTGAAAGAATGCATTTGGTGGGGGAGGGGCTAGGGGAGAGAGAGGGAAGGGAATCTCCGGGAAGGAAGTCAAACAAGTGGCTGTTCAGGTTTCAGAAGGACTCTGGAAGAATCTGGTGAGGGCCCACATGAGAAGACATTCTTATTACTGCCCTTTTCGGGGCCTTCCAGGCTGAATAATCTTTTTCTCTCTGCATGACTGAGGTTTTGACCTGGCCATTGCAATGAAGGGTTATTGATGTGCAGCTCTGTTTGTGGTTTAATGTGCCTGAGCTTTGGCCAGCCAGCTTGTAAGTGATTCCTTAACTTGCAGATGCTGCCGAGGTGATCCAATTTAATTATAATGTCACTTTACAATTATAAGGGAAAAGAGGTTTTACGTTGTCTAATGAATACAAATTGTCCGCAATTTAAAAATACAAAGAAATAAAAATTAACATTTGTCCTCTTTGCCAGAGAATTTACATTTGTACAACTGGTACTAATAAGTAAAATAATTCCATTACCTAAATTCGTTAAACACATGTGCTTTCTATTTTGGAGAGAGTATATCATTCTTATTAATAAAATGATATTGTTAGCATTTGCCATTCTGGACTCATTTTTCCCCCTTTGCAGACAGTGTAATTAGGGATGGAAAAAGCTTCAGGATGAGCAAATGCCTGCTATAGAAATGAATTATATAATTGTGGTAATGATTTTCCCTAAAACTCTTTCTGCCAACTGTAACATTTTTCACCTCACCGTGCTTTTTTTTTAACGTGTGTGTGTGTGTTTGCGCGCGCATGCACGCACACACATACGCACACTCTGTGTGCTGTCTTATTTCACAAAAATGTGGAAACAGTTTTCCATTCTGACAATCTGCTGCAAGTTCCTAGTTTGTGGTCAGAGATGATAGAAGCCCATATTCATTTACTACGCGCCAATCAGAACTTGACAGAGGTATTGCTTATTTTCTCATTTCATCACTGGAGCATGCTGTTGTAGTTTAGTCCCTAATTACTCTCAGGCCGAGACGATCCAAATATCCCCATGGTGGTAATACTTTCCTGCCTGGGTGAGTCATTACGTTGTTTGGCAGACTGAAACACCAGCCTTCCGTTGTTGGAACACTACCCCTCATGTAGCACCACATCCTCCCCTCAGTGCTGTCTGCTCCTCGACTTCGGTCCTGCTGCGACATTTCAAGCTCTCCTGTACGCAATCACATTTGCCTGCCTTCTCTCTGACTGATTGGACCGCTGCCAGTTCCCTTTTCAGGGCCAAGGACAGGAGAATGGGGGGTATCTGAATAGAACTGCTTAATGATCTAATGGACCAGTGCCTCTCTCCCACTGAGAGAGAGGGCTTAATTTGTTTGCTGGTTACAGGAAAGGTCAGGGAAATCCTTTTCAACAAAGGCCGTGACAGTGAGAATGTGCAATATCATACATTACTGCTGTTTGAATAACTTAATACCTTGGGTGCGCCCCACCCCCAGCAACAAAACCAGACATTTTGGGGTCTTTATTTCATTTTCTGTATCCTCCAGATGGTGGAAAATGGAAGTGAGGAAGCTTCGGTTCACACAATAGTTTACACCAAATGCCAAATATCAGGAAGCTTCACAGGTATTCGGTTCTGAAGAGCGTGATGAAGTTTGGAAGGCTGCTAAAGAGAGCCAGCCTTTCCGAGAGGGGCAGTTATATAATTATTTTAAATTATGTATTTCTAAACCTGCAGGGATCCACAATGTCTTACTTAGTGGAACTTGAACATTTGTTATTTTTGGTTTAGAGGGATGCTTCTTAACTACTTTCCCCAGCTGATCTTTTCATCTGTTGGCACTTCATCAAAATAACCACAAATAAGTATGTACCACAACATACGGGGGAGTTTTAGATGAAACCTTTCTTAAAAGAGTTGAGAAATAGATGCATTAAATGGATGTATGAGAAGTACTTGAGTTATACTCTTCAGGATCACATTCTAAGAAGGTGTTCCTCTATGGATAGCTGGCATTTCTCTTCATGTCCTTGGTAAACACGACTAACTGTAAAGTGGTTTTTCAGATGGATCATTGAAGAGTATAAAGGAAAAAAATACTGAAAGCGGGAAAGAAAAAAAAAAAAACACCAAACCCAAACTTCGATGAGCCAGCTGTCACACTAGGGAGATATTTGGTGAGAAATTAACTGACTCAAAGAGATTTCGATTAAGCCATGGAGGAGCCAATAGTGACCAGAGCCTACTTCTATTGAGATGTTTATTTAAACAAAGAAATCAGCAAACAATAGTTCGAAGGAAGTTTTTTTTTTTTTTTTCCTTTCTCTTTTTTATATTTTTCTGAGAAAGGAACAGGGAGGCAAGAGAGGTTTGTCCCTCCGTGTCACGGTTCACCTGCCCTGGAGGTGGAGGGTGGGGAGTCTTGCAGTCTGCTCACTCAACTGTATTTGACTAGGGCCGTCAGCCCCTCAGCTTTAACAAGCATTGAATATGTCAAAAAATCTTTCAAAGAAAGTGTAAATTTTAACTGGGCTGTTTCTGGTTCATATTTAATACTGTTTAGAAAGCTGCAAGCACGCTGATGTCCAGGAGACTTGTGCGCACGGTGCGACTCTGCTGGGGTGTGGGAAGTGTGTGATTCCAAGCAATTAGGGTAAGAGACGGTTGGTATAGATAATTTCTAAATACCTCACAAGGTTGGAGTATTTTGTCAAGCAGCCTGAAATTAACCCTTTTCTTCAAGTAGGCGGGCTGTACCTAGAGCAGGGTCTTTCTACTGCGTTTTCCATGTTAAAGGAACTTCTCTTCTGGCAAGTGTAACCACTGATTTCCTTTAGAAGATCCTGTCTTTATTGCTTAATTTTTTTTTAAATGGATTGCAAAATGCTTTATAAGAACAAATTATTACTGTGATCAACATGGTGATAATTATTTTCTGAGTCTGCCTTCCTCTGGCATGTTAAAAGGCGCAACTGCTCAGCTAGCTCTGGAGCTGGAGCCGGGAGAGATTGTCATCTCATTTCCCTTGCCAGAAGTCCTGGCCCTGCAGAGGGAGGTTGTCTCTAGCACCCACAACTCCAGCTGGCATGTGATGGAAAGGTAGTGCGTGGGGAGACGTTGCCTTCAGATGCATTGGTATGATTCGGTTTGTTTTGTTTTTTACTACGATAAGAATAAAGAGAGAAAGGCAGCCATAAAATGTATGAAAATGTGTCCTTTGGGTGCTTGAACTTATTATTTTCTCAAGCTCACATGTAGAGAATAAAGGGGGCAATATCCACGTGTGCACATCTCACCCCTAATCGGAATTGAGAGATAGTCACTGACTTTTTCAGAAGGGTAGCCTATGGATCTCTGAAAAAGCGGCCCAGGTCTGTCTGTCTGTCTCTGTCTGTCTCTCTCTCCCCCTCAGCTAGCAGCCTCAACCTGTATAATGCATAGCATCTTAAAAAGTGTGGCTTGAAGGAGAGCTGTTTATCTTTGGCACCAAATTTCCCTGCAAAATGTATTTCCAGAAAAATTAGTGGGGGATTTCCTGTGAAGGAAGAGGGGATGAGGGTGGAGAATTGATAAAAATCCGAGGAAAGAGGAAGACAGACCCTCACACATTGAAGAACAGATTCTGTAGTCGTGGGAGCTGGCTGAAATGTTCCGTGCTTTTCACAGTCAACATTCAAACAGATTATCAGATGGCATATTTCACCCTGTTGTTACTTTAAATGAAGTGACCATGAAATCAACAAATCTGCTGTCAGGTGCCTGTCACTAAGATAGTTCTTCCTGTCACACAATGCCTCACATAGCAGGTAATGTGTTTTTAAGAATCCGTCCTGTGTCACCTCATCAAGTCCTTGTTAAAAAGATGAAATAAGACGGATGGTGTTGTCTACCATGGAGTTGACTGAAATTCAGTAGAATGAAATGTACAGTCTACAAAGAAATGCTTCAAAGAGAGCCACCAGGGTATAAGAGTGAATAGCTATCTCTCCCTACTTTCTTATGGACCTTTGCTTTTGTCCTTAGGATCACTATGCACTTTGCCTTTTTCATTAAATTCTAGTCCACAAATCAATTAGATCACATTTTGAACTTGGTGATGAGGGCTAGGTGATTTAGGTTTGCACCATCTAGCATATGATTCTGCAGAACGCTAACACAAAACTGACTTAGGATCTCTGAGATGCACTCGCTTTCTTTCCCACAAGAGACAGATGAATTTATTGAGCTGTAAGGGATGTCTCAGGATATTTTTGTTGAGTTCTCTTAATGCTTTTGAGTGTATTCTTTGGATTTTTGTTGTCCTATTTCAGCTATCCTTTGGCAAGATGCTCTTGGTATTTTGAAATAATGATAAAAAAAATAAGAAACACAAATACAAATCATGTGCATACTGAAAATCATATGAATAGTGCAGTAAACATGCATGTCTCCATTTGTTGATTATGGGGTTTTTTGTTCATAAGCTTTGTTTACGAAAGAATACATTTTATGGGGGCACCTGGGTGGCTCAGTCAGTTAAGCATCTGACTTATTTTTGGCTCAGGTCATGATCTCAGGCTCATGATCTCAGGGGATCCAGCCCCGTGTCAGGCTCCATACTCAGTGCAGAGTCTGCTTGTCTCTCTCCCTCCCCCTCTGCTCCTCTCTCCACTTGTGCTCTCGCTCTCTCTCTCAAATAAATAAAATTTTTTATAAAGTATTAAAAGAATGCATTTTATGTGTAAGCTCAATCTGGTATATGACTGGTCATAAGGATGATTTCTCTTTGTAAAGCACTAGTACTAGGTACACACCAGGTGCAACCCTGAACCTACAGTGCCTACAACTTCAAATTGGAATCCTAGATGCCATGAAGCAGTAGATCTTTTTAATACTACCAGGTTTGTATCATCTGATTCAGTTCATACAGCTGACAGATAATTCAGCACCAAATCTTATTATAGCATCAAAGTCAAAATACTGGAATGTGGACTGAAATACAAAGGCCTTTTTATTCATGCACGTGTGCATCACTCTCATCCATCTAACTCTTATGGTGTAATTATTATGGAGCCATATCGGATTTGGACATTAAAAAGCATGAAAATCAATATCTGCTTTCCAGGAATTGAGGCTGGTGGTAGAAACACACAAATGATGATTATTACCCATGAGTAAGTGCTAAGGCTGGGACTTGGCCTGGGAGAGACAGGGAAGACTTCACAAACAAGGTAACATCTGAGATGGATCCTGGAGGATGAATAGGAGTTCATCAGGGAGACAGTAAAAGAAGGGTATACACCCGAAAGCTCCGAGGGGTAAAAGGGCATGATGTGTCTTGGGGAAGATTGCATCATTCGGTTGGGCTATAACATAAGGAAGGTTATGTTCCAGAGACTTCATTTTGAATGGTGTAGAGGGGGGATACTGCCTTAGAGCACCACTAATGCATTCGGTGTGTGGAAATATAGCAGTCAGAACTGTGGTTGCATTTTAACGTGGATAATATTATGGGTGAATATTGAGCTATTAAGAAATCAGCCAGAGGCCTTTTCAGAACAGAACAGTCTTAAGAAAAATGCTCTAGTTATTATTTATTATTAATATTGGCAAATGTTTTTATTCCCCATTTGTGTGTTGTTTAGCCTTGGTCCTTTTTCTTAGTTATCTCTAGATGTCCATAGATGGGTTTCTAGATGCTCTTCCCCAGGTTTCATTAGTAATGAAACTTGCAGTTTTCTTCACACTTCCTTACAGCTTGGTTGATAAAAATCCCAATTGTGTGTGTGTGAGAGAAATATTCAGCTAGATAATAGCACCTGTGGGCTTATGAAAACCAAGTAATAAATTTTGTTTTTTCTAAATTGCTATATTCCAGTTACTACTGGGATTAAAAAAATTGCAACATGGAGTTGGCATTTTTACTGCTTAAAGATCTTGACTGTAGAAATGTCATTTGTACTTTTAGATTACCTGACCATGTCTTCAGTATTATTTTTGATAAGAATTATACATTATGAAGTAGGTTGACAAGTACATTTTCCTTATGCTGTGGTTACTCATTCCTCCAGTCTTTGAAGTCAAACTCTGTACTTAAATGTATGTGGGGTAATTAGTATGTTTGTTAGATGTGGTGAGGACAAGTGAAACCCAATCACATGGAAAACAAAAACCTTAGATACATATACACACAACTTTTGGGGCATAGGAGAATCCATTCACAATTTCATTAACTCCTAGACATTTGAGTTTATTATTTCCTATTACTGGTCATTATATATAGGATTGTGTTGGTTGGTCCTTTAATTACAGCATCCATTTAGAACATTTTAGTATCTTAATGTGTTTATTGGGAATTGTGGAACTTGGTTTCCTGTCCTGAAATGAGCTCATGAAAATGCATGAATGCTCTTGTCATTTGAGATGGCAGGGGGTGTTTTTGGCAGTACAATAAGTTTTTCCCTATAAAGAATAGCTAGGATGTAGCAGTGAAGTGTCGGAATGCATGGAGATCAGATTAAATGTATTTGAATTAGTATCTCTATGGGTTTTATATCTCAAAGTCAAAATAGTCATTCTCATCAGATAAAAATATTCTTGACTGGAGAAACTCTGATCCAGAAACAATCTATCATTTGAATCCCCTGATTGTAATATGAATGGATATTCAAGTTCTAACACACTGAGAGTTAATGCTGTATCCCAGTGGTTTATTGAATCACAGTGCCATCTAAAGCGATCCTCTAAGAGCAAAACCAGAGTAAGTATTTAGATACCATCTACCAGCGCACCTCGCTGTAGCACAATTCCCAGTGGTGGAATTTGTAAATGAAATGTCTGTCCTGCTCCTCGTCCAGGCAGCCTTAGTTACTGAAGTACAGAAGTCCTTGCTATAAGGTGCTCTCATCTTTAAGGTCCTGTGGATATGAAATGACAACAATGTTACAACAAAAATTCAGCCTATATGCATGCCATCAGTTGCTGTGATGTCAGTGGGTATTTGCAGCTCAGGGGCCAATGTTAATTACTCGTTGTGATCCCTGTCTCTACTGCTTTAAGTTATCAGAGCTTGCCACTTGAATCACTTCACCATGTTACCCTTTGGGGATTATTCCTTGAATACTACATGGTTACAAAGGTATCACACCAGAGGGTCATGCCCTCTTTTGGTTTGGGAAATCGGAGTCTCTATAATTGTGATATGAGGCTTCTATGTAAGTGTTCCTTTAGGTCATATTTGCAATTTTTATTTTTTTTTTCAGCATTGTTTCTCTTTTACCTTTCAAACATTACCCATAATTTGTTGAACTCTACTCAACAGAGGCAGTGTTTCCAATATGTATAGCCTGAAGTACTGCATTTTTCTTGTTGATTTATGTTATTTGACTGTTGCCTGCTTTTTTTTTGTTTGTTTCCCTTGGGTTTCACAATATTACATATGGCATTATTTGACTGAACCTAGTAAGCCACTTTATAAATAAGTGTCTGACTATAGATTCCTAGGTGACAATAGATAAAATCTTAGGTAAATTCAAATAATATATCCAAACATGGAATGTAAACTCAGTGAAAATCAGGTAAACAGTATATCCATATTGGTATAAAAACTTGTTTTAAATAACAGATTTCCAAAATTTGTTCATTGTTAACTGTTATTTTGGCAGAGTGGAAATAACAAGGTTTTTGAATCACACAGAGCAGAGTTAAAATATTAGCTCCCATTTATTTTTACTCAGTATATGATCTTGAGCAACTTACCTGAATCCTTTGACTTTAATCATCTCCTCTGTGAAATGATGAGTCAGAGATAAGATATATGAAGCATCTAACACATCGTAAGAATCCATATGTGGTAGCGGTGGTGGTTTTTATTTAAAATTAGTCCTTCCTCCTGGCTTCTGAATGCATGTACAAAACATACTCTGATTGGGTGATAGAATATCATCTCCGTATAGAAAATTATCTATATTCATAATGAATAGTTAAGTCTCCAGCAGGATGCAAAACCTATTGAATGGATTCTGGTAGTACCTGGACCTCCAGTGCTAACACAATTTAAATGGCAAGGAAACTTTACTGTTTAACCTTTAGCAAAATTTGTCCTGGTTTGCTCCCAAACTCAAGAATTTTTGTCAAAAGGAAGCCTTCTTAAAACAAAAACAAAAACTAATATCTCAATGCATTAATTTTAATTGTATGGCTTCCGTTGGTAAATATTTGCTAAAGACTAATGAAAAATAGAAACCACTAATCCATGCCTTCATCAAGTTAATAACCTGCTAGCAGAAAACAAGACTCCGTGAAAGAGCTAAATAACAAGGTCACAGTGTGAAAATGGCAAGATAATATGACAAAAAACTATATGTAGATACTAAAGGGATATGGAGAGAAAGAGATGAGAGTGCAAAGTAGGTTAATGTTGGGGTACTTCAGGGAGGAAATAATTGGAATTATTGGCAGATAGCAAGGGAACAGGAAAGCTATAAAAAGGCATATTGGTGGGGTGCCTGGGTGGCTCAGTCGTTAAGCGTCTGCCTTCGGCTCAGGTCATGATCCCAGGGTCCTGGGATCGAGCCCCGCATTGGACTCCCTGCTCCGCGGGAAGCCTCCTTCTCCCTCTCCCACTGCTTGTGTTCCCTCTTGCTGTGTCTCTCTCTGTCAAATAAATAAATAAAATCTAAAAAAAAAAAAAAAAAAAAGGCATATTGGTGACTTGTCTCAAGGAGCCAAGAAACATTACCCACCTGGAATTTATGAGAATTAAGTCAGTTTAAGAAAAATATGAAAATATGCATGAAAAATCTTTGTTTACTAGTTATAATTTTATTCTAGTAGTTGATATAAACTAGTTTTTTACTACTGAGCATTATGTAGATTCTTGATTCCATGGTCTATGTACCAAAGTTGAGGATGGAGTCCTTAACAAGTGGTGGGAATGTTAGATGGTAAGTAGGTGAGGCAGTAAAAATAAAATTAGGCTTGTATGCTTTAAGTGAGGAATTTTTGCATGAGAACAGAGGAATTATGGTCTGGCAGTAGTAGGATGCTAAGCTACATTTATTCCTAAGCAGATGTGCACATGAGCTCTTGTGTGTATGTGTGTGTGTGTGTTGTTGGTGTTGGGAGGGTAGTAGCAAGAGAGATAAGTAGCTTCCTTTTACAAGGGTTTGAAGAAAAGCAGAGTTTTGGAGGGGGGGCCTGGGGAAAGCCAGGCTTCAGTTAGAGCAAGTAGTAAGATATATATTCTAAGAGAAGTTTGAGGATGAAGGGAGTTTGCATATAGTAGATGGATGATAGAAGGAGACAGGCTGGTGGGAAAAGCCATGGAGGTGAGGTGGGGGAAGGGGGTGGAGTGGGGAGAGTAAGAGTGACCAGAGAGACTTGCACTTTGAATCTTGCTGAGAATTCTGGAAATGAAAGACGTGCGTAGGATTTATCAGCCTCAAGATCCCCAGTTATGATCTAGAATTGTTTTGTGCTGGACAGAGCTGGCTAAAGATCCCAGTTGCTGACAGTGCCTGGTTTATTCACTTGATAACCTCAATGTGGATCGCTGGTATCCTGGAAAAGTTAAAATTGTGACTTCCTTTTGCAGTTTTAAAGAAGACATTCATGAGAGAAATGATCTTTTATACAGTAAAGCTTAAATTTTTCTCTGGTCTTTTAAGTAGAATTAGTGATTCCCAGAATCATCTACAAGAAAGGAGCTCACTGAGCATTTCTATTAATATATGTTACCTTAATTGCCAAATTGTGCCTCCCATCTTGGCTCAGCAATTCAAAGTTTGCATAACAAGTTTGAAAAGAAGGAAGTCGATAGATTTTTTTTTTTCATGCACGGGTGTATGTATTGAGTTGTATTCTAAAATATATATCACCTTGCAAGTGGAAAATGTATCGATCAACAGTAGATGGATTTCTATTTCTGGTGTTACCCAGGTTTGATTGTGCAAAGTCGATCACATGAGGGCTGGGGTCTCCTTTTGTGGCATCCTGCAGAATCATGAATTCGTATGACAACTCTTGAGATACTACTTATGAGTTCCAAAGCATTTCCCACTTGGAAATGGGAATCTCTCTTACTTTGCACAACTATATAGCCTCAGTGTTAACTAATAAAATAAATTCAATCCATTTCACATCAGACGAGCCCTTGTTGCATTGTTTCTCATCTGGGCTGTTAAATGTCATGGAGAGAGACACATCTAATCTTGAACTATTGCTAGAAAAAAGTTGCAGGCTCTCTTGTGCCTGCTTGAGCAGAAAGAAAGCATGTCGTGTACTCTGAGAGTGGGAAGGGATGTTAGAGGTCAATTGCTTGCTCTCTAATCTAAAACCGGAGTCCCCTCCTCCGTTCCCACAGGAGTGAGCCAGGAGGGGAGGTATTGACATAGTCTGAGGAAGAGCCGTCATACCAAGACCTCAGAATGGGAAGGGACTGAGCTGTGATGTGGTTATTCAAGCAAATCTGGGAAATAAGTGGACAAAGAAGTTCGATCAGATCACATCTAAAGTTCCTTCTAAATTCTGTAAAAGTATCCTCATTCGAGTTTGAGTGGATTTCAGCTTCTGTCGAGGAATAGGGGGTGGGAGAAAGAGGATGCTAATCTTGCCGGAGGATTTAAGCACAACAAGGTTACATTGAAAAAGAAAACATGATACCGAAGACCCTAGCCTTCCCTTTTAAGAACATCTGAAAATGATGAGTGAAGGGCATAGCAAATGCCTATTTGGTTCTATAATGATAAAACAACACCAGTTTGCCCTGTGGCAGAAATAGTCCATCACAGCAGCCTCTGTGTTCTGAGAACCTACACCCTCTCTTAGGCCCTATGCTGAGGGTTTCTGCTGCGCTACTTTTGTAAAGTGTTACTGTCTCTGTAAGCTAGGTGTTCTTACTCTCCCACTTCATAGATGAAGGGACCAACCATGGCTTAACAAGGCTACGCAGCTTGTTTAGAGTCACATCACCAGTAAATGGGAGGGCTAGAATGCGTATTCAGTGTTCCAGCTAACAGCTACTATAATTTGAACCTTTAACCAATAAAAGAAAAAACTTACACAACAGAATAACCTCATTGTTGAGTCACGCATATTGAAGTATTGAGGAGTAAGATGTCTTAGCATGTGATCCAGCAATTCCATTTCGAGAATATAACCGAAAGAGTTGAAAACAGGGTCTCAAAAGAGATATTTGTACACCCGTGTTCACAGGAGCATTATTCACAATAGCCAAAAGGTGAAAGCAACCCAAGTGTCCATGGACGGATGAATGGAGAAGCAAAATGTGGTATATACACACAAGGGAATATGATGTAGCCTTAAAAGGAAGGCGGTATTGTCACATGCTGAGGCTCCACGGGGTTAAGAACCTGCTGACCCAAAGTGTACAAAGTGGGGAAATTCAACCCTGAGTCTGCCTCTTTCTTCCCTCTTGGTGCTTCACATGGAAAATAAAAAGAAACTAAACCTCATCAATTTCTAAGATCTTTTCGAGTGGTACAACCATAGTGTTCAGGGATAGTACAGAGTGAATGTATTCTTTTTTTTTTTTTTAAGATTTGAATAATTTATTTGACAGAGAGACAGCGAGAGAGGGAACACAAGCAGGGGGAGTGGGAGACGGAGAAGCAGGCTCCTGGCTGAGCAGGGAGCCCAATGCGGGGCTCGATCCCAGGATCATGACCTGAGCCGAAGGCAGATTCTTAACCGACTGAGCCACCCAGGTGCCCCCAGAGTGAATGCGTTCTAAGATGAAGCCCTGCCTCTTTTCTCTTCTGTACCATTAATATGCAGCCTGCACTCTGAGATCCCCAGGAATGTCATTCAGTGTCTCATTAACATGCCTTGACTAAGGTCTGTGTATGCCCCACACAACCCTCATGCTCAGATGGTGTTCAGCTCTTAGGGTGAAGCATACCTCTCCCAGGCCTGCCTTCCTGTGCATCTGTAGCACACTTTGTGAAACCCCATAACACAGTTGTTTTCAGCTAGAAGCACTTTGACCCCCAAGAGACATAGAGCGATGTTTGTAGACACTCTGGGTTTCCCAGCTAGCTAATGGGTAGAGGTCGGGGATGCTGCTAAACATCCTATGATACACAGGATCCCCATTACCCCCAGGCTCCCACACACACAACAAAGAATTATCTAGCCCAAAATGTCCATAGTGCCGAGGTTGAGAAACCCCACACAGAGCACTTGGCACATTGACTTGTTAGTTTTATATGTCTGCTTCTCCTAATAAATTAGGAACTTTTTGTGAATGTTTTATATTTCATTTTTGTATCACCAGTGCATAGCTCATCGTAGGCACTTAGTAAATATTTCCTGACAATGAATCAAAACCAGAATATGACCGGTGGCTCATGCGAGGTATAGCTAGAGTGTGATGGAGTTTAAGGAAAAGAGATTTCTTCCAACTTTGACTTGTCAATCAAGAAGGACTTTGCAGAGGAGGTGGGGTTGGAGCAGCCATTAAAAGAAGGGTAGAATGTTGAGGGGGCAGAAGAGCACTTTAGGAAAGGGAACAGTGAACCGCACTGGTCGGGGGAGAAAAAAGGCCCCTGTGTGCTTAGGTCAGACACTATCCAGTGTGGCTGGAGCGTGGTACGAGAAGAGTGAGACATACACCTGGGAATTCTGACTTGGAATGACTGCCTAGAAATGGACAGTTCAGTGATCAGTGAGGACACTTAGAAGATTTTCCCCTGGGATAGGGGTCAGGGTTGTTGTTAGGAAGACTGCTTTGGTAACATGGTATCAAAGCGACAAGTACAGCCTAACTGGGCAGTCATTGCTAGTTCGAGTAATAATCATCTCCTCAGGAAGATGCCATTGGAGTCAAAAAGAAGAATGTGGACACAGGTAGGATTTGACTCCCCAGATAAATGGCAAGCTAGGTGAGAACAGAAACCGTGAGGTCTACATCTGGGTCACCCAAGGCACTTCTCATGGCAGGGGGAAACACATAGAATACACGTTGAATACATGCATGAGGCAGATGTAATCTAGTGAGACTGATTTCCATCTGTAATGGGGGAAACTAATCTCATTTCTTTCTGGAAAGCAAAGCATGTTCTTTGTTGATTGACTCGCATTTTGTTAACTGGTTGATCACTGGTGAGATAGATGGTCAGGTATATAAACTTCCAGTAAGATAAGGAGACCACAGTGTGGAGGATTGAATCAAGAAGGGCTAGAACGTCCTCTAGCTTCTCTAGCTGGTGCTTCCAGGCCGAATGTTTTCCTGGTCCCTGCAAACTGCAGAGAACGTCCCTTCTCAGAGTGATGTGAAGCACCACAATAAGATGAGTTTCTTTGACCTCCGTGCATTTATTTTGTTATCAGGGTTTTGCACACCTCCCCTCGGGTGGAAGAGGTAATTAAATTTTAGTATAAAAGACTTCCTACTAGACATCAGGCTTCATGGGGGAATAAAAGTAAATAAGAGATAGCAAGGAATATCAGCCAATGATTAGAGTCCATCCTGCTTAATTAGTTCAAAATAACTTCAAGGCGAGATTGTGGAGATTGGCAGATACTCTAGAGTTGACCAATAGGATGGGACTCAAAATGGGATGGGATTTATCCTTGAGAGGTGGTGTGGGCTGGGAAATAATGGGAAATAGAGTGTTCTGAGCTTGTTGGCTTTTTCACTGACTCCTGAGGCAACCTGGATGAGGCATACCTTTATTCAGATTCTTCGGTCTCATGAATAAGAGTAGAACAATGTAGTCCTCACATTCTCCTTGAGGAAATTTGAGGGTTAATATAATTTATGTCCATAGGTATAATAACACAGCGGAAAGAGAGTATGGGTTTTGAAGCCAAATTGCCTGGGTCTGACTCTTAGCTTCATTAGTTCCTAGCTGGGTGACCTTGAACAGATGATTTGGCAGTTTTCTGCCTCAGTTTCTCAACTGTCAAATGGAGATGATTGTCCCAACCTCTATGTGTATGGTGATGAATTAATACATGTAAAACTTTTTTTTTAAGATTTATTTATTTGAGAGAGAGCGAGTGTGAACACTGTCGGGGAGGGGCAGAGGGAGAGGGAGAGAATCTTCAAGCGGACTCCCTGCTGAGCACAGAGCCTGACAGGGGGCTCGCTATCACGACCCCAAAATCATGAACTGAGCCAAAAATCAAGAGCCGGACACCCAACTGACTGAGCCACCCAGGCCACCCCCGTGTGTAAAACTCATAAAAGGCAGCCAAGCACAAAGTAGGTGCTCAGTGATTGTAAGTCCCTCATATTAATCCCTATTACTATTATTTATTATTTCTTTAGGTGGATATGTTATACATTAGTCAATATATAGATAGTACTATCTGATAACTGAAGTGTCCCAAGACTCAAGCCAAACCTGGCATGGTTGCTAGTCTTACAACCAAAGATGATATTATGTGCCTTGAAAAACAGGATTCAGACAGCTGAGAGGTGGCTGATAAACCTGTGAGAGTGGAGAATGTACCAGTTAGGTTTTGTGAGAGAGAAAGAAGCCTGGTCTTGCCAGAGATGGGGCTGCTTTGCTGAAGTGTGGAAAATACAAGACCTCTCAGCACAAGGACTTCATGCTCGCATCGTGGCTCCCCAGTAGGGTGCCATGGACACGGTAGACACTTGGGAAAAGGTGTATTGATTAAGTGACCAAGCATGATGAAAATTACTGGTAGTGATAATATCAAGATGGCTTTTGATGAACTGCAATGCCAGTGGGGTTTGATGCTCTGAAATGTCTCTGGCTCCCATTGGCTCCATGGTTGCCCTCTGATTCAATGCATCTACCAAAGTGGATGCAGTCATGGTAGTGGAACCATAATGGATGGCTTTATTTTTTAGCCTATAAATTGACTGCCAAATTATTTGCTTGATATTCAGATCTGCCTTTTGCATTCTCAAGGAGCAATTATGTCCCTGTTAAGTGTATTGTATAACTGTGTGTGTATACTATATACATACATATATGTATGTATGTATATAAAGGCAAAAGTTTTGCATTGTGTACTGTATTTTATAGTATTCTAGAACTGTGTATGTGTATACTACATACATATATGTATATAAAGGTAAAGTTTCTTAAACAAAATTTTAAAGAAGGCTGTTTGTCATTGAGGCTCTCTTTGCCCTTTTGCTAAACATTTAGCCTTTTTATTCCTATTCCCATAGGCCTGTGCTCTCTGCCTATGTTTACCTAATCCCAAACTGAAAGTTCCTATGAGCTATTAATACTTGAGAGGTAAAACTATGATGGGTGAAACTGAAAACCTGAAACTGGAATGACTTGGTAGTGGTAAAATTTCACATTGTCCAGGAGATATTTTTGGGTAAGACATCCTGCCCCTGAGACAGCATTCTGTTCTGACCATGGGCATAAAGGTACTTACTACCTATTTATATATATGACCCATTTGATAAAAATCATAGAAGATTTTTCTGACTTCACCTGAACTAGAAGTTCTGCCTACAAATCAGAGTGTTGCTCACTTTGTTTTAGACACTGCGATCACTTCTCTTTACTAAAACTTAGCTCCTCAAAGACAAGGGCCATGTCTGAATCAGCTCTGTTTGCCTGGCTTATAATAGCACCTGGCGCACAGAGCTGCTTAATAATGACTTGTTGATGGACTGCTTTCATAATGCAGCAGGCTCTCCAAGGCTGTTCACCCAAAGGTCTCTCCTGGATCTGTCTTTTTAAACAGACTGATGACCTATGAACTAGTGTCTGATTTATCTACCTATTCCATCCACACCCTTGGTGCCTCCCCTCTCTGTTTTGCAGAGTATTCATTAATGTTTGTGGAGAAAAGAAGAAACCAGTAAGTTTGTAATGAAAATAATCCCTTTCCTCCATGTTGGGCATCTTAATACTCCGAGAAAAGTGGTCAGCTGTTGAATATAAAGAATGTCAAATAAGTAGCAGAGGGAAATTTTTGCTGAAAGACTCAGATCAACCCCAAACAAGTTTTCACCTCTTGACTCTGAAGCACTGAGCATAATGCCTTGTTCAGTAAATAGTTGTTAAACTGACGAATGCATGGAAGATGGTAGTGCTTTGGTGTGTTTTGCTCCTTGGCGAGTTTCAACAGGGCATCGATATATGAGGACTTGTGTAAATGTGGTCACTTAGAATCAGGGGAAAGGGAGTGAGGGGAGAGGGCTCTTAGGATTGCAAGCGTCACTGGCTGTATCCCTCCTCACTATCATTTCGAAAGCATAGGAACAACTAGGGAGAGAAAAGTTGACTGCTCAATTCGCATTAAGAATTACTACCATATAGGGGCGCCTGGGTGGCTCAGTTGGTTGGGCGACTGCCTTCAGCTCAGGTCATGGTCCTGGAGTCCCGGAATCGAGTCCCACATCGGGCTCCCTGCTCAGCAGGGAGTCTGCTTCTCCCTCTGACCCTCCTCCCTCTCATGCTCTCTGTCTCTCATTCTCTCTCTCGCAAATAAATAAAATCTTAAAAAAAAAAAAAAAAGAATTACTACCATATAAATTTGGGGGGCACAAAAGGCTTAGGCAGTTATTTAGGAAAATTAAAGAATGTTGTGGCTTAATAAATGATTCTAGTCTAAATTATTCTGCCCCTGCTCCTTCTCAAGGTAGGCAGGTAACAAGTTCTCTTCTTTCTATGTAAACCTAGTATTCAATCCTGATTTAATATTCCCACTCTGTTTTTGTAATTAAAACATCATTTATACTGAGAATAATTAAGACAACTGTACATTTGATTTTAAAATCAGTTTTGAGTATTGTGCCTTGTCAAGCTACAAGAATGGTTCCTGCAGCTTTTACAACGTAGCATTAAGAAGCAGACAGTGACCGCAGGCACCTGAGTGGAAGGTTTGACAGTTTGATAAATTAGGAATGACACTTGCCAAAATGGCTGTCCTTCCTGCAGTCAGCCGGTGGAGCATTTGCACACTGTTAATTGAATTGGCAATTTGTGTAACAGTGCCTGCCCCTGAGCTTTTGTAACGCCGGATCTGCCATTTAACTCTGATAATCCAGGACTTGGGAATAAGGACGAAAAGCTTCACATGATATTACTGCAGATTTAAAATGACAGTCGGGGACCTTGTTGCCAGTTTCCCATTAAATGAGAAATAATTAACAATAGCAATAACAAAGTCTTAGAAAGCTGGAAAGTTAAATTGACTTTTCAGCACTAGTATCGTACGAAATTGCTTCTAGTGTGATTATCAGATTGCCCTTTCAAGATTATGTACCCTAAATAGTATCATATGATGAACCAAACATGGGGCATTTTGCAAGCCAACCTGTTTTATTACTGTGAAAATCTTCTGATTATCTACAGGGATTGTATTGTCATTAAGAAGTTGTCTTAGGCTATAAGATTTCATAGAGATGGAGACCTTAATGAAATGATAGAGTTTCTTATTTCCTTACTTGTGCTAGTAATTTAATTATAGCTGCAACACAGTGTTGAACTACAGCTAAATAATGCCAATTATAAGTTTCATGTGGTAGTGTATGTGGCTTTTGTAGGTATCCTTCCTTGATGCTTGCCAGAGTTTTGAGAAGTTCTGAGTATTTGTGTGTGTGTGTGTGTTAGCTACCATCATATTTGGAATAATGGTTTTGAACAATACAGATGCCTGTCACAGAAGTCTTGAAAAAATTGTAAAATGTCAAGTTTCCATGATTCTCAGAGCCATGGTTGTAACCCTTCACACTGTTATTGTTTGCTTAGTTCTGAAGTTCAATGTCTTTGGGGCCTGGTATTGAGTTGGTTATGTTTGCTTAGAAAGGGATGGTATTTACGTGGTACTCTGTGAATGGCCAGACCTAGTGTGTGCAGTCAACATCTGTGATTAAATATTTTGCCTGCTGGGGCACCTGGGAGTCTCAGGTGGTTAAGCTGCCGACTCTTGGTTTCAGCTCAGGTCATGATCTCAGGGTCCTGGGATTGAGCCCCCTCGTTGGACTCTACGCTCAGTGGGGAGTCTGGTTGTGGATTTTCTCTACATATCCTTCAGCAACTCCCCCTGCTCATGCTCTCTCTCTGTCTCTCTGTCTCTCTGTCTCTCTCTCTCTCTCTCAAATAAATAAATAAATCTTTAAAGAAATATATTTTGTCTGTCTCCTTTGACTATATATTGGTATTTGGAGAGTGGCTAGGTAAGGTGTGTACATCAGATCAGCTAAAAGGGTATGAGGAACTAATTTGATGGCAAAAGATTACCCTTTTCAAATATTTTAAAGTTATTTTTTTATTACAGACTCCCACCTCACAAGGTAGTTTTATTGGTGTCCATTAAGTCTTTGATCAAGAAGAGAGAGGAGTTTCCTTAGATATTCAGGACATTCAAGAACAGAATGAGGCCTTCTGTTCTGTTTTTTTTACTGTGGTTAGAAAATAAGATGGTCTTTGTTTTTCTAGAATTTGCTTTTGTTTTGATGAATGAGTACATTTCATTAATTTAATGTGATGACAGGATGCACGAATGGCAATCTCCAGATAGAGTGGGAATTGAGGACTGTCATGCCAGCTAGAGATCAGGGCTTTTCTATGTAGAGGTTCTGTTTGAAGCTGGAAACTATGAAGACTGCAAGGGGAAAAGGCAGGGAGGCAAAATGTTATGAGCATAACAATGAGGGCTCAGGAGGGAAGTAGAAGTCAGCAAAGGAAACCATAAATGCAGAAGAGAATAGGGGAGAGAATCTGAGGTGTCAAGTTCAGGGGTGGACCTGAACTTGAAAACAGAAAGTACTGTATGTGGACTCAGAATACCTGGGTGTCTTTATACCTTAACTCTATCCAATTTGGCAAATCAGGAAATCTTTTCTTTGTTTCCATCTTTTCATTGAGAAATGGGAATAAATATATGCCTGTTTTTACCTCATGAGGGTTTGTGTGTGTGTGTAAAAATTAAGTGGATTATTATATGTGAAAACATTTTACAAATTCTAAAACACGGGCGCCTGGGTGGCTCAGTCGTTAAGCGTCTGCCTTCGGCTCAGGTCATGATCCCAGGGTTCTGGGATCGAGTCCCACATTGGGCTCCCTGCTCGGCAGGAAGCCTGCTTCTTCCTCTCCCACTCTCCCTGCTTTGTGTTCCTGGTCTCGTTATCTCTCTCTCTGTCAAATAAATAAATAAAATCTTTTAAAAAAAACAAAAACAAATTCTAAAACACTGTATGAAAATTTAAGCTGTTAACATAAGTAACGACACAGTAACAGCGTAATATAGAAAGGAGTGTTCAAAACTTTCCAAAGCCACAGAACTGAAGAAGATAAGGAAGAGGAGGGTTGCTCAGTGGATAATGGAAAGCATGTTCTCTGGTACCACCATGGAGAGTTCCTTTTCAGTCCAGTCGTTGAGGACAGATGGCAGGGCCCAGAGCTTTACAGAGGAGCTGAGCCTGTAAAGAAATGGGAGTTGTGGGTGTGTATGTCAAGGTGGTAGTGGATGCTGCCTGTTCTCCCCAGAATGATGGGATGCATGTGCAAAGGACTGATGAGTGTTATAGAACAAGGGAGGGACTCGGCATGAAAATTGCTGCATTTCCGTGATTTGAAATGTCTCTGAAATTGAAAATGAGTCTTGTAATTGATGTATATATTTAGTATGATGGTTTTTCTTTTTTTTTTCCAGGAGAGCAGAAAGTAAATTGATGACATATTTAAAAATTGATGGCACTTTAGGATTGTTGCAATTTGACAAAATGTTAATATGGATATAGCTTGTTTAATGGCCAATTTTTGCATATTTAATTATCAAAATATTTGAAAGGCTTCTGTACCTTTCCTTATCCAAGGTTAGGATATTATTTCATTCATCATTTCTTGAATCCATGTCATATTGAGAGCTTACTATAACACTAGATGCTGTGTAAAGAGTTGTACGTACATGATGTTATTTAATTCTCAAAATAACACCAGGAGTTGCGATTGTTTTTAGCACCTGCCCCCATTATATATGAGGCTCAGAGGTTATGTTACTTAAACTCCTGGCTTGATACAAAGCCTGATGCTGGGTTAGACGCTGTGGAGAAAACAAAGGGACACATGCAGTGGCCGGTTCCTCTGCTGAAGGTATATAGTATGCAGAAAACAATCATGCAAGGAAAGATACGCTATCATATCATAAATGCCACAACAGAGGCACAAGCAGGCTGAGTCCACGAACGAGACACGTCATTTCTTTCTTTTTTTTTTTTTTAAAGATTTTTTATTTATTTGACACAGAGAGAGACAGCGAGAGCAGGAACACAAGCAGGGGGAGTGGGAGAGGAGAAGCAGGCTTCCCGCCAAGCAGGGAGCCCGATGTGGGACTCGATCCCAGGACCCTGGGATCATGACCTGAGCCGAAGGCAGACGCCCAACGACTGAGCCACCCAGGCGCCCCGAGACACATATTTCTAAGGAGGAAAGGAGAAGTGTTTTGATAGGGTAAAATTTAAACAAGTAGAGATGAGGTGGGTGGTAACAGAGGCAGAAAAAAACCAGGTGGGATAAAGAAATGGAAGCATCAAAACACCATGTGTATTAAGGAGACAGCAAGTTACCAACGTCGGCTGGACTGGAGCATGCCTAAAGAGGAATAGTGGGAGAGAAAGGCAAAATAATTGGTGCATTTCAAAAGGAGACCACCCAGTGTTTTGTTGGTGTAATTATGACTTCACTAGTACTTGGTTTTGTTTTTTTCTGCGTTATTTTGGTCTTGTGTCTCTAACCACTGGATAAAACCATCTCTGGGATTTTAGTAGGTTTCTAGTTTGTTCATGGTTATTTTGTGCTTTCAAAATATCTACCATGATTTCAAAAGATCATGGTAGATATTATTTTATATAGTTTAGTCATCATGAAACATTTACTTAGAAAAGTTCAATGGGACATAAAAAGTTAACTTTAAATTTCATGGAAAGAAATACCCTGATTTTTCATGGTGATGTTGAACTGTCACATCATGATGAGAAAAGTTTGGGGAAAAACTGGGCAAGGTTCTTCTCATTTTTAAATCTTCTTGTATGACTGTCACTATCGCTGGGCATATTTTGGGTAATATGTATCTTTTCTCTTTATTTCTACATTTTCTTAAAGAGGTTATGTATACGTAGCTGCACATTCTTGTTTGTCCATCTTATTCTTTAAAATACATGTATTTTAAAATGTATTTAAAAATACATTTTCATTTATTAGTCTTCCCTGTTCTATTCTTTATTCATTTATGCTTCTAAAATAAAGGTAACTTTACTTTCCTCCTCCTCTGTTGCTTTGAGTTTCCTAATAAGCTTTTTTCTTATTTTTACCTTTTGAGCTTCCTGCAATCTGCATTTAAAGGTATACGTTTCCCTCAAAGTACTGCTTTAGCTGTGTCCCTCAAATTTTGACATGAGTGTTTTCAACATTATTCCACTCAAAAGCTTTAAAAATATCTTTTCTGATTATTAACTCAGATTTTTTCTTTTAGTAATATGTTATTTAGTTCCCAAACATGTAAGGATTTTTCCCACTGTCTTTTTGGCACTGATTTTATTGTTGTCTGTTTAAGTACTCCTTATCTCTCAAAGGGTGCCTTCAGAACTCCCTAAGCTGGTAACTCACGCATGATGTTTGCCATTTGCCTTAAGAACTGGACACATGCCACAGATGCTGCTGAGCATGTGCTCTGTGACAGGACTTGTTCACTTGTTTATTCTGGAGTTGGGTAGAGGGAGAAGGCAGTCAACAAGCAAATACACTAACAGCATGACTTAGGATAGTGGTAAGTACCAGGAAGAAATGGAGCAGGATGATGTGATAGAGGTAACCTGGTAGGGCAGGTATGCCACTTTTGAAGGGGTGTGCAAGGAAGGCCTCCCGAGGTTGATATTTGGGTTGAGACCTGGGTGACTGGAAGCAGCCAGCCACATCAAGTCTGTAGACAAAACAGTCCCGAGGAAGCAACAAACAAAACTCAGGTGGGAACTAACTTGGCATCTTACAGAAACAGACTTTTGAAAACAGAAAACCAGTGGAGCTTGGGTGTAGGAAGTGGGACGGGAGTTTCAGGCAGGCAAGGGCACGGTCATGCAGACCTTCTAGGACGTGATGGGAGATGGGGTCTAACCTAAGTATTCTGGGAAGCTGTTGGATAGTTCTAAAAAGGGAATGATATTAGTAAACCCTTCTGCCTAAGCTTGTTTTGAAGATTAGTATGAGGCAATGTGTGCAAGCGTGTGTGTGTTTGTATGTATTTGTGTGTGTGAGTGAGAGAGAGAAACACTTAAAAGGATGACTGGAACACAGTAAGCTTTACATTAGTTTGTGTTACTGTTAGGTGACAGTGAGCAATCTTTTCTCGCTCCTCGTAGCTACTTTGGAACGTATTAGGCAATGTAAATGTTTAATTGAATAAATACAAACTCATGGCATGGATATGCCAGCTCTGCTCCCACTCCTTTAAATTTGCTGGTTCTTAAAAACATTGTGTTCTCTGAATTAATGATTGTCAGATTCATTTTAGTATGCCTCCTGTGTGACCCTGGGCAAGTCATTTTTACAGAGCTGTTGTGAGGATTAAATGAAGATAATGTCAAGCAACAGGCATAATGATAGGCATATAATATGCACCCAGTGGTGGCTATTTTAATGACCTAATTATCGTTCAGCACACTCTATTTAGGTTCAAAATTCCTTCAATTTGTGATTTAATTACTTGGAAGGATAATTCTATTCACTGTATGTTAAATATCTGAAAGTACAAAATAAGACTACGAACTACTTTTCTGTCTTCATAGATGCACTTTTAGTTATTAGACATCTCATTCTATAGGCCCTCTCTGAAGCAGACAAATAAATTGATAGTCACTTAACATTCACTTTGAAGGGTCAGGGAGTAGAATTTTATGGAAAAGGTTATTCAAAGAGTCTGTTTTTCTTGGATTTATTTGTTTGTGAGGACAAAGAGAGAAGCTTGCAATTTATATTTCTATTGAGCAATGAATGACCTAGCTGTAAAGAGACATTTTACTTATTTATGAAGAATAATTAATTATTTGCTGGTGTGAAGGAAGAAAGCATTCTAATGAAGGCATACATTTTAAAGCTTGAGGTGGAGGAGAGGAAACAAAAGTTGCCGAAGTCTAAACTATTTACATTTAGATGATTTAGTGTGAAGGAGATAAAACATTCCTCAAACTGGTACAGTACTAAGGATAGCAGTGAGTTGCAATTTATAATAACGTTTTATATGCTGCATGTAATTCTTGAAATTCAAGCTTCTAAATCGGGAATCATCTTACCAGGGTAAGATCTCATCAGTATCCAGGCATTTTTAAGGCTATAAAGTTGTTCATAATTTACATATATGAATATAGTACATGTACAAGAAAACTTCAGCTATCTGGAACTTAAAGGAAATGATTTTGGATAAATGAGGGCCTGTTCTTTAATCACCAAACTTTTTCTTTTTTATTTAAATCATTCTGGAAAGACTTTTTTGTGTGGAAGATAATTGAGCCTTTTCTTTATGACTTAGGAGCATCATTATGTATGCATTTCATTACCATGAAAATAATATGGTGTGATGTCCTCAGGGACCATTGGACGATGAGAACTGCTTTGACTGTATACCAAATTGGCCCAGATTATAGTGCATTTTGAGGGTTTTTTTTTTTTTCCCTGTTGTTTATCCCCCCTCTCCTCCCCCCTATTCCCCCTTCGTGTCAGCCATAACTCTTCTCTGCCATTAGCATTTCTGGATCTCCCTTTTAATTTGCTGCTTCAGATATGCTTTTAGCTTGGACACCTAAGTTTGTTGGAATTACATATTAAACTAAGCCCGAAAAAAAATTGATAGAGGACAAAAAGCCTCCTCTGTGAATAAAGTCATTGGACTTTGTGATATCTCTTTTGACTCTTCAGAGGCATTTTTCACAGTTGATCTCATTTGCATTTTGGATGAATAAACTATCTTTGTGGAAGGTACAGGGATACTATCTGGAATAAGCCATCCTATCTAGATACGTGCATGCATGGGCAATATAAGCGGTTCTCTAGCTTTGCAATATATTTATGTCTGTTCTCTGCCCTGTGGTGATACCACTGCCTCAAAAAGAAACACTCTTCCCAACGATGCTTTTAGAGACCTAGGGGAAAAAAAATCCTACCACTTCTCCAATCTTTGCAGCTCTAGTCCCTGAAAATATTTTAGCCTATGTTTGGTGCATTGAGTATGTAAATGAAATCTTTGATGGGTCTGCAGAAATCTTTCAAGAAACAACCCCATCCTCCCAATTTTAAGTAATTAAAGCTAGATGCTCCCAACTTGAAACTCACGGAAAACTACTGTAGTGGGAAAATGCCCAAACTGATTTTCTTTCTTTTTCTAACTAAATTTCTTAGCATGGTTCAGCTGCTTGACTTGACCTCCTGACTAAGTTTACCAGCATCTCTCCGTAATGATACTTATCTTTACAAAGATAAATATGGCCATATTTCTCAAAAATTCAGATTAAGAATGTAGGTTACTGGGATTTATGAAGACTATTTTTCTTTTCAAATATTTGATCAGTATCATGGAATGTAGTTAGACACCTTGGAAAGCCATTAAATAGAAATACATCATGATTTTTAAGGGAAGAAAGGCAAACTCAGAGAGGAGAGTGTATGTTAGATGATTCACCCGTGTACCCAACTGACCATTTGGGGCCAAGGAGGCTGATTTTTATGTTTTAAACTTAATCCAACCTAGATTAACCATGTCACGTCCCCTTAACCACAGGCGTCTGAATCTCAGGGTAGACAGCTGTTTGGATGTCCCACACTGGGACTACTGCCCTCAACAAACGCTTCTGATTCTCCTACATGGTCACTTGGCAGCATCCATGTGCACCCATATGGCTGGATGGCACTGTGCCTATTTACAAGCCAGTCGAATTGTTTCACTAGGACCCAGGTGCCAAGCAAACACGGGTTTGGTCTAACTGCCTACTGAACTATGTAGCTTCTTTCTCAGCAACAAATCTTCTCTCACTAATGACCTCCAAGTTTGTAGCAATATATTCATTGGCATTTGGTTGCTCTCTCTACCCTCTGGACACTTTCTCTGTAAAGATAACAAAGGAAAGAAGAAGAATGCTATCTCCTGCAATTATTAAGCAGATAAGACACAAAGGAGTGAAATACACCTTTGGGCTGTCCCCTGGAGCCTTAGTGTCACGCCCCTCCCAGATCCTTTGTGGCAAGTCTCCTTGCTTGGAGACTGAACGGAGCATTGGTGTGCATTCCATGACGCTGAGACTGGTCATGTAGCTTTTCTTTTGAAATGATCTCACTAAAGTAGGAACCGTAGCTTTCATATAAGGAAACGATGACAGGAAATTGTACATTTGCCCTGGAATTAGCAAAGAGATAGTTAACATTTTCCTACTTTTCTTTTGCCCTTTCTAAATAGTTGTATACTACTTGAATTTACAAAACATTTTGACCTATGTTGTTTTATTTAGTCCTTATGTAAAGTCTATGAAGTAGGTAGGTCAAGTATTAACACTGATTTTATTTTACAAATATGGGACCTGAGGCTAAGAGCAGTATTGTGACTTACCCAAGACTGTCCCGAGTTTAAGCAGCAGAGCCAAGACTCAAACCCAGGTTTTTTTCCTGGGAGTCCATTACATTGAGTATTGAAAAATCCTTGACAGAGTGTATCTTGCTGAATGGATTCAGTTTTATCTCATTTTTAAGTAAAGCCTCCAAATAGTTAAGATGTTGATTGGAAATATATATAGTAACATACTCATTAAAAGTGACTTCAGGGCGCCTGGGTGGCTCAGTTGGTTAAGCGACTGCCTTCGGCTCAGATCATGATCCTGGAGTCTCGGGATCGAGTCCCGCATCGGGCTCCCTGCTCAGCGGGGGGTCTGCTTCTCCCTCTGACCCTCCCCCCTCTCATGCTCTCTCTATCTCATTCTCTCTCTCAAATAAATAAAAATAAAATTTAAAAAAAAAGTGACTTCAATTGAAAATATCCCCGTTCAACAACTGCCATTGTAATCTACTGCTTTTATTTTCTCTTTTGACTTGCTTCCTGAGTAATGTTTTGGGTCAGTTTCTTGGCAACAGTTCTGATTTTGTCGTTTCCTTTTGTTAGAAGGTCAAAGGATTTTCATTTGCCTAAAAGAAGAAAATCTGTCAAGATTTCAGAAACCCATACTACTATATTACTCTAGATAGAACATAAAACTTTAAATCTGCATCTCTTCTAATTAATACCAGTTTATGAACACTGCATGACTTTTAAGTCCAATTTACTGAAGCAATTCAAAATGAATCAGAAAAGTTCTAGGTAAAGGAGTTTTGACGGAGATGCAGCCTAATTTGACTGTTGTTATTATCTTCCTTCTTTAGGTAGAGCACATGTCAAAATTCTCTCCTGAAAATTTTGAATCAGAAGTATGATGTAAATGGGGGGAAAAATTTTATAATCTAACCAGGTAGATTATAAGATCAATTTTTAATGTTGAGTGTGAATAAGGAAGAGTTGAAAAGTTGACTTATCATTGAGTTAATATTTGACATCTGAATATCTGGGAATTTTTGGAAAGTAGGTATGGCGAGTGCACTTTGTCTCATTATAGTACAAATACCCCCACTGTTTCACTCTTTAACTCATAATGGTATTGATATGAAAAAGCCTTTTTTTTTTTAACTTTTAAGAACTTATTGAAGTATATTTTACACATGATACCATTCACCCACTGTAAGTTGGATAATTTTTAGTAAACTTAAAGGTCTGTGACCATCACAACAATTCAGTTGTAAGACTTTTTCCATCATCCTGAAACTCATGCCCACTTAACAGTAGTCAATCGTGCTCCCACCCCCAGACCCAGGCAAACACCAAACCACTTTTTGTTTCTCTATATTTCTACCTTTTCTAAAGATTTCATGTAAGTGTAATCATACAAGATGTAGTCTTTTGTGCCTCGTCTTTTCTTTAGTATAATGTTCTTGAGTATTTCAAATTGTATGTGTAGTTAGTTCTTTTTTATTGCTGAGGAGAAGTTCATTGCATGGATATAGCATGTATTATTTATTTATTCACCAGTTGATAGACATGTGGGTTGTTTCCAATTTTTGCTGTTTTGAATAATGCTGCTATGAACATTGATGGACGAGTCTTCATGAGGAATTACATTCTCACTTCTTTCCAATAGATACACAGTGGTAGAATTTCTGTGTGTTATGGTAAATGCATGTTGATTTTTAAAGAAGATGCAAAAATTGTTTTCCAAAGTAATTGGATTGGACTATTTTACATTCTCACCAGCAACCAAGGACAGTTCCAGTTTTATTTTTATTACAACCAGTTCCAGGTTTTGTTTTGTTTTGTTTTCTGATTGTGTAGTGGCATCTCAGCGTGATTTTAATTCGTATTCCTGTTTTAGTTTCCTGTTTCTGTGGAACAGATTATCACACACTTAGCAACTTAAAAAACATACATTTTAATCCACAATATCTGTGGGTCAGGAGTCTGAATACAGGTTAACTGAGCCCACTGTTGAGTCTCACTGGCTGAAATCAAAGTCTTAGCTGGGACCATGATCTCATGTGAGGCTTGAGATCCTCTTCCAAGCTTGATGGTTGAATTTAGTTCCTTGAAGCTGTAGGACTGAAGTCCCCCTTTTCTTGCTGGCTACCAGCTGGGAACCACTCTAAACTTCTAGGGTCCACTCTAAAGGGGTCCTTGCCATGTGGCCCACTCCAGGAGCAGTTTGCAACATGGTTATTTGCTTTTCAAGGCCAGCAGAAGAATTTCTCTCACTTTGAATCTCTCTTTCAGAGAAGACTGGACCCTCTTTGGAAGGGTTTACCTGATTATATTGAGCTCACCCAGAATGATTTCCCTCTTAATTAACTCACAGTCAACTGATTGGGGACCCTCGTTACATCTACAAAATCCCTTCACCTTTACTGTATTATTCACCCTGATCATGGGAGTGGAACTCCATCATATTCACAAGTATTGCCCAGGCTCAAAGGTCGGGACGTACAGCACATACATACCAGGGAGCAAGAATTTTGATAGCTATCTTAGAATTCTGCTACCACTATTTCCTTAATGACTGATCATGTTGAGACCCTTTCATGTACTTATTAGCCATTCTTACGTCTTCTTTGAAATCTTATTATTTTGCCTGTTTTTTACTGGGTTGTTTTACTGAATTATCAAAGGTCTAAATATGTTTAGGACATAAGCTCTTTATCAGATTCATGATTTGCAAATATTTGCAAGGATTTCAGTCTGTGGTTTCTCTTTCCATATTCTTAATGGTGTCTTTTTGACAAGACAAAGATTTGTTAATATTGATGAGGTCCATTTTATCATATTTTAGTAGATTATACTTTGAGTGTCATATTTGAGAAATCTTTACTGTTTAACCTGAAGTAAAAAAGACTTTCTCTTTTGTTTTCTAGAATTTTATAGTTTTGCTCTTAAATTTAGATCTATGATCCATTTTGAGTTAATTTTTGTGCATAGTCTGAGGGTGTCTAAGTTTATTTAGGCATGTGCATATCCAATTGTTCCAGAAACTTTTGTTGAAAAGACTGTATTTTCCCTCTCGAATTGTCTTGACATTTTTGTTGAAAATCAATTGACCACATACGTAAGGGTTTCTTTCTGGACTCTCTCCTGTCCCATTGATCAATGTGTCTATCCTTATGCCAATACCACATTGCCTTGATTTCTATAACTTTAAGTTTTGATGTCAAGTGGTATTAGTCCTACAATTTTTTTTTAATTACTTTGGCAACTCTAGCTCATTTGAATTTTCATATAAATTTTAAGATCTCATTGTTAGTTTCTATGAAAAAGCCTTCTGTATTTTTCAGTTCCATTGAGATCAATTTGAGCATAATTGCTGTCCTAACAATATTGAATACCCCAGCCCATGCACATAGCATATAACTCAATTTATTTAAGTCTTCTTTAACATCTATAAGCAGTGTTTTATAGTTCTCAGAGTACACACAGGCATTTTACTTCTTTTTCTAAATTTATTACAAAGCATTTCATTCTTTTTGATGACTACTGGGAATGGAATTGTTTTCATAATTTAAAATGTTTGTTAATATATCAAAATATATCATTGATTTTTATACATTGATCTTTTATCCTGAAACCTTGCTTAACTTGTGTATTATTTCTAAAATTTTTTTTTTTAGGATTTTATTTATTTGAGAGAGAGGGAGAGAGAGCACAAGCAGAAGAGGCAGAGGGATAGGGAGAAGCAGGCTTCCTGCTGAGCAGGGAGCCCGATGTGGGGCTCGATCCCAGGACCCTAGGACCATGACCTGAGCCGAAGGCAGACACTTAACAACTGAGCCGCCCAGGCGCCCTCTAAAATTATTTTACAGATTCTTTAGGATATTTTACATATCGGATCATGTCATCTATGAATAAATACAGTTTTAATTATTCCTCTCTAACTTCAATGGCTTTAATGTCTTTTTCTTGCCTTATTGCACTGGTTAGAACTTCTAGTACAGTGTTAAAGAACACACCCTATAAAAAGCAAACTTTATAACTTTTAGTGTAGCTTCAACATAAAACTTGAATCACATCTGTTGAGTGTATTTGCTTCTTAGTTGTAAATATCCCTTCTGAGTAGTTATTCTAAAAACCATTTTTTCCCCTAAGACCTGTCTTCTCTTTGCTTTCTTTTTAAGAATTTTGATGAATTTGGGTTTTGTATACACAGTTAAATATTCATGGCTTGGGAGGTTGGTGGAGAGTTCCTTTTATGTCTTTGCCAAGATCCCAGTGATTTCCAGTCCTGAGGTATCTTTATCGATACCAGGGAACATCTTTATGGTGTTACCAACTCTTTTAAGCATATTTTGGTATACTGCCTATTATAGCTTACACTCAAATATGCCATATTTTTCTTTCAAATCTTTTTTTTTCTCAAGGAAGGAACAGAAGGCACATTGGCCTGAAAGTCAAAAGACTTGGAATCTAGTTGCTAGCTAGCAATTTGATTCCTGGCAAATCTCTTAGCTTCTCTGAACTTCTGTTTTTCCTCTGTGTTAGTAAAATCATCAATTGAGTCTTCCATTATAAGCTTCAATACTATTCTGTATTTATATATGCTTTAATATTTTATGATTCTGAGGAATACTGTGCATCTTAAGCCAAATAAAATTAATTTTAAAAGATTTTTTGAAATTCAAGTTTGTTTTCTATAAAGGAATTGAAAAGTCTCCAATTCACATACAGTCACAGAAGACACCTGTTAAAATTCTTCTCAAACAGCATGGTTATGAAATAGGCAAATTTAGGGTTAACATTAGGCCTTCTGAGAAATCGTATATTCTAAAGCTCATATACCTTTCTCATTTCTTTTAAGACACAATATAAACTATATTATTGTATGCATCTTCAAGGAAGTCCCCAAATTATTTTGCTTACTGATATTTTGTGGCATCAGTAATGTAAAATTTTATCTTAATTGTATTGTGTTTGGCCTAAAATAAATTATCTGTGTAATTAAACACGTAATAATACATGCCATAAAGTTTTCTGCTAGTCTATCATTTATTATTATTATACTAACTTCTTTATCATCGTAACGATAGATCTGAATATGGTACATGATTGCATTTGAACCTGGATTCATATTGACCTTTCAACTGAAGATGGTGTGTTGTCTCATTTAAGACCACAATTGTTAGACCTTAAAGTATCGAAGGCGATATTTTTTTTGTTTTCATGGGGGTGGAGAGGCACTGGGGCAAAGCACAGTATAGCAGGATCAGCTTATAGTGTTTAGCAGTAGCTCAGCTTTTTCAAAGCCTCTTTTTTTTCAAGAGATGCTAAAAGGGTGTTCAAAAAAGATGAAAGCTACATGATTAAAATGAAGCACGCTATAATGTTTAACTGGCAGTTTATGCTACATAGTCTATATACTCTGGTCTAATCATCTTGTATTGTGTCTGACTAGTTTATAGTGGTTGAAAGTTTCTTGGCCAGAAAGGACCTTGTAAAATTAGTTCTTATTAGAAAAAGCATGGATGGCTGCAAAATTTGGAGACGGGCTGATTTTAGTCCTGTCAAATGACATAAATAATCAGCAGGAAGGTTTTGGTCTAATTCAGAGGAAAAAAAAAAAATCAAGTGGTGTTTGTGTTTAGAATTTCCTAAAAGACAGAATTCCCATCAAACTAATATTTCAGTACTTCCTATGAGTTTGTCCCTGAATCCATGTTTTAAGAAAATCTAACATGCGTATGTGTGTGTACTTCAGAATTTAAAATTAACATATGACAGCTAAAATTATAACATAGGATCATAATACCTTGGGATAGTCCAATGAAGTAAGGATAAGAGATGTTGATCCAGGATATCAGATTGCAAACTTTGAAGTCCTAATGCCTTGTGAGCCAGAAACAAAAAGCTTAATTATTTACTTTCCACCAAGTGGTGGAAAGTTTGAGTTTTGGGGGGTGGGAGGGTTTGGCAGTTTTACTTAATTTTTTTTGTATTGGTATGACCTGTGGTCTTCATTTCCTACGTGAGAAAGCATCTAGTTATTTGATGTATGGCCAGCCAAACAATATAAAGAATTTATATCAGAATAGTGTTTTGGTGTTTTTTAATGTATTCGACTTGTTTAGCTTCTTTATTATTAGGTAGGAATAGTATTTTTGCTTTCATTTTGTGAAGGTAAGCATTTGATAGTTTGTTAATTTACCAATTATTAGGACTACCCACTGCTGCTTGAGTGTTATATATAGGTTAAAAGATAAAACATGAGAGGTCCTAAATACATTGTTTTGGTGAAAGAAACAGGACCATTTTCTTAAGGCTCCCTGAATTTTTAATCCTCAAACCCAAACCTTGCCGGATTAGTTCTGTAAAAACCATTTGGGCATGGTAATGGGTTAACTGCACAGATCTAGTTTTGCTAGGTATGATTTGTTAGATCATTTATCTGAATGATGTTGAAACTGTTAGCTCAAGGGGCTTGTGAAAGGAATCTATAAATAATTAGAGCAGAGCAAAGATTGTTCTGTGTTTATGATCTTAATGTAAAAGTGTTTGCTGCTTCCAGTGAGGGTGCTACGTCACTATCACCTCTGATCTTAGAATAAAATAAACAAATACACAGATCTCCCAAGATATTTTATTTCTCAATTGCTTTGATCTCAGTTTTCAGCTGAGGGGATGTGTAGTTTTCCTGTGCCAAACTCTACTAGAGCAGGCGAAATTTTCTTTGACCTATAAATTGCAAGCTTGTGTTACTTCCAATTAATCTTTATAAGCTAGTGAAAAGGAACGCAGTGGCTTTTATAGTTTGGCAGCTCTAAAAACAAATTATCTTCAAGTAGATCAACTTTTGAAACTAGAAAAAAACCACATGCAATCTCCAAACTATACATTTTAGTGGCACCTGCTGAGTAACAGGTGTTTATAACTTGGCCATAAAAATTCATTCCAGCCTAGAATCGAAAGTCTCAGCTTAGAAGGAATCTTTAAAAAGAATTGGCTAAAATGATTGACTTTCGGCTCTGTCATCTAAGAGGTGCATAAATACAAGACTTAAGGTATTTGGGCATGATCTTATGAAAAAAAAAATTGAAATAAACAAAGGTAGGCCATTTGTCCATGCTGTGGGCCAGGGCCCCTGTAAATTAGAGAGGGAAGTGGAAAGGAAGGGAGAGACAGAGATGGGAGATGGAAGGATCTGGACTGTTGATGGGAATGGCTGCTTCATCACAAGCTTATTGGGTGGATAGTGTTGAATTACAAAATATGGTGTGTGCCTGTACTCCAAGCCTGTCAGGTTGGCAGGTGTTAATGGCTACACTGGTTTCTGTAGATTTTTTGTCTTGGGTTCTACTTCTGTTGCCCTACATCTTACCGATCTGAGGAAGAGTCCAGAGAAGCACAGTTTTGCCTTTAAAAGCTAGGAAAGGATTCTGGAGAGATGAGGAGGGTTCATTTAAAGCAGCTATCATTAGTTTTGTCTTGACCACTTCAGAATCAGTAGAAGTAGACTAAAGTCCTCTTAGGCGTCGTCTGTCTTCAGGGCTCTATTTTTGCTTCAGTTACCTTTCCGGTTTATCAGCATCTTGTCCTCAATCCTTGTGCCACCATGATGCCCTGGGAGACAAGATTTTCTTTTTTCCTTTTTTTCCCTGATCTCACATCCAACATTCTCCCCACTTCTACCTCATTTCCTGGTGACAGTGGCAGGAAAAAAAATCTGGTCAATTAATATTTGCTAAAATATTCAGCAGAGAGTTTTAGTATCTCTCAAATGGCCTTCCAGGGATTAAGTGTCCACGGAACTCTAAAGAAATTTTTAAGTTCAGATCCTCAGGGAGAAGCAGAGGAGGAAAACAGTTTGGAGACAGGGCGTATGGATGCCTTCTGTGCTTGGAGGGGACCTAAACTGTACGTTACCCAGGTTCAAGTATAATTATTGAACCACCCAGGAATATGGGGGGAAACTGGATTAGAGGCAAGGCTGCTCATGCTTGCCAGCTTAGAGATTCAAGCGTCCTGTACTTCACGGGACGTGGAATATGTGCGGCCCTGTTTTCAGTTAACCTTTGGATCTGTAACCGGAGCAGTGTCTCACATACCTGCAAATAATTATGGCATTTGAGTAGGTTACCTGGTGTGAAGCTCGTCTCGACCAGCCTTTCCACGTGGCGATCTGCTGGCTTTGATTTTGCTGGCCTACAGTGGGTCAGCCTGGACATCTCAAGGGTGGTTTTGCAGAGCGTAAATTTTAATGTCAGAAGCATGTGTGTTTTTCATGAAGTGCTTGCACTTACGGGGTAACACGTGCACTTTATAAATTGGGCTGACATTTTCATTGTTTCCTCCTTGTATTATCTTGCTTTGTTGCATGCTTTAATAATTTTTATAAAGTTTATTGCCCCCTGCTGTTCAATATCTTCATATGCTGCATGTTGTTCCTTACATCCTGCTGGGGTGCAGTTTAATGAATTCTTTTGCAGTGAGAATGATATGATTTTTACAGCCTGCCCACAGAGATAGTGATTTTAATATAGTACTTGTTTGACTCTGCGCCCTTGCCCATTTCTTTTAGCCTACACATGTCACCATTGCTAACATCTGAGTGTCGCCAGGCACTGGCTGTCGAAGCTTGATGCCATGCATGTAATGTTCTCTTTTACTGCACGTTTAATTCTTTATCTCCTCTAATCTTCGCCCTGAATCTCTGTCTTCATTTCCATCTCAGACAGTTTGGCTTTTATGCCAACATCTGTACATTTGCTTTGCATTGAAATTCCAAGAATAACATCTTTGCTGCTGGTGGTCTCTCTCCCTCAGTAATTGAAGGCACACATTCCTTGGATGTGTTATGTGGCGTGATTGAGCAGCTTTAGGTCTTTGTCAAACTTGGGCTTATTTGAAACTAGATAAATGAATTAGGGTTTGTTTTGTGGGCACTTGTGCTTTCTTTTCTTCTCATTGTGCCCCGTCTTACACCACCACTCTTTTTCCCTAATCTGGTTGAACCGTAGAGATTCTCATGTCTCTTTCCAGAAAGGTGGTTAATATTTAAGCACCACCACCTCTACTCTATGCCATGCCTGTCAGTTTGGTCTTCTCCCCCTGTGTGCTTTTTCTCTATACATCACTATCACCTCTTTCTCCTCCCACCCCCTAACCTCCACCGTTAAGCTGCAATCAATTAGTGTAGGCATTCGTGACAAGGGATGTCTCAAGCTTGGAAAATTCAGTGAAGAATTTTAAAAGTCCCAACATTGCAGGGTACACCTCGATATTGACCATGCAAGTCTTGTCTGTGGTTTAAATACAAAATTTACTAAGTGTGTCAGTTAAAATACATTTAGCTGCACATAAGAGTATGCAACCTATAGTTGGTTAAGCAGTAACATGGTTAATCGTCTGACGGTAAGAGCAGTCTGTGGGTAGGAACAGCAGGGGCTCAACGAAGTCAGCCAGGACCCAGATTTGTTCCGTTTTTCTGCACTGCCATCCTCAGTGCATTACCTTTTCCACTTAAAACTTGCCTCATCCGGATCTTGCCTCCCTGCGTATGTGCACCTAATCTCAGCTGGTCCGCCCGAGACCCCTGAGTGCCAACTCTGTTCCCCCGCGCGGTCCCATTTCCGCTCCAACAAGATGAAAGAAACTATCATGAACCAGGAGAAACTTGCCAAACTGCAAGCACAAGTGCGCATTGGTGGGAAAGGAACTGCTCGCCGAAAGAAGGTGGTTCACAGAACGGCTACAGCAGATGATAAAAAAAACTTCAGTTCTCCTTAAAGAAGTTAGGGGTAAACAATATCTCTGGTATTGAAGAAGTGAATATGTTCACAAACCAAGGACCAGTGATCCACTTTAACCACCCCAAAGTTCGGGCATCACTGGCCGCAAACACTTTCACCATTCCAGGCCATGCTGAGACAGAGCAGCTGACAGAAATGCTACCCAGTATTTTAAACCAACTTGGTGCAGACAGTCTGACTAGTTTAAGAAGACTGGCTGAAGCTCTGCCCAAACAATCTGGATGGAAAAGCACCACTTGCTACCGGAGAGGATGATAATGATGAAGTCCCAGATCTTGTGGAGAATTTTGATGAAGCTTCCAAGAATGAAGCAAACTGAATTGAGTCAACTTCTGAAGAACATAAAACTTGAAGAAGTTACTGGGAGCTGCTATTTTATATTATGACTGCTTTTTAAGAAATTTGTTCGTGGATCTGATAAAATCTAGATCTCTAATATTTTTAAGCCCAAGCCCCTTGGACACTGCAGCTCTTTTCAGTTTTTGCTTATACACAATTCATTCTTTGCAGCTAATTAAGCTGAAGAAGCCTGGGAATAAAGTTTGAAACAAGGTTAATAAAGTTCTTTGCCTAGGGGAAAAAAAAAAAACCAACTTGCCTCATCCGTATTTTGGCATTTTGAGAATATATGATAACAGGTGTGGTATAACCAATGCTAAGCTTTTAGTTGGGTTCCATTTGTTGCAGCCCTAATCCAGAAGACTGTAATCCCTATGAAAGCAGGGGCCTTGTCCCTTTTTGTCCCTAATCATGTTTTTAACACTGTCTGAGTCCCTGGAACATAGTGGGTGATCAGTATGTTACTTACTGAATAGATGAACCTCGGGAATGACATTTTTGAACTTCTGTTACTTGCTCCTATCATTGAATGCTGTATGCTAGGGTGAAACTTAACATTTGAATCAAATAATAAGGCAGGTCTCTTTGTCAGCTTCTATCTCACTATGTAATTAAGAGGATTTAGTGGCTTATCGTTTCATTAGATGCTTTTCCTAAGTCAATAAGCAACTCCCTTCTGTTTCCCTGGGCCAGCCCATTGCACGGTTCATGCCATCAAGAAAGACCAGAAGGAGAGATGGAAGGCACAAGTTTAATTTACTCATGTGTGACACTGTGGAGTCCGAGGTCACCCTGCCTCCTTCTCCTAGGCTTGCAAGACAAGGGGAGGTGCTGAGAGGAGTAAAGGAAGGTAGTCAGTAGAGACAGGAATGGGTGGGAATTTGCTGCAAGCTCTCCCCTGCCTTCTCCTCTCCCTCCCTCCCACTGGGCCAGGTAGTTAAGGGAGATGTTAATGTGACAAAGGGATATGTTCCAGACTATTGATATCTTCCCAGAGGAGCATGAGTAATAATGGATTTGCTCTAGAAGAAAAGACGTCAAACAGAAATAAATGTAAACTTGAGCCTATGCAAAAACTCTCTTCTCACCTTAGCTTTTTTATGAAACTTGCCCTGAAAGTTATGGACCACATAAGAGAGGCCAGGGGATGAATTTGGTTTCAAGGGCATAAACATTGAATTGCCATTTGTACTGATTTTCAGATGCAATTTAAAAATTAATCCAGAATGTTCGGGTCATGGGTATTATGAAAGCTTTTTATTGTAATCCTAGACAAAACTTTATTATGCCATAAAGAAGTCAGGAGTCTTTAGTGAAAATTGTAGTTGACAGGAAAATAAAGTCGATTCCACTTAAAGCTAAAAGGTAGAGTAGGTCAGGAGATGCTTCTATGTATCTTTTACTTTAGAGCGCACTTATAGCTCAGGAAAGGAAGTATATTGATATTCTTGAAGTGGACGTCTTTCTCCTGTGTTCACTAAACCTGAGTTAGCCAGGTGGACGGATGCTGAATTAAGCCTTTATTACTCTGCCTGGGGCACTGGAGCTGGTGTTACCAGCCCAAGGATGAATGTTCAGTGCCAGCGACACGCTGCCCTCTGCTGAGACCACAGAGTTCCCTCCCTTATTTTTCACATCTCATCTAAGGACTTAAATAAACATATCTTGAATGATACCGTTTCCTGCAATCTCATTTCATTCTTCACTCGCCTTTCTCAGTTGCTGGAAATTAAACATTATCATCATCACATCTTAACAGAAAGATGATGGGGTCCATAGAAATGTTGATTCAGGGTTAGGAGCATTTCATCTGTGATCTTTGCCCTCAAGGAAATTAGGACCTATTAGAAAGATTTATAATCATAAATGTTCAGTGTTCAGTTTATAATGCCAGTGCACTCCTCCCAGGAAAAAACAGTGTAAATGGAGATTAGCTTCCTAGCTGAGTCCACAGAGCCTGTGTACCCATAATGGAACCCAGCAGTAAAACTGACCATCCTCATTTTTTTTAAAGATCTTATGTATTTATTTGAGAGAGGGAGAGAGAGAGAGAGCGCGCACGAGCAGAGGGGAGAGTCAGAGGGAGAGGGACAAGCAGACTCCCTGCTGAGCAGGGAGCCCAATGTGGGGCTTGATCCCAGGACCCCAGGATCATGACCTGAGCTGAAGGCAAATGCTTAACCCACTGAGCCACCCAAGTGCCCCCTAAAACGACCATCCTTTCATACTTTATAGGTCCTGGGAGCAGCTTTCCTTGCGCCTCAGGGCGCTAGCGTGGTGCTGGGCAACATTTTGAAATAGATGGAAACTGGTTAGAATACCTTTCTATCAGCATTGCTGACGACACCTTTACCTGTTAGTAAGGTTTCCTCAGGCCTGTACTACCCACATGTCCTTAGGTGATTCTATGTCTGCCACCCTAAGCCCACCATTTGGGGAAAAAGAGGTAAGATAAGCTCCTTACCCTCAAAGAGCTCCATTGTTCAGAAATTTTCTTTTCTAGTTTTTGTTGTTTTTGTTTTGTTTTGTTTTGTTTACATTATCAAAATTCCAGCTCTCGGTGCATCTCAGTTTCTCTAGGGATTAAGAGAAAAGCAAACTGGTGACATCAATGCATGCTGCTGTGTGAATTATTAATAGTCTTTTTCACCTCCTCAGATGATTCACTTTCTAAACAAGTATGTTTGTTAAATCAGACAAATTTCTAACCAGAGTTACTTGTGTTATTTCAGACACTGTAGCCAAAGGTAAGGGAAAAAAAGCTCAAAACATTTCTTAAATATTTTTAGAAGACCACTCAAAAATATTTATTGGCACCGTAGGTTATAAATGAAGATAGTCCTGTCACAAATTAGAATGTGGGCACAAACACACAAAACTATAAACAAGGTATAAAGTGAAAGCTAGAAGAACAGTATAGAATATGGTGTAAGAGCTCAGAGCAGAACAAGATGCTTTCCAACTGTCCATTGACAGAAAGCTGAGTGAGGCCTCTGGATGAGGCTTACCTGACAGGGTCTGTGTAAGTTTAGCTGAGGGTGAGGGTCTGGGCGGGCCAAGAGAAGAGTCTAAGCAAGAGCACTGCAATGCTGCCCTGGAGGAGCCTGGCCTCCGGAGAGGTCCCTGTTTCTCAAGAGTTGTTCTGCTGTGGAAGCAGAGAGAATTAGAAATCAACACCTGACTACCCTGCACTTTGTATACTTGAATTCTCTTCTCAACTCTAAGAGCAAGCATCTTAGGAGAAAGGGCTCAGCAAGATCAAGTAACTTGCTTGAAATCCTCTAGTTGGTAAATAGCAAGATCATGATTATGATCTTGATCTGCCTGATTTTCGAGCCCACGCTCATGTCACTGCGTAGCCTTCGCCTACTTATCCCCATGGGGACTTGGCCCAGCAGCCATGGGGGAGGGATGGGGCACTCATCAGCTTTTGTCAGTTGAGAAATGTCTGCCTGTGGATGGGTACATTTATTTAAATCTGTGTACTTTGAGAAGACTTCCTAATGTTAATTTTCACAAAAATAATGGCATAATTTAGCAAACCCTCTAAAGGGAGGACTAGCACAAGAACCCCTCATCTTGAAACCAATGGTACAAATGACTTATTTTTAACCATTTGAGTTCATGCCAAAACAAGGTGAGTTGTCCAGAACAACATGGTTCTTTTTTGAAAATGTGTCTAGTCTTGCCTGTTTTTTAAAAGACCTTTTCTGTGAAATGCACCAGCATTCTACTGCAGAAAATGCCTTTGTTCATGTGGTAGCTCCAGCATTTCTGGGCATTCTGAGAGCCCAGGGGCCATGAAAAGGTCTGCAGCTCCCCTTCATGTCTCTTTCTTCAGTTGCACAATCACCTTCATCTTAGATCACTTTGGAGAAGTTTATTTGTCTTTAGAGACATGCATGCTTTCTGTTTGGGGAAGAAGTAGTCAGGACTACAGTTGACCCTTGAACAACCTGGGTTTGAACTATGCAGGTCCACTTATACACAGATTTTTTTTTTTTTTCAATAAATACAGTGCAATACTGTAAGTGTTTTTTCTCCTTATGCTTTTCTTAATATTCTTTTGTTTATTGTAAGAATAGGGTGTATAATCCATATAACATACAAAATTCGTTATTCAACTCTTTATGTTATCAGTAAGGCTTCTGGTTAACTGTAGGCTGTCGGTAGTTAAATTTGGGGGAAGTCAGAAATTACATGCATATTTTCAACTGTACGGGGGTCAGCACCCCGAACCCCTGTGCTGTTCAACAGTCAACTGTATTTTTGAGGGGGGTGAGGAGGGATTCAATTTTGGTGTCACTAAAGTGCCTTCGGTTGGAGGGTGATCCTGGCCCACTCTGGTTCCTTCTGGCCTGAGTTTTCAGTTGGGCACTGCCCAGCTCCGGGTGCTTCCTCTGCCCCTCTCACGGCTCCTTAGCACTTCCGTCTGAGAGTGGCTGTCAGAAACTGGAAAAAAACAAACCTCAAGTCAAAGCTTTTGAGAGAATTTTGTTGAGGAAGGTGACTAGAAGCATGTTTTTAATACTATGAAATTTGGGGATTGTCCATGGCTTTCTTGATTGAGACCATGTCTATGCTATTGTGATTACTAAGATTTGTCTGCACTTTAATTGTTGGTAGGGATTATACGCAAACAATGAATCATGGAACGCTACATCAAAAACTAATGATGTATTGTATGGTAATTAACATAACATAATAAAATAAAATTTTTAAAAAATACACCTTTAATATACTTCTTATATTGTTAAACAACCAGTTTCATCCTGGAATGGAAATAGAAGGATAAGACCCTGAATGCAGACTACTAAAAGACAGTTACAGTCAAATACTTTTTTTCATGATAGAATTGTTTTAATTACTTATGGAAGGTAAGTACATAAAATCATCTTTCCAGACCTGGTTGACTACATATTGTATTTAACAAATTAACTAACTAATTGACAAATGCTCTAATGATCATGATTGTATTAACCAGTGAGATTTTTGCTCATTTCTGGGTGGCTCTCGTATTCAAATTCTAAGCAGTAATTTTTCATCATTAAAGAGGTTTGCAAACATCATTATAATTGTTCCTGCCCATCCCCCATCCTTTCATCTTTTTTTTTTTTCCGTTTGTTGAAAAGAATAAGCATAGTATTCTGAATGGTTTCTTCTTTCCTTCTTCTGGCATCTGACAGTAAGCTAAGTTACGCACAAATCATCTGTGCGTTATGAGTCACTGGCTCTTAGGCTCATTTTTGGTGAAATTAAATTTGTCCTTTTCCTTCACTGATGGGAATATTAGCTTGCCGTGTTGGCTTCCTTCTCAAAGGGAGTGGGGTTGCTAGTGGCATGACTGGAGGGAATAACTTTATATCCTTTCATACAGTCTCTGGGTGGAATTGAAGGACAGAAGATTTTTCTCTAGCAGGAGAGAGACGTTCCCCCCCCCCGCCCCACCCCCGCTACAGAAATCTCACACTCCAGGTCCTTTGACACATCACTGACTGTTGGAGAGCGTGGAGCCAGTGTTTACTGCTGGTTCTTGGGTGTTAAACAGCCCTCCACTGCTTTTATGGTACCATTAATTGCACTTAATGCAGCTGCATTTCTAGAACGCTTGGCTAGGCTCTGAAAATTAAGTAGAGGGTACTTTGTTATAAAATTCACTGTAATGAGCTCTGGTGGGACAGGGTCTGTTAAGTTTGAAATTACCTCGGGCCATTTCTAAAGGACTTCTTAAAATATTTCATATCTATAAAAGTTTGTAACTAGATAAATAGCCACAGAGAGAGTGTTGTACCAGGCAGAAGGAAATCCACATTTCTCCTCAGTGCCATCTTTGAAAAAATATGAATGTTTTGAATGTTGGAGAGCAGTGTTTGTTTTCTGCATCGTCCTCTGCCTCCCAGATCCACTAAATTCCAACTTTTCGGCTGTCCTCGCGTTAGCTCAGCTTGAGCTATTTGCACCATAATTTATAGATACAGACCTCTTTCTTTCTTGGTTCTTGTTTTGTTTTTGAATCCGAATCCTACACTGAACTAGAATAAATAGAGGACCCCTCTCTGGGTGTACATAAATTGGTTCAAGAAGAGGTCACACTCCTCTAAGAACAAAAACACTGAAGAGACAGCTGTAACTACTAGCCAATTAGTCTAACGTTACAACTACGGGCCTGAGACGGATTCCTGGTACCTGGCTGATAGATGCTGAAAATGATTTTAATTTCCCCAGGATTCTTGGGCTATGTGACTGACTGCGGTAATGCTCTGCGGCTAATAAATTTTCAGATTGACTCATTTACCGGGTAGCTTTACCAAAACATCCAGGTAATCCGTCTGTACTCATTAGAGACAGGGCCAGAACGAATTCCCTTAGGACTGATTTGAAAAACCTCGCTGGATCAGCCTCACTGAGCTTTAGATGCACTGGCACAAATCAGGTGGAGGATCTTCTATGGTTTTAGTGCAGCAGTTTATCTGAGTTTTGTAGTTAAAGTTTGAGCATGAGGTAATTAGAGCCCTCCAAGCTTGAAATTCATGAACCTTTTTCCCCCTTTAATAGACTCTGTACAAGCTTGCCAAGCTCACCGTTTGACTGATGGTATAGACGGAGCCTTTGTTAAAAGCCTCTGGTCAAAATGTAGTTTTAGAAATTTCAAAATCCGTTTTCTTTTCTATTTAGCTCTTACGTGTGTAAACAGGGCGGACTGCTGCGTGTTATTACCGAGGGTCAGACGGCAGTCTGCTGTGCCCTTTGGAAATATTCACTAGTCAATAATCAAATACATGCAGCTGGTTGCAGCACCGCACCTGCCGTCCAGATGGGGCTGACAACAAACACGACACGACCAATCAGGACCGAAGAAGAGAGGGGGCGGAATGCCGTGCGTCTGTTTGGTTTCTTGCGCTGTTTATCCCTCCTGGCAAAAACTGGAAGATAACCTTTACGCGGCTACCAACGTGGTGGTAGGCAGCGCTTGAGCGTACGTGTCTCTGCATTAGGCGGCTGTAATCTCATCAAGCCTCCCAGTGCCTACCTTGTACACATTCTTTAAGAAGTTGAGCCTCTAAGTGTGGAATTTGAAGTATACACACACACACACACACACACATATGTATATGTATATATGTGGATGTATGCGCACCTGCTGATCCACGTATGTGCACATTCATAGTGATACGCTCCGTGCCACCACACCCTCTTTCTCCGTTTACTTTTATCGAAGATCATTATGCTAAAAATGCGGAACGCAGAATCAAGCTCTAGCTGTAGTCTTAAGGATTTTTACCTGTGCCAAAATATTCTAACACCAATGGCCGTTTTTATCAGTCCTGGTTGTGAACAAGGCCATGACATGTGATTTTACTCTGCCAAATCTGCAGAGGTTTTTGTTTCGGTCTTTTTGATTTACACCTGATTCCCTAGAATACACGTCTTTGAGAAAGGAGAAGGGAGGGCGCCTGGGTGGCTCAGTTGGTTAAGCGACTGCCTTCGGCTCAGGTCATGATCCTGGAGTCCCGGGATCGAGTCCCGCATCGGGCTCCCTGCTCGGCGGGGAGTCTGCTGCTCCCTCTGACCCTCCCCCCTCTCATGCTCTCTGTCTCTCATTCTCTCTGTCTCAAAAAAATAAATAAAATCTTAAAAAAAAAAAAAAAAAAGGAGAAGGGAGCTACTAGTTACCACCACCTCATCTGTGTCAAATACCGTGCTAGGCACGTCACGTACATGATCTCATTTAATCCTTGAACAACACGCCGGAGTGGGCAGTAATATGTTCATCTCTCTGGCAACCGTATTTCTCTGAGATTTTACTAACTGGCTCTAGGTCACACACACCCTAGGAGACGACAGAAAAGTTCTATTTATAGAATATCCCCTTAGTGACTCTCCGTAATCTTCCTCATCAAAAGCATTTTACCGGCACCCATTTTTATTTTGCCACAGAGAGCTTTTTAAAAACCCAGATTGCATTAAAATGCATTTATTCCTTACTCTTTGCTAGGTCTTTGCTGGAAAACTGTCACAAATATTGAGATTTAGCCCTTGCCACAACTCTTTGACCAAAGAATGATTACCTCACTGTACAGATGGGGAAACCAAGGCCTGGATGTCAGGTCTCTTACCCTCGTTCACCAGCTGGTAAATGGCAGAGCTGAGACTAGAAATAAGGGTTTCTGTCCCTCAGAATTATGCTCTTTCTACTAAACTACAACTGTCTCCCCACTTCTTAAGTACTCCTAAATACTCAGATGAATAAAAATGTGAAGACCCTTTGATGAGTATGACAGAGGACAGAGCTAGACCCAGGCTGACATACTAACTGCGGAAGAAGTTCCTTCTAAAAAAACAGTGTCAGAAAATGAGGCAAATACACCTCTGAGGGCAATACAGGGAAGGAAGAGCGCTTCCTCTTCTTCTTGACTGGGGGTTAAATTATGAGGAAAAAAGATGGAGGTGGCTTGCCTCAATGCCACCTATTAAAGTGAAGTTGGCCCAAGACCATTAGTGACCACATAGTCCCTCTCAGATTCTGAAAGCCCTGAAGTGAGTGGTTTTCAAAGAAAAGAAGAGAGAAAAGCTAGTGAGTTGAAAGAGTACGAGGAACCTTGAGTATTTTCTTCTAACTGCTGAGGATGAGGCTTGTTTCAACAACATTTTGGAAATTCCAGAAGCTTGTCTTTCTTCCTTCCCATCTAGAACATTGAACCTCACTGAAGGTGAGGCAGCTAAATAAAAGACACTTGTGTTTTCTCTGATTACTTAATATTCTTTTAGTTCACAACTGGGTATATTAATAATCTGTTGTGATACCAGCATATGGGTATTTGATAGATCTTGGCTACAAGGAGGAATTGTTGACTGCTTTTGTGATCCAAGAGTTAGAGGGACTCCAAAAGCAATTCCAGGTAAGTCCTCTATTTATAACATTTTAAAAGCTTTTGCCATCCCAAGAGATGCAAGGAAGGAAGGAGAGACTGGTAACCAAGTGGACCAGGAAAGCGCATCCTTTTTGATGAGTGAAATGAAGGACACTATTGGTAGTGTGAGGTGGGGTATACCGAAGCCTTAAAATTACCCTTTCTATAGCACGTGGCCATCTTTGTATACAGAGAGAGTTTCGCATTTTCATGAAATTGGAAGGAAAATCACTCTAGCAGTGGAGACCTGGATCTTAGGAAAGAATGCCTGATTTGCCTATTTACACAGTGGAGAAAAACAAGGGAGAGGGAGACCAGTCTGAAATGATGAGCCTGCAGGAGTGGCAGTATGGAGACTCTTAACAGGAGAGGTAAAGGGATGATTTCAAGAGAACAATGATGGCTTGATTTCAGTGTATTTCCCTATAGAAATATACTTTGGATTGTGAATCATAGATGATTATGTTATCTGACCATCATCTAGAAGAACTTGTTCTTTAAGTTGAGATCCTTTTGGCTGGATGAGGCACCTCACCATGAAGCATCATTTTTGTAGATTCAGGTGATAGTAAAATATTGATTTTTTTAAAAAGTGATGTGTTACCCGTTTCTCAACCTAACTTGAACTCTGGACAGTTTTGTAGCTTCTTTCAGGGTTGTCCATCTTCTATAGCTTGTGGCTGTTGCTTGCTGCTTCTTAGGGTATAAACATTCTCAAGTCACTTAAAAAAAAAAAAAAGTTTTCATCCTGGGTATTCTCCCACTTCTCTTCTCTGCCCATCCTTTATCCCGTATTCTCCTTCCTTTCACTTACAAATTCCTAAAAAAGGAATTTAAGGTGTGTAATTCGTGGTTGTCACCTGTCATTTACTCCTCAGTGGACAGCAGTGCCCCCACCCAAGGTCTTCAGAACTCTTCCTTGGCATTTGACATAGTTGAAGAGTCGCTCCTTCAAATGTTCTGCTCTTCTTCTTTGTAGGTAGGACAACATCACCTCTTTAGCCACCTCCTGCCCCTCCGATGGTTCCTTCTCAGGTGCTTCGCTGACTCTCTTTCCTCTCTTTAAATGCAGATATTCCCCAGGCTGGCCCCCAGCCTTCCCTCCTTCTGCCCTTCTGTGGCTTCTCTGCCTATTGTATGCAAATGACTTGCAGCTTAGTCCTCACCATTGCCACGCCTCTACCTGGAGCCTCAGGTCTGCCAGACATCTCCTCTCCATGCGCCTGTCCTAAAGATCCCTCCAGTTCCGCGTCCTACCTTCTTAGCACCTTCTCTTCTAAAGGTCCTGTTACAGGGACTGATTGAACCCTCTCTACTGTCAGGCACCCAACTTCTCTACTCTCTCACATGTGTTCTTCCTTTCCCTTAATAGTCAATTTATGAACTCTCCCATTCTCACCTAAATACCTTTGGAACCGAACTCTTCTCTAGAGTCTTCTTGACTTATTTCCCAGGATTAACTCATCATCATTTCTTGCCTCTGCAGTAGCCATAACTTCATCTTCCCTGCAAACACAATTCTATCCTGTGCATCACTCGTGTGTTTTGCTGAATTTGTGCTATTGTGTAGGCTCTTCTCTCTGTCTCAACCACACCTCTTACCACCACGTCCCTGGCTTGTTTGCCTAGAAAATTTCTACTCCTTTCTATCCCAGGTATCTTCCTCTCTTTTAAATCTTTGCATTTCACTGAAGTTAGATGTCCCCTTTCTGGAGATCCTCCAAAGAAACCATTATTTTATTACAGTTTGTATTTCTGTCTCCCCAGTCTCTAGATTCCTTGAGAGTACCGACTCCCTGCCATTTCCGGAACTGGATAAGTGTCTCCCATCCCAGGGCCTTTATACTTGGTCTTCCTTCACCTGGACGTCATGCCGCTCTGTCACCTGATCCCTCTTTCTACTCAGAGTGTTGGAGACGTCTTTTCTGATTTTGTTTTTATCTTCAGAAATTCCTACTAACTTTTTCCCCTTCTCCCCTTTATTTTTTTCATGCCACTTACATAATTAGATGTGTGTGTATTGTTGTTGTTCTTGTCTGCCCCCTCCCCCCCCCCCCCCCCGCCATGTCACCTCCATGCGGGCATGTTTGTCTGCTTTGCTCATGCTTCCCTGGCTTATCACTAGAGGGCCTGGCACGTAGTAGGCCCTCAGTTAATACTTAGGTGAGTGTTTGAATTGTACCTTTTCCAACCGACATAATACTTGGCACAGAGTAGACCTGCAGTAAAGGTTTATTAAAAGAATAAACATGGAGTATGCATTTGACCGTGGTTAAATAAATTGCCATGTCTGAACTCACTAAACTGAAGAGACCAGTAGCTTCCTGGAAAAAAAGAATCAAGACAGCTGGAAGACAAATAAAAATGACTGGCTAGTGGCAAAGTCCATTCTCATCAGAATGCTGGTTCAGTTATTCAGTTCAGATTTTTGGCAAGTGATGCAGATTCTTTTTCAGAAAATGTTGATTGATTGCACAGTTGTACCCACTTCATTTGCAAACCTTCATTATCTCTTTTTCCTTTCCTCCCTCCGTCTGCATTTAGAAGGGGAGGAGCTGTGTATAATTCTACAAAGCAATTTTTGTGAATAAACCAACTTACTGGCTGCTACTTTCAGTCTCGCGGTTCCACACCGAATACAAGTGTCTGCTTTAGTCCTGTGTTCTCTCTTGCCTGGGTCCGTGGCATTCATTCATTTGCCTGTTCATTTGATTACTCATTCATTCGAGGAATCATTTGTTCAGTTCCCTTTAGTGCCCAACCTGGTACAAGATACATGTGGATGCTTGGCTGTGGTCTAAAGCCAGAGTTCTTGACCTGAGGTCAGTGGAGGATGGGTTGCAGAAGCTCTCTGGGATTTTTGTAATTGTATGCACCAAGTTTTGTGTTTGAATATTGCCTCAGGAAGAGGGTTTGCTTAAACAGCTCTGTTATTCAAAGCAAGCAATAGGTTAAGAACCTCTGATAGAGGCTTGAGCTGAGCCTTGAATCTAAATAATAGGTCTTCAAATTAGGGTTTTTCTCCTTGATATGTGTCATGGTCAATGTAAGTATGAAAGAGTATGCTTGTGTGTGTCCTCCAGTCCAGGTCTGAAAGTCAGGGCAGCCTGTTTACTATCTCTGCACTCCAAATAGTGCCCCCATGTCTTAGCTTCTAACTCTGCCCAAATCAGAGACTCTGTAGGTTCCCAAGAGGCAGATGGCAGTGATGATGCAGACCTTGATCTGCTAACACAAGCAAGACCTAGCGCCTGCTCACTTACCATTGATAATTGTGTGGACTTTTGTTTATATGAAATCAGAAGGAAGATGGTGGGGTTTTAAGAGCTGATTTTGGTTTCCATTGGCGGTGGCTGTGTACATTTACCTAATCAAGTTATGTCTGAGGCATTCAGCATCTTAAAATGAATGCCAATTACTGCTGGAATAGGCCGTGAGTGAATCCTTCAAAAGAAAATTCAGTGGGCAGTTGCTGACACTCAGTGAATTGCTGGCTCTTTGCCCAAGTATGTGTGAAATGTTTGCACTGGTTTGAGGCCCTGATTGCAGTTGGCTCACAGGGTTTGTGGTGACACTGTAGATTTGATATCATGCCATAGGAAAGGCAGAGCCCGGGCACAACATGCAGAGAAACAAAATGTTCCCAATATTTAAAAAAAAAAAAATCCTAAATATTTCTAATATTTAGGAAAAATGCAGTCCCAATATTTCTGTTAAATTTGGAATTAAGTTAGTGATTTAGAAAAGTCATCTTTGGCCTACCCTCTGCTTTTCATAGCAAGGAGGAGAGAGCTGACATGTGCTGAATGCCTCCCTTGGGCTCAGCATGGGGCTCTAGAATGCTCATTCATTCACAAATATTTATTGTGCACCTTCTGTGTTCTGGGCCCTTTTCTGTCAGGGTTTCAGCAGTGCACAAAATGATTTCCCCAGCTTATGAAGGTGAAAGACTAGCGGAGGAGAGAGGTGATATGCAAATAAGTTCTAGAAGGGAAATTAAAGGAGGGCCGGGCTGTCACATGTCTCACAACAGCTGTATGAAGCATTAACCCTTCTGACAGATTGGGAAGTTGAGGTCCACAGAGCCTAACTTGTTCAAGATAACCCAGCTAATTAGAGACAAATGGAGGATTGAAAACTTGGGTCAGCCTGACTCCAGAACCCAAGTCCTTTCCTCTGCTCATAACTGTTCCCCAGTGAACTCTTCCTGCAAACAGAGAGCAGAAAGCATTTGGGGGAAGGAACCAGATGCCCGACAACGAGGACCTGAATCACCGCAGTCCCCTTCAGAACGCCCAAGGGGATGTGACGGTCCATTTGGCGACTGCGTTGTCTCACGCGGTGTGAAGCTGTCTGCTGTGATGTAGGCATGTGCTTCAGGGGCCTCAATGTCAGCGGTGGTGTTGGAGCGTTGCGGGAGTAGTGGAAGGTCAGGGTCTTCAGACCAAGTGCAGTGGACCTTGGTCTTCCTTGGTGTAATCGTGTGACTATAAAACTATGGTATTGAGCCTCAGGAAGGTGCGGTGGTAGTGGGGGGACCCAGCCTCACCAGCAACTGTAGGAGTGTGACAGTCCAGCGGTGTTGCAGCTTAAGGGAAAACAACTTGGAGTGGGCAAGATGATGAGCCCGAAACCTTGCTATGTGTAACCACATCAATGTGCATTTGTCCTTGCCTTCATAGCTGACCATTGGATCCCAGGGTCCTGTGTGGGTGTGCGTGCGCGCGCGCTGCCAAAGTGAGCATACAGGGTCTTGACTGTTGTATTTCACTGTCCTTGTGAGCTAACCTTCCATTCGCCATCTCCACCATACCCCTGCCCCCACTCTCCCTGTCTTATCCTTAGTTGAGAGTTGATAACTGCACATTTACTACATTTTATCCATTTGCTTATATATCAGTCTCCCCACTAGACTCTGATCCCCGGGAAGGTCAGGGTCTTTTCATTTGAATATTCTCAGAGCCTCAACAAATATTTTGCATGGATGCCTTTAGCTCTCTTATGATGATGTATAAAGAGAGCATCTAGATATGAAAATCGGAACCTGGCTCATGTCTCTAGCACCTAGGTCAGTGAGGTTAATATCTTTTATACTGCTATGTATTCACTAAATTTTGGATGAATAAATGTGATACCATAGCCTGAGATGGTTAAGCTTTGGAAATTGATCAGAATGAACTTTCAAGCCGGTGCTGTTATAAGCAGAGAATTGTGTCCTTTGAGCCAACACCCCAGTGCTTCATGGAACTATTCATGTTGACTCTACTTTTGGCAGAAAGAAAGTCACTAAATGCACTGCCAAGCATTGATGTGGCACAAGGGGTGGGGGGCTGCTGTCTGAGAGAAAATACGAATATGACTGAATATACGAATGGACGAACAGGACAGAGAAGAGGAAGAGGGCAAGAGACATTGCCGCCTTTCTCCCACAGAAACACAAGCTGCTTCCCGCACATCCAGCGTTTCTTAGCTCCCTGTCCTATCTATCCTATCAGTGGCCTCGGAGAACCTGAAGGATGAATGGAGCATTAGATTGGAAGTAATAATGTTGTGCCTGACTTACCTCCGAATTTGTAGCAGATGTTACAAATGTCATAACACAAAATTTGGGGATCAGACTAGGAAAACAAAATCAAGGTCACAGATGTGTACCTCTTCCTTTGACCATCGAGTGCTGACCTACACCATACTGTTTCATTGATAATCTCTACCCCCTCCTACTGGGTGGACTCATGCCAGTAACAGTCGGTGAGCTGCTGAGGTCAGAAGGGGGAACAATGGTGTGGTAGCGCTCCACTGAAAGGATTTGAAGATAGTTTTCAAAATGAAAGTATAAGCCTTTTTTTCCCCCCAGACCCTACTGAACGAGCAAACCAAATCTAACCCGCATTAAAAATGTAACATGCTCAAAATCTGTTCAGCTGATTAGTGAGGGAGGTCATTTCTGTCAATTAAAAGACAAGTTTTAAACTTTGCAGAGTTGGTGTGGCCTTGAAATCTCAAATTTGATGTGATCTGTTTTTCCGGTTGAGAGCTCTGATCAGAGAATACTTGGTGTCTTTTTATAAACTATGCAGTTAATTCATGAGAACACACGGGGCTTCTTCCTGACATAGACTAGGTGATTTGTAGAGGAAAGTGGTCATTGGAAGAAGAGGAATTTACATAAGAACAAAGACAATAACAGCAACAAAAGAAGAAGCTCAAATTGATAGCCTGGGGATTGTACTCAGAAAGCAGAGCACCTTCATACCTCAGGCCCACATTCAGGCTCCACGCCCAAGCCAGGGTCTGTGTCGCCCACTGTCTGTGGCCCACTTGACCTTCTGTCACACAGGACCGCCTCACTCAGTGGTTTGCATCTTAGTCATTCATCTTTGTGTGCACAGTACCTAGCAGAGCACCTGCCAAATGGGAAGGGTCAATGCATGTTCGTGCTGTAGCTCTGAAGCCAGAAATCGTTTCTATCTTCTCGCTGAGCTCATGTTAGGTAAAAATAAAGACTCCCCATCACTCGAAGATTCTACATTCTTCATTCTTTAAAAAAAAAAAATGTATTTGAGAGAGAGAGAGAGAGAGAGAGAGCATAAGCAGGGGGAGGGGCAAAAGGAGAGGGAGAAGCAGACTCCCTGCTGATCAGGGAGCCCAATGTGGGGCTCGATCCCAAGACCCTGGGATCATGACCTGAGCCGAAGGCAGATGCTTAACCAACTGAGCCACCCAAGTACCCCTATATTCTTCATTCTGAAGTCACTTGGTAACTGCCACACTCTTAAAACTTCCCCAGATTGAGAAGGGGTGAAATCCACCATACTCCACATCTCTGCTGAGAATCCAAAGATGGGAATTTGTCATGATCAATAACCTTTTTACCTTTATTTATTTTGTAAAGAAAAGAGGCCATTCTCATATCCTTCACTGTGTTAAGGGGATTAAATAGTCAAGTTTAAGCTTTGCCACCCAAACCACCCCACACCCCGCCCCCCCTCCCCAGTAGCAAGTTATTGAAGCCAAGAAACATACTCAGAAAAGACTCAGACGTCTTTTAAGTTATTGTTAGACTTTGGTCCTTTAAAAGTACCCTCTTGGGGGGGCGCCTGGGTGGCTCAGTTGGTTAAGCAACTGCCTTCGGCTCAGGTCATGATCCTGGAGTCCCGGGATCGAGTCCCGCATCGGGCTCCCTGCTCAGCAGGGAGCCTGCTTCTCCCTCTGACCCTCCCCCCTCTCATGTGCTCTCTCTCTCAGTCTCTCTCTCTCAAATAAATAATAAAATCTTTTAAAAAAAAATAAATAAAAGTACCCTCTTTTTTTATATACATTGTTATTTTGGCATGATTAAGAAAGTAAAATTGAAATAATCAAGTAACTCCTTCCTTTTGTATAAAGTCCTGTTAGGAATTATAACAAGCATATCCTCATCCTTTGTCCAGCCTGATGCCGTGCTCTTCTCCGCTGATGCCTTCAGGCATCTCTTAAGGATTCCCCTCATGTACCCCACCCAGGCTGTGATCATGCCTGCATCTTCCTCAGGTTTCTGTCCAGGAGACTTTGGCTGTCAGAGCTCCGTCATTCCCTCAGGTGCTGTCACTCCAAGCAGCCGCTTCACCCACAGCCTGAAGAATGTCATTGGTCGAGGGGAAGTTTGGGTCCTCTCATGAAGAATGTTAATTACCCTTTATCGTAGCCCATATAAGGGGCATATATAATAGTTCCTATATTAACTACCAGATTGTCAGAGAAAGGCTATTTTTCCTTTTCCCCAGCTACAGATGGAGAAATCCCTGCTTTGGTAGCTAGAAACTCTCATTTCCTTCAAGGAAAAGGAAGGCGTGGTGGGCAACGTGAGTCTTTGAAAGGGAACATTGGAATTAAAGAAGTCCCTGTAACTTGTTGCTGACCAAATACACAAAAGCGTTGTCGAGACTTACTACAGTGATGCTTGGGTGCTATTTCCCTTTTAGATGACTTTGCCTATTTGATGTAGAAAATCATAAAGAAACGATTTCAAAAATCACAGGGCCAGTATTTAGTTCTTCAGAAGATGAGAAGTGCATGATGCACAAACCCCAGACTAAACAGATTTATTGAATGTTGTATGTTTTCCCCTTAGGTCTTCCTAGTTGAAGCCATATAGATAGGTTGTTTTGTTTTGTTTTGTTTGTTTTTTGTTTTTGTTTTTGTTTTTGTTTTTTTTGGTTTGTTTTTGAGAAAAGCAGACTGGTTTCTTTTTCCCAAATTAAATAATTCATTTGTACATATTAATACTTTCACAGTCATATCATCTCTAAGGCTTTTGGCTAATGCATTCAATCCATACTTAAATTGTGGGAGAAATTTAAATATGTGTTGCATCAAAGAATTTTAAAATCAGCATACGACTTCTTAGAGTTTCTATTATTTTACTGGATTTAATACCTCTTTTTTGTTTAAATTGGTAATAGGGCACCTGGGTGGCTCAGTCAGTTAAGCGTCTGCCTTCGGCTCAGGTCGTGATCCCGGGGTCCTGGGATCGAGCCCCATGTTGGGCTCCCTGCTCAGTGGGAAGCCTGCTTCTCCCTCTTCCTCTGCTGCTCCCCCTGCTTGTGCTCTCTCTCTGTCAAATAAATAAATAAAATCCTTTAAAAAAAAGTTCTTAAATCGGTAATATAATGTGTTCGTGGGTTCTGGGATATGAATTATACAGACAAATTTTGTGATGTTTAAAAATGACTATGAATTGAAAAATAAACCTGAAGTGCACCATTCCTGAATAGAGGAGGTTTTCTTTCTTTTATTTATCGTTAATCATTCACATGCCCCATGAACTTTGCTTGTCCCCATTTCTCCTCTCTGGTCATCTGTATTTTAAATAGCGAAAACACTAATATTGGTGCAAGTACATTGAAAAGCATTGCTATCATTTGTTTTCAGATATTTACATGATGCATTGTGTGGAAGCACCACATGTTGTGGCAGGGACAGCAGAGTTTCAGTGGTGGGGCCGCTGTATTGGTTAAGTTGCTACCGAGCTCAACTTTCTCCAGTCTCTCCTCTCCCTCCCAATCTGAAATTCCCCCAGTGTCTAAGCCTTGCACAACCAGTAAGGGGCTTACAGTTGAAAGGATGCAGGTTGTGAATATGGGCAGTAGGCAGAGCTGTGTGGACCAGTCTCAGAATGAAGATTTGGTCCCATATTAAATGAAAACATAGACCTTTTTATTTTGATAGGGAAACACAAGGCACGCACACTCTCCTTACAAACTTCTGAGGCTCCTTCCTGGGAAAACCCTTCCTTGGCTTCCCTTGCCCTACAGTGAGGGAGACTAATTGAGATTCTTCAAGGGAAATCCCTTTTCTTTTCTTCCGTAGCCATGGAAAGACTCATTAAGCATTCTGTACTCCATTCTTTCCCAGACCCTGACTTTGCTTACCCCAAGTGCTAAAGCCCAGGGAGCGATGTCCGGTATTCCATTAAGCATGCTCTTTCGTCCTCCCTACCCCCCAAGCTCAGTGTGGGAACAGAGCCTTGCCCCTTGAAGGATGAGTTCAGAGGGCAGCCATGAAGCTTGCCTTTTTATTAGGTGGATGATTCCATCCCTGAAATACCACCTGCAGAACTTTCAGGCTACGTTTACCCATTCTGCCATACTGCTCCCCGTGGAGAGGGGCCCGATGAGAAAATATCTAGAAAATGGCCTTCCCTATTTGCCAATGACAACTTTTCCCTAATAAAACAGTCCTTTGGAAACCGTGCTTCACAATGTCCTACTCCTCTTCACTTTGAATATCTCTTTCAAATGCTTTTTTTTCTATTTAAATAATTTTTTATTGTTATGTTAATCACCATACATTACATCATTAGTTTTTGATGTAGTGTTCCATGATTCATTATTTGCGTATAACACCCAGTGCTCCATGCAGAACGTGCCCTCTTTAATACCCATCACCAGGCTAACCCATCCTCCCACCCCCCTCCCCTCTAGAACCTCAGTTTGTTTTTCAGAGTCCATCAAATGCTCTTTTAAATAACAAGCCCCTTCCTCTCTCCTGCCTGTGCTTTACCTTCCTATTGTGAACTCTATTGGTGAGGAGCTGGGGCAGCTCCACCTTCTCTGGAAATGGGGGTGGGGAGAGTTACTAAGGAAAAGGGCAATGCAGGACACAAGGCAAGTAGGGCCCGTGACTTTTCCCCCTTTCATTATGTGTGTCCACTGAGCTGTCCTGTTTCTGTTTTGTAATGGGTTCTTCTGTGGCAAGCTGACCTTTTGGCTGAATAGGTCAAACTCCCACTGAGCGCTAATCCTCAGCCTTCCTGGCGATTGTGTATCCCCGAAGGTGACAAGCACTGGTTAGGAATATGACTGGGGGTGTGTGGTGTATTTCCCCAAAGAGGGATTGTCTTTTACTGCACTGAATTAATTCTCAAAGACCACCTCACAAGGTATGTGAGTCAATATTGGAATTATTTTTGCCGACGTTGTTGAGGGACAAGACTAATTTTTCAGATACATGTTTCAGATTGTGGTTTCCTTCTGTGTCTTCCATTTTTTAATGAGGGAAAAGTCCAATTGACCATCCTAATGATTCATCGTATCATTCTAGATTTCTGAAACAATCACCGTTTCTTGGGTTGATTTTTAAAAACCCTTCTCCCTATATATTTCTTCCATTTAAAGTCTCTTCAAATTTTAGGTGTTTTATTTTTAATCCTGGCAAAACATGAGTGTTGCAGTGTTTGTTGATAATTATGTGCTGGGCCTAGGTCTGTTCTGAATTGCTTAAAAAATTTTTTTGGACTGTTTATTAGGTTTTATAACACCAGTTACCTACAGTAATTGTAGGTAACCTACAGTAACTACCTGCAGTAGTTAGCAATTTTCAACTTCAAGTTGGTACACAGTAAATGCTGAATCACATCTGAAGTTGAATTATTGATTTTTTTTTTCTTTTAACAGTTTGTATAAGCTGTTCAATTTCCCCAGTTCTCATGTCTCACTGTCAGTGAGTTAGGGACATGCTCTTCCCAGATAAGAGATTACAGATTCCATTTATTTAGCAACGTGTTGTTTTTTGTTTTTGTTTGGATAATATGATTAGTGGGTTCTTTAAATTTGAAAAGGTAGTGTCTTTTAACCGAACTAACAAATACATGAAATGATGTCAGTAGATGAGCTGAAACCATGACCCATTCATCGGTAAATGTACATTTGTCTGGACTACCGAATCGTTTTAGAAACGGTTGACTCCCAGAACACACAAATCGGAGAGTGCTTCATAAGTAGTGTATTCTTTTTCTGAAAATGATGGACTTCGTGAAGGGAACACCTCTTTGGTGTTTCTTAGGCATTAATGATACTCCATTAGCAACATGAGATTAACATAGAGCAGCGAAATAACTGTATCTGCATTGTTCCTGAGCGACTGGCCGATTGTCTCAGTTCCTCAAATGCGATAGGACGAAAAGTACAAAACAAGAAGTGCATATTTAACATCTCTTCGTTACCAGTAGTGCCGGAGTCAGAGCTGGGTTTCTACCACGGTCATAATGGGCTCCTGTTTAACATATTTATGTTGGCTGTAAAATTAGGAACTGTCGTTACAGCCCCACATCACCTGCGTAAGTGCAAAACATATAAATCAAGAGAAGTTCCAGTGCCATAAAAATGCCATCGAATAGAATAGCATGAAACCACTTACAAGACACTTGTTTCTGATGCTAGGAGGTACTGGGATGCACACTCCGGGTTTCTGGAGGATCTGAGGAACAAAGAAGGGTAACTAGGCAGGTGGGGCTTGTGCATGTAACAGCTGATAAAGACGTGTGGGATCCTCAGGCTGATGAATAATTTTTTTAAATAAAATTCCTAATTATTTATGCATTTGCAGCGTTGACTTAGAGAATAACCTGAGCCCTAAGTGAAGAAAAGGCAAGAAAAGAAAGGCCATCAGTGGCCAGACTTGAATAACCCCTGTGAGCACCCCACTGAAGTCAATATTCTATGCTTCCAGAAGGCAGTTGGGCTGCCATCTGTTGTTACTGGAGCGTGCCTCTTGGGCCTCCTAGTAAATAAAACGCTCCTAATATTTGCTGTGATATTTTAGGGTTCTCTCTAGGTTGGGGGATATTGCTCTCCTGGCCTCTTCTTAATCCAGCTTTTTAATAGAAGAGTCTGCATTCTCCAGTCCATTTCTTCTGTGAAGTGCAGTGGTTTATTCTGAACTTCAAAATTGGAAGTCCTGAAATGCCCACAAATGATGAACTATTACTAATAAGGAGCTTTCTGGATCCTAATTACTGCCTCAAAAAGAGAGTGGACACTTTTGAAATTTTTCAACTCCCTCCCCTCCCTCCCAGAAGCTCCCCACAACAATCTTAAAAAAAAAGAAAAAAAAAAAAAAAGGACTGCAGATTTTATTCATGTGGGATCATTCACACCAAGCTACCATAATGTGCAATTAACACTCTAGAAACTGAAAACAGTATTCAGCAAGACAGCTGCATTATCAAAAATGCCAAAGGAGTTTTGAAGGGAGTAATGTGCATGTTAGAATAGGAAATTAATCAGAAATGTGCACATACACACACAGCGGTAGTGTCTTAACTATATCTGAATATTAAATTTTTAAAAAATCTCAAGTCTATACTTATAGTAAAGATTAATGTTAGGATAGAAAACTGATTTTTCTATTTTAAAATTATTGTGTGTTTTGCTTCTGAAGCAAATGAGGAAGTTAGAATAGAGATTTCTAAGATCCCTTCCAGCTGGAATATTCTTTGATAATAATCACTCTTCAATTATATTTTATAAATTTTCCCATTGAAAAAAATGCCCGTTTTATTTCTTCTTGCCAGTCATAATGATACTTAACACTCATGCTATTTTCAAAGTGCCTTTCAGACATTGCAGACACTAACTCACAATTGCAGGCGTCAACTGCCTACTTCTGCACAGCACAATAGTCATAAGTACATTTATATTATAATCCCTACTAAGCTAGGGATCCAACTGACTGACTTAGTAATGGAAACGAAGCAGAATTACCCCAGCAGCATTTTGCTGGAATTTTCTTGTCAACTAGCTGAAAGTGTTTTTAGATGTAAGAAAGTGGGGTTCGGTTTTATTTCAATTTATTGTGTAGGTTTGAGGAAGGTAGAGCTTTATAATAAAATTTTCAAGAAAAACAGGAAAACTTGAGGGATTTACTTGTTGGAAATAAGGAAAAGATCTAAATATTTCCTTCCAGAAGTTACCATGAAGCAGATTTTTATGTTTGAAAACTTTTTTTTAAAAAAAAAAAGGAAAAATAGGGGTGCCTGGGCGGCTCAGTTGGTTAAGCGACTGCCTTCGGCTCAGGTCATGATCCTGGAGTCCCTGGATGGAGTCCCGCATCGGGCTCTCTGCTGGGCGGGGAGCCTGCTTCTCCCTCTGACCCTCCCCCCTCTCATGTGCTCTCTCTCTCTCATTCTCTCTGTCTCAAATAAATAAATAAAATCTTTAAAAAAAAAAAAAAGAAAAATACCCAAACCAGATTTGAAAGCAAATGGTGACCTCATGCAAAAGAAAATTAGTAAAGGAAAGACCCTCGATCCTGGATCCCACAGATATCCTGCATTAAGCTCACTTTTGTTAAGGATTATCAGAGGCTCCTGAGTGAGGGGCCTGCAGACAATACATGTAGGGTCTGCCAGGAAGGGACGGACAGATCCTAAGTCAGTAGGAGAACCCGAGGATTCGGATAAGAAAACAGTCACTTGCCTGGTGAGGCATGTGCTAGGCAAGAGTCTACCTGGGCTTCTTGTAGGTCCTGTAGGAATAGTTACACATGAGTGTTCAGTAAACATGAAATCCAGCCATCCTGAGACACTTAACACTAGTGCAAACAGTCATTAATGAGAATCTCTTATCCGACATGTTGTGCTTATTAAATTGTGATAAAGTTATTGCATTGGAACATAAAAAAAAAAGTCCTGTTTGCTTTTTCCTAGCCTAAAAGATATGAAAGGTTTAGTCCTGGGGGCCTTGGCGGGGGGGGTAGGGGAGGTGTATGTGGGCAGGCAGTATATGTGTGCTTTAAAAATAACAATTCTGGGCGCCTGGGTGGCTCAGTTGGTTAAGCGACTGCTTTCAGCTCAGGTCATGATCCCAGAGTCCTGGGATCGAGTCCCGCATCGGGCTCCCTGCTCTGCGGGAGGCCTGCTTCTCCCTCTCCCACTCCCCCTGCTTGTGTTCCCTCTCTCACTGTCTCTCTGTCAAATAAATAAATAAAATCTTTAAAAAAAATAAAAAATAAAAATAAATAAAAATAACAATTCTTACATTTTACGAGAAACAGTGTGCTAATTTATTTTAAAGAGATGTAAACATTCATGGTTTTGCTCCAGTGTAGGAAACACAGTCTAAATGGGCATGGAAAAGTGAAAAAGTCCGGATATAATTTTTCATGTTCGCAGAAGTTAATACCCTGCGTTGAAAATTTAGCCTCATGTCTGCTCTTGCTCAGGCAACTCAGAAGCAAAATGAAGCCCGGGCTGTGTTTCTTTCAGAGCCCTTTGGTCTAGTAACCATCTCGTGATGTGTGGTTAGTGGGAAAGTAAGTTAAAGGTGTGAATCAGAGCTCCAGCTTAATTTGTTTTCTTCTCTCTGTCTCTCTCTTCTTCTTTGTTCTTTAACAAGTTACAGGTGCACAACGAAGGAGAAGCCCCAGTGCACTGGCCATTGAGGTGTTTGAAGCGCATTTGGGAAGTCACCTTTTGCAGGTAACGAAGAGAGAAAGAAGCCTGCCTGTGTTTCACTAGGAGAAATTTCCGTGTTCAGCCTTTATTTAAAAATATTTTTAGGTACCGGCTGTGTGCATGACTGTTGTTTTATCTTGGAATTACGAAACTCTTATGAATTTATTTTTTTCTTTTTAGAAAGCCATCCTTGAGAGAATATTAATGGGAAAGGGAGGGCAAGTATTGTTTGTGCTGTAATAATTGAGATAAATTGCACTCTTCAGTTGATGCGCAATGTATAGTAGCTGGCTGCTCCCGGAACGATTGCGTGTGTGCTGCATTTGTAAGTGGCTATACGTGTGTGTCTTTGGAGCTATATATTGTTTCTGGGAGAGCAAAACTTTGTTGTGACAGTAATGTGACATTTTTACGTGCTGCCAGATTTCAGTTGTTCTTTGCTTGAGTTTGTATTCATAAGCGCTTTCAATCTTAACATTTGCTTCCCCAAATTACAAGCGTTCTCAGAATGAAATTTTAAAGTATATTTTTAAGTAAAAGGAGACAAATAATCATAATTGATTCTGCCAATGAATTCCACGGCAGGTAAATGTGAGGGTTACTAGGATGGAACTGCAGTCATTTAGTCCTAGATAAGATTCATCCCAAACCCTACATCTTGCTTACTCAAAAAAATTTTTTTCCTTAAGACTTTGCTGTGACTTGGACACATCCAGGGATAATTGTCCTACATTGTTTATGCTTCCAGGACATACGTTGACATGGCCAAAGCTTGTTTTTTCTTTTCTTTTCTTTTTAAATATGTCAGATACATTTTTAATATGGAATTAGAGAAGCAGACATGTTCAGCATAGTTAGGCAGCTTATTTCGAAAAGTTGGTTATGCTTTTCATTGGACCTAGCATGTTATTCCTGACGATATGTACCCAGAAAAACTGTTAGCATCAGATTCTCCGTGGTCAAATCCCAGTGATTCTCTGTGGTGGTTCATGAGTTGGCAGCTGCAGAATCATCTGAGACACTTGTTTGAAGGACACATTCTTACTAAATCAGGATCTTCAGGGTGAGGTCCAGAAATTGATGATTTTTAACAGCCCTTTGAGACAGTTTCGATGATTCATTAGGTCTGAGATGTCACAATTCATATTTGCAAATTTAAGGCCCTGAACAGCCTTACTTGGTTTATTTTGTTTATTCTGATGTTTGCCATTTCTCTATTAATATCCGTTAAATTCCTATATAACTGATGTGTATTGAAGGATACCTTGGGATTTGCTATTCTATCACGCACACAACATTTTGAGTTACCTTGGCAGTAGATTAGTTTCAGGGATACAGAAAGGATATTTCTTCCTAGATCCTCAAAATTTTATTTCCTTTTTTCCTGTACACACGGTTCAGAATCTCCTTTATAAGTTTTATATGAGCCATGCTGTATATATATTGTTAAATTCTGACTTGATTCGGGATGACTCCTGTTTATATTCTGAAGCAGTCAGTGCATAAGACTTAGTCAGTGAAAGAAATGGTCCAAACAGTAGCCTCAGATTATTATCTTCTCAATTCATTCTGAAATTTGAGTCCAGAGTCCTCAAGGAAGGGTGACTTAGGAGCTGCAAGAATTTTTTTTAAAAGATTTTTTTTTTTTAATTTATTTATTTGACAGAGAGAGACACAGCGAGAGAGGGAACACAAGCAGGGGGAGTGGGAGAGGGAGAAGCAGGCTCCCTGCTGAGCAGGGAGCCTGATGCGGGGCTCGATCCCAGGACCCTGGGATCATGACCTGATCCGAAGGCAGACACTTAACAACTGAGCCACCCAGGTGCCCCAGGAGCTGCAAGAATTTAAAACTAATTCAAAACACAAAACTTAGAGGAGTTTGAATTGAACATAAGCTTAATGTAAATAGAGTATATCATGGTTGTTCCAAATGTCAGTTCAACAGTGGGTGTCCTTAAGAGAGTTGGGGATCTAGAAGGAGGCTGCTGAGCTCTTCTGCTCCTGGGATTGGTCACACCCAGCTTAGACAACACACTTGAAGAGAGACATAGACAACTGGATGTCATTTAGAATAGAATAACCAGACTGGTGTGGGAACTAGAAATCATATCACACGAGGAGTGAGTGCATGAAGGGTTTGGTGAAGTTTAGTATAGTTAGGATTTAGAAAGGATGTTAATGTCCTTTCTCTGTATTTGAAGACCTCATGTGAAAAAAGGATTAGATACATTCTGTGTGGCTTCAGAGTGCGGAAGAGAGAAAGGGATAAAAAAAATCACCTTCATTCAAGAAAACTAAATAGGGCTGTTCACATTTGGAGTATGTTCAAAGTCTTTGTCTCTAAGGGGAAGTATAGGTGCCTTGGTAGGGATGCTTTCAAGAAAGTCAGGCCTCCAAGTATGGTTATACTAGATAATCTTGAAATTGTCATTGAAATTATAATTTTTTATCATTTGATTCTAATACCAGTAGTTATGGCAAGGGAAGAGGTGTATATACTCCTCTAAATGAAATATTAGAATTGTGCGTAGGAAGGGGTTGGGAAATGGTACTAACAAGAAGAGCCTTCTCTAAGCTCTCTTAGTGTTCTTCCCTCCTTGCAGGGGGCTCTTGAGCCCATAGACCCTTATCTGTACCACATTCAGCAATATCTCAGTGGTCTGCAAGCATAAGATGGTTTCCATATTTTCCTTCAAGAGGGTTCATGGTAGAATCTGGTTGATTCTTGAGGACAGGGATGAATTCTTTCTCCCCTCTCTCCTCCCCTTCCTTCACTTGCAAATATCTGATAAAAACCTGTGTAGTCAACACGGTAGGCATGGGAAATGTGGGATGTGGAAGATAAGGTAGAGGTCAGTTCGGAATACCGGGGTGGGGTTCAGTAAATGCCTGTGACTTCTCAGCACCAAGTGCCATGCTTCTCTGCCTGTGTCCCCAGTGATGTTTCATGGGAGAGTGGTGGGGTTCAGTAAATGCCTGTGACTTCTCAGCACCAAGTGCCATGCTTCCCTGCCTGTGTCCTCAGTAATGTTTCATGGGAGAGTGGGCTAAGGAACCCTTGGTGTAGAGAGTTTGGGGTGAGGGATGAAGACAGACTCGTTAGTTTTTGCTTCACCCATGTTGTTTACTGCAATATGTGTTTTTGCTACATATATCTTATTAGCCATGTATTGGCGTATCCTTTAAAATTTGACTTCTTTTCTGCTGAGATGGGGAACATTTAACTTAATGGTGATTCTATCAATATAAAACCAACTGTTGCAAAGTCATTTTCCAATTTAATGGCCTAATACTGGTGTATGTAGGCAAGGTCATTGGCTGGGCTGTGCCCTGGGCAGCTCTGGGGCTACCAGTCACATTGTCACATGGAGGCTTCTGGAATGACTGTGACCAGTACCGTAGCCCCAGTGAACCTGTAGCTGTTTCAGGCATGAATTTCAAGATGGAGGTATCTTCTGCAGGAGAGTTGAGGGTTCAAGTGATACCAGCCTTGCAACTGCTGGACTGGAGTGTATGCATTAGGACTGAGTCAAGGCATTTTGGTTCACTTTATTCTTCTTTGACTTTTATTAATCAGATGAGGAGCAGAAGGGCAAGGGGTCAGGTTTAGACATTGTGCTTTTTGCTACAAGCTAAGAAAAAAATCCAAGAACTTTAGGTCATTATGTTGGGGTCTTTCCTGAATATAGTATATGTGACTAAGCACTAATCTGGTTCCTGCTTTGAAAGCTCTCTTAGGGCATTGTTGTTCCCACTTCATGACTTCTTTAATACCAAAAATTATGAGTGTTATTTACTTTTACTTTCCCAACTTAGAGACCAGATAGAATATTCATATTTTACTTATCAAAGTTAATGAAACAAAATAGTAACAAATATCATCTTCATAACTCATAAAATTAGTGGAATGACTTTCCCTTAGGTGCAGATTTATGAATGGAGTGCTTTAATTATTTGCATGCCCTTAGCGGAAGGTTTTAGGTTTTTTTTCTTTCTGTAAATAATGCTTACATAATTGTTATATAAAATTGCAGTATTGTTTTTGCATACTCCATAGCAATGCTGTTGTACTCACCTACAGGTGTTAAAACAATCAAATCAGACCTGGTATATGGAAAATTTTTAAGGTTTATGTTTGTATTCATTGTGAGCACGTTACGGTGAACTACCTATATGTATATGACGTTGTGTAATATGTATCAGTACTCACAACTACGACATACTTATAAAGTGATTGAAGGATGGTCTTTATCCATAACTATTTGTGGATATTAAAATAAATGACATTTTGTGAGCTAGATGAATACAATCATAATAAGTACCCACATGTTTTATTAAAAAAAATCATAAGCTGTCTTAGGAGAATAAAAAGAATATGCTTTAAGAAATGCCCTAATGGGAGATAATGGCAGAAACATGGTACCTACGTGTCAGTTTGCACTTGGCTGTATTGCATGAACCCTCCTATATCTGTGTCATTGTCCCTGCATTATTTCTGGGCATTAAGACATTTTGTTTTGCTCTTAGAACACTTAAGCCCCAAACTGCAGGAGAATCCTATGGGCAGCCCAAGGGAGAACCATCAAAAACATTGTAGGATTATAACACTTGAGTTTGTTTGACTTAGAAAAGGCTGGGCACAGTAGTTAGGAGACTGCCTATCTTCCCCGGCAAAATGAGGGAGATGTTTTTGCAAGGTTCATTTATTGGTAGAACAACCCTCTTGTAGAAGATATAGATATGGCCATTGCCTTAGCAGAACAGTTTAATTAAGGTATGTATTTACCTAAAATGGTGGGGAGGAAGGGAACTCAAATGTAGCTATTTTTCCATTTGATAGGCAAAGTAGTCAGAGATTTGTGTGGGTGAGATGGACGGCACCATTTCTCAATGAAATGTCAGGTTTTCATCATGAGGCTTTTCTTTCCCTCAACACCTCAGCCACAGAATACAGAGTAGATTCCTATCTCAAGTGAAAGAAGGACCTAGGTTTAAAAAAAGCTGTTTGGGATCAGATTTGGGAAAAAATCAGATCAAGGTTTACCTTGCAATTCTGATTCCATTATTAATCACATTCTGAAGATTGGTTAAGGACATGTCCTGGAATCGTGACTAGTTTGTCTGCATACTGCTTTGGTCCTGCAGAATTATTGTCAGAGAAAAACATACAGGTTCCTTACCAGAAGTATTTAAAAATTTGTAGTTGATGTAATAAGGAAAACAAATCGTAACTTGTGACATTTTATATCTTTGTTATTGTTCAGGTATTTCTAGTCACAGTCCTGCTCCAGTCTCTGAGACCCATTCAATCGTGGAAGACTAAGAAAAAGATTCTTTAGAGAAAGTACATGAGCTCTATAGGCAGAGGAAGCTACTTAAAACAGTGTTGAGGTTGAGGGTAGAGAATGCCAAATGTATTGTTCTCAGCATCTCCTTGAATCGGCAAGAGAAAAATAAAAGGTTGACTAATACAGTTCAAACATCTGGACAAAGCAAAGGGAATAATACCTAAAACAGCTCCAAAACTGACTAGTACAAGATCCAGATTATTTTATTTAAGATGCTGCCTAGCCAATCCAGCATTCATTTTACATTTGATGGCAGTGTTTTTTTAAAAGACTTCTCTGAAAGAGAGTGATAACATTCAAGTCTGTTGTTCATTTTATTGATGAATTGGAATTTCACCCTTATTTATTATTTTATTGGAACTTATAAAAGAAATGATCATCTCCAGGAAGTTGCATATTCTTACTCCTGGTGGCCCTTGTTGGCAAAGTGTCATCCTGCTGGATATCAGTGCTAAAATAAAATACGATAACTTCAAATAATAGAGGTATTCTTCAGCTGTGATAGAGGAAGGAGAGTAAGGTAAGCGACCCTATAGTCTCCCTGTGATCCAGAATGGTAAGAAAATGTAAAACTAAATATAGAAAAAGAGAAAGTTGGTGAATATATTTGCATATGCAAATTAGCTTAATTGATACTGCTTGCCTCTACAGGGATTTTTCATTACAAACTGGAGTGCTACATTGTTCAGCTCATATTGAGTAATTTAGTAACTAATGAGACCAGTTTGCACTAATTTGCATATGATAAATGAGCTTAATTGCAGTAAATAACTTGGAGGCATAATTACTTAATTTTCCTGTGTTGCACGGCTTTTAAGTTCACTTGTATGAACAACTCAAGATAATTTTGCATATTTAAATTAGTTGCTTTTAAATTTTCTTGAACAAAAAAAAAAAAAGGAACACACCTTATCAATTGAGCTGTAAAACAATTGGAAGTAAGGTTTACAGTGTTTTTATTTAAAAAGAAAAGAAAGAGAAGTAGAAATTTCTTCAGTCTATTGTTCACCTGTCTCACTTCCTTACCTCAAATAAGATCCTGGCACTGACAGTAAAATGTTTTTAGTGTTGGAAGTTAATTCACAACTTCTGTTAGAAACTGACCTGAGTTTCAAATGAAATACATCTATGAGTGAATCATAACTTTTGAAAGAGGGTTTATGACAGAGATGTGTCTGTCCTTTATCTAATTTGGCAACTGAGTATTAGAGGAGTCAGCTCGGTCTCCTACCTGCAGGCTTCGCTCTGACCCTTGCATGTATTTTCTATCTAGATTAATGTTTTATCCTTAGGAACTTGGTTTCATTGGAGAATCTCGGTGTGGTTTGCCAAGGATTAGCTCATGGTCTCCACGTTAACCGAAGAATGTGTGTTTTATCAAAATCTCCATCCTCAAAATTGAAACACTAAAGCACACAGAGGTTGATGGCCCAACTATTATTTCACAGTAACTGTATTGCCTTAGCATTTCATTTTAAGGGACAAAGTAATTTATTATTCAAAATTAGAAAGTCATGTAATATCATATTTGTGATTGAGTATGAGAAGATATTTTATGGTTGTGAAAATTTAAAACCTGTCCTTTAAAAAAATCATTGCTGCTTTACCTCATTGTATATAAAAAACCATAGGAAACACTGGGGCTATTGATCTGCCACACTTTGGAAAAATAACTCATGAAACTTTTCTCTGAAAAGGTCAAATCCCATTAAATGTAGTATAAGCTTCCTGTATCCTTCAGAGGTGGGCCAGAACAAGTGCTAATACTAGAATATTCCAACTGCAAAATTTCAGTCCTTCATATAATAGATGCTCAAGAAATATCTGGTGAATAAATGAATGAGCAAAAAAAAAAAGTTCTTAGCAAAATCACAGTTAACCCCAGAGCCCCAGAGCTAGAGCCTCATCTCACCCCTGTGTTCCCAGGTCAGGTTATATCCACATCTTCTAGATGCAGGATGGAGTATGGGAGATTCTTCTGTTGCATGGATTTTGGCATCCATCTAACTTGAGTTCACATCCCGGTTTGCTCACTTAGTAACTGTGTAGACCTAGAACAGTCTCTCGCCCCGGGCTTCCATTTCCTCATCTTTAAAATGGAGAAAATAGTAGCAAAAATTTTCTTGACAGGCATGTTGTGAGGACTGAATGAGATACTATAGTTGAAAGTGCTTAGTCCGGAACCTGATATATAGAATGTGTTTAAGTGTCTTCTAGTATTTGTCTGTATGTTGGGTAGTCCAGAATGATGCGCAAGGTCCTGAAAACTGTTAATGCTTCACAGTATCATTACCAATATCAAAATACAGGAACTTTCTTGGGCGCCTGGGTGGCTCAGTTGGTTGGGCGACTGCCTTCGGCTCAGGTCATGATCCTGGAGTCCCGGGATCGAGTCCCGCATCGGGCTCCCTGCTCGGCAGGGGGTCTGCTTCTCCCTCTGCCCTCTTCCCTCTCGTGCTCTCTGTCTCTCATTCTCTCTCTCAAATAAATAAATAAAATCTTTAAAAAAAAAAAAAAGAGAATCCAGGAACTTTCTTAATCCTCTCAGGTTAAAAGCAAGATAAATATTTTCATTGAACACAACATCAATTATCTGTTTACATAAATGATATCTATATTTGGTAGTATATACTAACTGGCTCACAATAAAAATTTTAAATATGGTGGTAAGAATGTATTTTCACCTTGAGAATGAAAATCGTTCTCAGAACAATCTCACTAGCAACTAGAAAAAGTAGAGTTTATAAGGGGACTCCAGAATCAACATTTCCTTTGGACTAAAATGGGATGTGCCATTACTCTTTTCATCATGCTGTATAGTCTCCTCAATTTGCCTAGAAAAGTGGGAATGAACAGCCAGTCAGAAGTCCAGAAGAACTAGAAGGTGAAAGCAGTCATCATCCATTGCTACAAATTATGTGAAGAGACATTGAAGTGCACATAGGATTCTTCTCATGCGTGTTGCCCCAAATCTATCATCTGTAATGCCAGAGAAGACATCTTTCCACATCGAGAGCAAAAGGGGGTGCTTCCTGGAAGGATTTTCATGATGGTATGTGTATCTGTGTGGCAGGTACATACATATCCCTTTGGGTTTTTACATACCTTACTGACTTTGATTTGCAGAATAGACATATGGCATTCTTCACTGACAAGCAGTATGAGAGGTGTGGGGAAGGGGAGTGGAGGGGTTTGAGGTAACTCTCCCGGTGGAGGAAAACTGGGGGTTTTGGCCACGTGACTAGGACTAGCACTAATAGTAAGTGAGGGCTTGCTAGCCACAAAATCATCTGAGATATCCAGGATCTAGGAAAATGAGACAATAAATCTAAAAATAATAGGCTTCCATTTAGTAAATATTTACTGAGTGCCTTATTTGCCTCAGAGAGTGGAGAAAATACTGAGATACAACGGTGAGTCATGGTATTGTCTCTCAGCATTCCCAGTTAAGCATTGAGAAGACTGATAACAAAAGAGACCAACACATTTCGGTGTAACTTAGGTGAGAGGCTTTTGAGTCAGTAATACCCGGGTTTGAACGCCTGATCTTAATTATGTAGACTTGGGTAACTTATTTATACTCTCAACGCCTCAGTTTTCTCAATCCCAAATCGCAATGGTAGTGATTCTCAGCCCCTGCCCTGCTGTAAGACTGAGATGAGACACTACACACAGCCCACTGCACCATGAGTATGCAACCGAAGTGGGCCCCGTGGAGCTGCTCCCCGACATAACTGGTGAGAATGTGACTCCCCAGCTTGGGGCTGGTCCACAAGCACTTCCTGGGGCTACAGACTTAGAGTTACATGCTTCGTCCCCTTCACCCAACCACACATACCCTTTTGAGTCTGGTGTTCATATCTGTGGGAGTTTTTGAGGGTCCTGGCCTCACTAGGACTTGGTGTTCTGTAGAGGGGTCCCATATGGTAGAGGTCGGGGAGGAGGAAGAAGAGCAATATTGTGGTTGGGCAGTTTTGTTTGGAGCCTGCTGTTAGGAAGATTGCTTCCAAGGTGTGGAGAGAGATCTTTAATTCTTTTGCAGGGCTAAGGGTTGCTGCATTATTTGGAGATTAAACTGTAACAGAAGGATAATTATACTTTCAATTTTCAGAGTGGATAGAGGTCTTAGCAAATCTTAGGGTTATGTGTCAAATATGAATATGAATAATTTCCTGATGCATGTAGATATCTGCAAACCTGGGCCATATTACAGTGTTCTGTCAGGCTGTAGAATAGTCCTTGGTGGTAGTCAACATTATATTCTTGTTCCCAGCCTCAGCTATGAATGACAGAATAGAGTGGCACCAGCTCATTATCATTTATCAGGGAACCAAAACACAGTCAATGTGGCGAGGGTTGCTTTCTCATCTGAGTATCCAGAATCTCACAAGCCTTTTGGATTCTGTGAGCTTTTGGGTTTGAGGAAACATTTGCAGGGGTGGGGTGGGGTGGGGTGGGGGGGGTGGTGGTGATGATGTGCTTTGTTTCCCAAACTAAGGTGATTGCAGACACTTGTGAGCATCCCAGAACACTAGGATTCTGCAAAACACTTGGGAAAAGTCTGATTCAGAAGAGCTGAATCAAAATTAGTTTAAGATATTAAAAAAATTCTCTAAATACAGTAAGAGCTAGATTGAACAGATAATCGAACAGTTATTTTACAATAATGTCACATCTGTAGCCTACTTCACTAGCTTTTTGAAGACAGGAAGATGATTACCGAAGAATCTTCCGTAAGCAGTCGTCCCTCCTTGTGCGTGGATGTGTGCAGGCGTGTGCGCACCGGTATGTGGTCAAATATCTCTTACTAACTGCACAAAGTAAAAAAACAAAGGAAGAAATGTTGAAAAGTCAAAAAATGCAGCCACGAAAGATGAAGTAAATAAGAAAACAAGTATTTCTCACTCTTGGACATCTGTTTCCCTTTGTACATTGGACTTTCTGTAAATCAGCTGAGATGAAATTGTTATCCTTGTCCTTTGAAAACAGTTGTGGAAGGAACAGCTGATTTCAAGAGGAAAATTACACAGCACATTGCGGCTGATACGTGTTGGCAAGTGGTTTTCTTCTGAGCCGGACGTGGGTAATACTATGTCTATTACAAGACCGCAGTCAACAATACCTGTAGGCACTAGTAATAAGAAGGCACTATGGGGGTCCTGCTGGAGGGTACAGGGATTACTACTGGGCTCTTTTCTCTACTGCAAGCAGACACATACCTGTGGGCCGGCCCGGGAGCTGGGTCAGATGCTCCAGGTCACCAAGACTCCTGCTGTTTTTATTTTATTTTATTTATTTATTTTATTTTTTTAAAGATTTTTATTTATTGAGAGAGAGAGAGAATGATAGAAAGAGAGCATGAGAGGGAGGAGGGTCAGAGGGAGAAGCAGACTCCCTGCTGAGCAGGGAGCCCGATGCGGGACTCGATCCCGGGACTCCAGGATCATGACCTGAGCTGAAGGCAGTCGCTTAACCAACTGAGCCACCCAGGCGCCCCATTCCTGTTGTTTTTATTAGGTCTCCTAGTGTCTTGTGAATGTTAATTTCCAGACCCTTGCCAATTCAGGATCTGATGATTTAGGATTGCGAGGTAAGGAATCCATGAGACTGTGTTATTTGGTGACAGCAGAATAGCACCCTGCCTAAGAGAAGAAAAAGCCCATACGGTGTTATTTTGCCTCTGTTGGGGGAAAAAAAAAGCATTTGGGTAAATTAGCGAAATTATTATAAATATGTATTATCCCTGGATGAATAAAATGTGTATGGTTGGATTACCCGCACAGAAGAGCCTCGTCAAATTCCCATGAGGCCAGGTGACCGCTGCAGGAACTGTCCTGTCAGAGCAGCTCTCCCCTTATTTCTAAAGATTTAAAAAATGCAGGTGACCCTTTAGGCCATCAGAAAAATGCCCTCTGCAGTAATCCACTCTCATCCTTCATTTTAGGGCAATACAGTGTTTTAGGAAATTTAGTCTGGTGTGGAGATTAGACCGAGGGTAGAATTGACCTAAAGGAACAGAAATTTCTTTTTTTTCTAAGTGGGAAGGCTGTGAGTTCTACATAAATACAAAGGCAGATGATAATATCAATGACTATTTTAATTGCATCTTTAATCCATAAGGATAGTTCAATGACATTTTAAATTATACTTTTAGAATTGTAGTCACATAGGAGATAAAACTCAGTAACTATTTAATAATGCATAGTAAGATCAACTGTATTCTCTCTTGAGATCACGTTTAGGTGGACTGAATGTAAAAGCCCAATCCAGAATTTAGACAGCATTTAATCTTCTGGAAGACATTGTTGGATCTTTCTAAATATAAAGTACCCAAGCCTGGTCCTTTGAGTCGGGACCAGTTAATTTGGCTGAATGATGAGTTTCACTGGATTCACAGCTAAGCTGTATGATTACTACTTTTTTTTTTTTTTAGAAGGAACTGGATTATTATAGATCAAACGATTCACAGTACTGGAAGGTTACTAAACAGGATGTGACAGACTGGTAACTAATTGATAATCATTTAACCTGGCTTTACCTGAAGACTACAGTATAGTGAAAAAATTTGTATTGGGGCAACATTGCAGGCTGAAATAAAACAATCCTTCCTCAGGACGTGTCCTATACTGAAATTGGTGGGATGGCTCTGTTGTTCCTGCTCATCGTGTCTTCACTGTAGCGTATCTGAAGGATTTCATTTAAGTAAGAAAGGGAACTTTGTATGGGAAAGACTCACCCTTACTAACACGGGAATGTGGAGTAACTTGTGGATTCTCTAAAACTGAATGGTTAAAATTGGATCCAAGCACAAAGTAATTGGGATGGATGCAGATTTTCAATACAGAGCTATGCAAAGCTTGGGGGAATGATATGTATTCAGACAAGTTTATTGAGACTTACTCTGTGACACATATTCACTGAGCCAGCTGCTTATGTGCATTATCCTGGTTGGTCTCCTGGCCCATCTTTTGAATTAGGTACTGTAATCATTCCCATTTAAGGGTGGAAGAAACCCTGGTAAAGTGACTTGCTAAGGACCCACAGCTTTTAGTGATGGGCACAGCTGGTGTTGGAACCCGAAGTGGACATGAGAGAGACAGAGAGAGAGAGAAAAAGAGAGGAATTAAGAGGGAAATATTATGTATTAAATCATTGTACTGTTGAAGTTTTTCAAGTGACATACTTTAAGCTCTGGTTTGAATAGAAACTAGGGGACATGTACTTTTGTTTAATAAATAAATATTTGCCCTGAGCAGAAGACAACATTTTAAAGCTTGTCATTTCATTCCTGGGAAAGTATTTGAGGAAAATGACATGGCTCAGCCCTGTTTGCTGACCATTTTGTTGTCTCCTGCTGAGACTTGCCATTTCCATAGCCAGTGGGCTGTATTGAATCAGACGGAAGCAATAGGTCATTAACAGAAATGGAGACTTGGGACAGCCTGCAGAGGCTGAAAGACAAGCAGAATCATTTTGGGCCACATCAACAAAGCTGTGTCTAATAGAGTCTCATGCAACTATGTTGGAAGAGTTTAGCCTGATTTTCAGAAAGCCTTCAGAAACTTTAAAAAGCACGAAATGATTTCTCCCCAAAGAGTGCCATGCTTAACATGAAAATAGAGGTGGGAGAGAATACTCTTCTGGTTTCTACATGCTGCATTTTCTCCCTTAGTCCCATCCATTGAAAATAACTGTTTAAAAACCATTTAGTTAAGAAAAAAATCCTGATTTTGCCACTGACATATGCCTTCACCTTGAGATCTTTAACTCCTAGCATTCATCCAAAGGGAGATTATATTAAATTTGATCAATATCTAAATTATTAGGTTGCATTTCCTTGATCCTTGGAGATTGTTCTGAATTATTATAGTTGGGAGATGGGGATGGGGGGACAGGTTTTGACACTGAGATCACCGCCCATTATTTTTTAAAACCTAGAATACATAAAAAACCTAGGCAACATATATAACTAACCTCAAGTGTGGTCCGATTCAGAGGAAAAATACAGGCCCTTAATATATTCATATTGAACAAGTATTCATAGCTTGCTGTATAGAAGACACAGCAAATATAGCTATAGAGAATATTTAGGTGTTATTCCTTCTCGCAAAGAGTTTATAATAAATTTTTGTATTCTAATCTGGAATGAAGGGTGTGGATCTGGAGACAGGACCTAAAATGCCCGTGACCACATTTACAACTAAAACTTAGGAAACGGAATACCATTTTCAGGGCCAACTATCACCGATATACTTAAAAATTGTTCATTTAGATATACACGAATGTACCCATGTGTGTTTTTGGAAAAAAGAAAAATCTAAAATGTTATCATATGTGTCTTGTGTCTCCTACTAGATGGTAAGCAGCTTGAAAATAGCAATCATGTCTTGTTCATCTTCGTGTCTTCTACTGTGTTGTGTGCTCAGTAGGTGCTCAGTATGTTTGTAGAATGACTTGAATTTGTATAAACCATGCATGTGACTTCTAGCCCATTGATCATTAATTGCTTCTTCTGTTTTGGGCAGTGTAATTAAGTCAGCGATACTAAATGATTCCAAGGTGTATTGCTGTCACTCGAAGAAGACATTTACATGCCAGGCTCTTAGTAGGGTTAATGCATTATGCACCCAAGTCCCTAAGCACTGATGTGAGAATGTCCTTCTCGGCCAAGAGGTCATTAAAGAAAACACAGTCTCATCATAATGTCATTTTCCCCTTAATTTTCTGATTACTTACATTTGGTTTAGTCCTAATTAGGAATAGCTTTAATTGCTTTATCACAGTGATGATTAACTGTGCCCAAGTCAAACCCCTTTGAAAGAGAGGACAATTCCTCCTAAAGGCTTTGCATGATTGCACTTAGGAAGAATACTAAAGAGAGGAATAGAGGTGGTCAAACTTCCTTAAGGGCCAGTCAGTTCTACATTCCTCAGATACCTAGGGGTGATTTTTATGTTTGAGTTCTTCTGAACTGGAAAACATAACCTTCTAAATGTTTCTTTCCCCAGTATGTTATAATCTGCTACTTTATTTACATGAATCATTCTGCCAGAAGACAATACTGGGAATAAAATGTATGCCGGCTGTTCTCCAGAGTATTAAAAAAATAATAAACTTTGAGATCCACGTGTTCTCATGGAGGGAGTACTTGGCTGTGTTTGCCTTCCTTGTTTTCTGTTTGTGTGTGTAATGAGAGTTTTTGTGTTTTATAAATTAAGTTTAAAACACCAAATCTAGGGCGCCTGGGTGGCTCAGTTGGTTAAGCGACTGCCTTCGGCTCAGGTCATGATCCTGGAGTCCCGGGATCGAGTCCCGCATCGGGCTCCCTGCTCGGCGGGGAGCCTGCTTCTCCCTCTGACCCTCCCCCCTCTCATGTGCTCTCTCTCTTTCATTCTCTCTGTCTCAAATAAATAAATAAAATCTTTAAAAAAAAAAAAAAACACCAAATCTATTTCATGCGAAATACTTGGTAGCACAGGTTCATTTTAACCAAAATACAGGCGTTGATAAAAGTGGTTTGGTTTCATACTTAAACGAAGGCACCCACCTTAGGATATAAAAGAAAGAAAACCGTGAAAATGTGCATTTTAATTCTGTATTTTAATTTAATTGCTACAAAATGGACAGATTTTAAGATTTTTCGTTTGAGATTAAATCATTTTAATCTGAAGTCAGCACCCAGCATTATTTTAAAGTTTCCATGTGTGTTCTATTAACAGTATCGTTGTACAATATTTATTATACGATTAAGATTATACAAAATCTTAATCGATTTTATGTTCCTCTCAGAAATACCAGCCTGGGACGCCTGGGTGGCTCAGTTGGTTAAGCGACTGCCTTCGGCTCAGGTCATGATCCTGGAGTCCCGGGATCGAGTCCCGCATCGGGCTCCCTGCTCGGCGGGGGGGTCTGCTTCTCCCTCTGACCCTCTTCCCTCTCTTGCTATCTGTCTCTCATTCTCTCTCTCTCAAATAAAAAAATCTTAAAAAAAATAAAAATAAAAAAAGTGCTCTAGCTTCTTGTGGCATCTGGGTGGCTCAGTCGGTTAAGCATCTGCCTTCGGCTCAGGTCATGATCCTGGAGTCGCGGGATCGAGCTCCGCATCGGGCTCCCTGCTTGGCAGGGGGGTCCGCTTCTCCCTCTGGCCCTCCCCCCTCTCATGCTCTATCTCAGTCTCTCTCTCAAATAAATAAAATCTTTAAAAAAAAAAAAAGAAAGAAAGAAATACCAGCCTGTGTAGCACATTTGCATCTATCACCCAGAAATTGAATTGATGGAGTTCATAACCATCAAACAATGCTCATTTCTCCCCGTTCTTCCTCACTGAGGCATGGGGGAGACGCTGGGCACCAAGATGGAGACTCTGTTCATCCCTCGAGAAAGGAGTAGGTTTGGTCTGCACAGAAGGGAGGGTCTTTGCTTTGGCAAAGCTGGCACAGATGAGCAGGAGGACATGTCACCGTCAATTTATTATCAAGCTATTCTTTCTCCCTGGAGGATGGCTTTAGAATTTTTCATCTGTGATGATTCACACTCAGGAAGCATCTCTTTGTCTCATTTGGTTACTCCCACCTGGAAGACAACATCCATCCGGTGGCTCATTTGCAAAGGAGCAAGTGAAGAGGAGTGATGTGTAGAGAAGGACCCTCCTCTGCTTTTTCTCGGGGTCGGTGCCTGTGCTACACAGCTGTTCTCGTGCTGGGGGAAGCTGCCACAGAATCCGAGAAACACGGACACGAATGTATCTGCCATGGTGGATTTTCTTGTCATGCTGATTTTCCCCGCTGGAAACTTGGTGCACAAAAATACAAGGTTTCCTGTACCCGTTTTAGACCCTGTCCTCTCTGTGTCTCATCTTTGGAATTGTCTGTTTGTTTTTTTAGTTTTTAAAAATTAAGAAATAGCACCAGTATTTTTCAGATTTCCCTTGGTAAGACTTTCACCCAAAAGCTGACGGAATAGGTAAATTCCCAGTGCGCTGCAGCGTGAGGTGATTATCTAGCTTACGGTTTCCAAACACACCGAAGTCTAGGAAGTGCCAACGGGTGGTAGCAGACTGACCCCCAGCAGAGAAACAATCAGGTCTAGCAGAACATTCAGCTGTGGGGCCAGCAAAGAAAAGCTGACGTCCAGATGCCAGTGCTTTGGAAATTTTATCTGGAGTTGCACATATGGGTTCTGCATCTGCTCGGGTTATGCCGGCAGTTGGCATCCAAATGACACAGCTACCGTGGCATGAGCAGGCAGAGGCACGACTGTGTGTCTGGGTCTCTGCTAAGACAGCTGTCAAAAGCAGTGATGGTAGCCTTATGATAGCTAATTTTCAGAGGACCAACCTGGGCTCTTTGATAGGTTTTAAGCACCCACGAGTCCTTTCTGAGTGGCCATCGTTGGAGGAAGGTGGCGACGGTGAAGAACGTATACCCGCAGATCAGTGGCACGCACACATTAGCACGTAGATAATTAGGTGGGTTTTTTTGGCCAGTGTAATAGTGCTCAAGGAAAATGAGGACCAAATGATTTAGGACAATGATTTAAATCCGTGCATGTGAATTGTTGTCCATCTTCTAACATAGAAAAATAGTTAACAAATCTAAGAGAGACTGTAAGCAGTTTTTTCCGCTTCGGTGTGAAAAATGAGACTCAAGTCCATAAAACATGAGTATTTGCCTTTCAGTAAGTACTTATCTCATCATAATTGCCCTAATAGCGAGCTGAGTGACTCAGCATAACCAATTCACCTTTTCATCTCTTGCGTTCCCCAGAATCCTTAAAAAGAGAGAAGGGTGCGTTTATCTCGTGTTATCTCAAGTTAGTATCTTGAACAGGAATGACCAATGGGCAAGAGTTATGCATCGGAGGCCAATTTATATCTCTACTTTCAATTTCAACCATTTGTTTATGTAACCTTCTATCTTTATTGAAATCATCAATGCCTGATAGATAACTGGATAGGTATAGGAAAGAAGAATGATTTATGTTGTTTGTTCTTTTTAATTTGTCTCTGTATTGGGAACCTATTTATCAATAGTTTTGGGGACTTTCGTTAAATTGCTATGCTTCTATTGTATTATAATAACTTTGCCAGCAAGTTATAAAAACATTTATTAAACTTTAAACATGTTAGGGAAGTTCACAGATTTTGCAAAGTGATATAAAACAGTGATTGACGTTAATAGGAACCTGGTGAGCATCCTTACATGCTATGTATATATAGCTGTATTCTAATTTCTCTTTTGTAGTTAGATGTTTTGGTGAAGAAAATATGCACTCTTAGCATTAATGACACTCTAGGTCATTTTTTGTTTTTTTTGAGATTTTATTTGAGAGAGAGAACACAAGTGAGGGGAAGAGCAGAGGGAGAGGGACAGGCAGACTCTGGGCTGAGCACGGAGCCTGATGTGGGGCTCGACCCCACAACCCTGAGATCATGACCTGAGCTGAAATCTAGAGTCCGACACTTAAATGACTGAGCTACCCAGGCGTCCCCTACTCTAGGTCATTCTTAAATGTATTTTGTCGGTATTTGGTGTGGCCTTGTCTGTGGTATTCCTGTTGATCTAGTGTATCCAGTCAGGCTTGATTTGGTTCCCCTTGATTTAGGTCCTTTGATCTTAGCTTTGAAACATTTATGTCCAGGTGAAGAAACCAACATGGGACCAGGACCTCAAATGACATGCCTGGTAAACCAAACGAGGGGCCTTGGCTTTATAATTTTTAGCTTGCTATAACGCAAAGGCTCACACATATTTACATACCTTTCCTACTCAGAGGTTGGTCTGTCCAACATTAGATGAGTAATTGTCCTTTTTTTAGCTACCTCAGGATTGTATGGCCTGGAATATCCTGTCCTCAAGGGGAATGGCCAGCTAAGCTTTCATGAAGGCAGCCTGGGTATTTGGGTTTGGGTGCTTAGGGTAGTACTCAGCCTAACTGAAGAAAACTATATCCCCGCCTCCAATTCCACTCCTCCCACTGGCAAAATTCAGAAGTCTGGAGCTTACCTGAGGAGAATTTCTGTGCTGCTCTCTAGCCACAGTGTTTGATTATCCCTTTTTCTGGCCTAAATGGCTGGTAATGGTCAGATTATGACTAAAAATGGAAATTCTCCTAGGATGTTGGATGTACTCCCGGAGGCCATCAAAGCAGGTCCCTGTCTTTACTCCGTTCAGGCATCCAGATGCAGAAGTTTAATGGCCTAGGGACTGTCAACACTTGTCCCTAAGTCCTACAGAAAGGGCAGAAGGGGAGAGCCATGGAAAGGGTGGTCTCCCAAAGTTCCCAGAGTAAAGGGTTGGTGTGGTGGTGGGTCCCCTGTCACAAGGGCCTCTCAGCAAAATGATGGTTGATCTATCACTAATTTGCATACTAATTCAACACATATGTATTTATCTAATTATTGAGTACTGTATTTTGCAATTAGATACTGCAAATGCCAAGAAATAGTTATGGTCCTTGTCTTTATGCATTTCTCCAGTCAGGCTAAGGAGATAGATATAAAAATAAGTAATTGCGATAAAATCTTTGAGGATCAGACCTAGAGTTATGAAAGACTCAAAAAGTAAAGGAAGACCTGAGGGAAAAGGCTTGAGTTCTCCTTTGAGAATCAAAGACGGTGCCAAAGCCTGTGTGATCCTTGAGCGGGACTTGCTGGGTGGGTGAGTATGGTTCTGCCAAATGCAGAAGGAAAAAAAGACCCTCCAGGTGATGAGAATGGCATGTCCAGGTGCTCAAGGCTTTGTAAAGAGGTAGGAAGGGGTTCTGTGGGGATATAGTATGGGGGCTGTATGAAAGTTAGCATCAGCATTCTGTTCATTTTGATTCAAAAATTATTTATTGAGTGCTTGTTTGTGCCAGTCCAGAGTTAGACTTGAGGGATACCAATAAGAGTTCTCCCTCCAGGGAACATACAGTATTATAAGAAAGACAGGATTCACATAGTTACTTCAGCATGGTGGGTAAAAGAGGGTCAGGAGAGGAGTCCAGATAGAATGTCAGGTTGATACCAAATTCCAGGGCTTCGGGTTTGGGCTTTACCCAGAAGTCTGTGGGTATAATTGGGATCTTCACGGGAGGTGAATGGGGGAGGAAAAAGAACACGCAGGAAGGGGAAAACTACCAACAGAGGTTGGGAGAGTCTCGAGCAAAGGCGATGAGGCTTGAACTGGGAGGTGATTGTGAGATTGCAGTGTAGACGGAGCTGAGAGATATTTCAGAAAAAATAGTCTTGCTCTTCTTTACAGACTGGGAAACTAAAGCTTAGACAAGTAACTTAGTCAAATTCATAGAGCTAGCAAATAATAGAGCTGAAATTTGAAACCAGACAACCCAGTATGGAGACTGTGGTCTGAGGCAGTGGGTAAAAGAATGAGATCTTGAGTTTTAAAACAACAGATTTTTATCATGCATATTTCAAGGATCAATAAGGGAATTAAATAATATAACCCCTGTAAAGCCCTTTGCACCATGCCTGGCAACTAGTAAGGGCTCCATATCCAATACATTGATTACTATTTTCATCATTATTATAAAACCTTTGTCCTTTGTCTCCTCTTCATGAGTCACATCACCTCTGCTTATGCTGTAGACTCTTTAGATTCATAGAGTTAATGAAAGAAATAGTTTCTGCGAAAGATACTGTGAGTATCCTGTCCTTAAAAAGACAGATGTCTTGGTATTGTGTAAAATACATAACACATTCTTGGCAAGACAGAGTAAGGAGGTAAATAATGATAATACTTTAAAGCAAATGAGCGATCATTATTAATACATCTAGAATATAAAAATGTTAGTACTTGGAACAAATGTCACAAAAATATTCTACTGTGGGTACTTGGCTTTAGAAACTGTGTGTGTTTCCTTTAAAGTCCTTTTAATAATGACAAAGTCACTTCTCTCAAGATTGCTTTGCAACCAGCTTTACCAGGGGGAAAGCAGAACTTGCTATGGGAATGCAATTGGGTTAATTCACTGGCCTTCCTAATAACCCTCAAAATGCGTATGTTATTAGAGAGTGAACTTCGTGTTAACTTTTATGTTCAAACTCAAGAGTGAAAGAATTGGACACCTCAGTTTTGTTCTTTCCTTCGTATGTCATTTACAAAGTGACATTTGCAGTCCTCACATCTTGGAGGGCTCGAGTGAGTTGAACAGGGCTGTTGCTTGGGGCTAAAGCCACAATCTCAATTTTATTGCCTAAATTTTAGTGTGACATTAAGGTGAAGCAAAAAGGTTAAATTGATCTTAGTTATTCTTTATCGTAGAAAAAAAACCCAAGTTTAACTTAATACTTACTTATGATTTCATTTTAGAGCTAAAGCATGATTAGCTTTCTCTCGTTTATAAAATAGAACTTTTTTTTTCTTTCTTTTTTTTTTTTTTTTTTTGTAAACCAGACACAATTTTTGAGTGAGGCGTGTTGTTTCCTCTCTTTATGTGTGTTCACACTAAGTGCTGGTCTAATTCCATTATGTTTTGACTTGAACATTAAATATTACCTTGAAGATACACTTCCCAGCAGTCGCGTTCTGATAGTGACATATTGTACTGTTTGAAGGGTGTCATATGGTCATCTGTCAGCCGAATGTTGTTCCATGGAAAGAATTTTATTCTTCAGATGTCATCTAGAATGCCTCATGTTAAAAAAGAGAAATCTAACAGTGTTCACAGAATCTGCATGAGAGGAAGTGAGAGGAGGCCAGGATGGACCCGAGGTAGGTAGAAAGGAATTAGTCCACTCAGAATACAGTCACTCTCTAATAAAGTTGAACTGTTATATTTTGAGCATTTTAAATTTGATGGGACTATATTTTATGGCAGAAAAGCGCACTCCTCCTTTAAGGACTTTTGATACCCATCCCTCCTTGTCTCTTGACTTGCAGACAAAGATGCCAACAAGATTCCTCCAGTAATAGGGTAGAAAAAAAATGCCACCTCCCTGCAAAAAACAGCAATCTGAGAAAAATATAGGGAGACCAAGGCTTGCTTTATCGGAGATTAGAGTGTTAGGGAAATGAAGAACGTGTTCTTGCTTCAGAATAATTTGGCAGTCAATATTTCTATTGGTAATATTTCTTTCAACAGGAATTAAGATGCTGGCCCTTATCCAAAGACACCTCATCCCCTATTACATTATAGATCTGCTCCAGCTGTGGCTGCTTCCATACAGAGATGAGGGCAGGTCTAATAGCCAATTTGTAGGGTATACTGCACCAAGTATGTAAGCGATGGATGTTCCTCTCTAGTTGCATTTTCCTTCTCTCTAATCTTTGCCTGGAATATACCTAGAAATTCACGGGTGCTATTATTTTCCCATCGTTAAAATGCAGGGAAAATATGCATCTGTGTTTGTATGTTACCTTGCATTTTTAGGATCTAGTATCTACACCCACACTAAGAAAAGAAGGGTGACACCTGTTTGTTTCTTATTTTATTGCTGCATTTCGTTGCTGAATTCTCTCAAAGTTAAAATAACTACATTTCTTTATCCTCCCTCCTTTTTTTTTTTTTGCAATTTAATTAAAAACTGTGGTTCTGTTCCTTAAAAGAAAAACTAAAAAGGCACACTGTATGTCCTGAACTTTTTTTTTTTTAACAAATGTGTAGCTTAGAACATTTGCAGATTTTGTTCTTCACCTGTCCCTACCATCCATTTATATTATGCCTCCCTTTGAACTATGTAATGTCCATCAAGGTAACAAGAAAGGGAATACTAAGGCCCAGAAGTCTGAAACATCATAATACCAAAGCAAATAATCAAATATGAAGAGACAAGAGTAGGTACTTAAGCAGAGGGAAAGTAGAAGTCCATGATTTTTGGCCTACATCTTAATTCACTACCAACATTATTAACTTCACTTTCATTCAGGTTCATGATATCTCAAAGGCTTTTTCTAAGTTTTGATAGAAAGAGAAGGGAGAGAGAGAAAGATAGAGGTAGAGATGGAGACAGAGGGAGAGGTGATATTTTTTCAGGGCTGAGAAAACATTATGTTGAAGTTTTTATGGTCAGATATAGAAAAAGCACAAAGTGAGGCCAATGGTAATAACCTTGCAGTTAATCCTGCGGGATGCCATGTTATTTTTCTTGGCTTTTCCGGAACTTCAGAGAAATGTTCACCCTTAGGTATATTGATGGCAGCAGAAGGTCTTGGATCAAACTCCCAGATATACTTTATCTCCCACATACCACAATTTTAAAATGACTAATTGAATTTCACATGAAGAAAGTAGTTGTGCTGATGAAGATGATCCCAATGAAGACGAATAAGAACATTTCCTAATAAATCAGCAACTAAAACATTCCTGGAGCTTTGTTTTCAGATTTGGGCTGACATTTTCAGTTTAAAGAAAGCAAGTTAAAGTGACAATTCTTATGAGATTATTATATATTTATTGAGAAAATTAGTTTGACTAATAGGGTTATCTTAATAGTTCAAGGATAGGCGGGTAATAATCCTCTTGTTGCAGTCTACTTTGTACAGAAGTAAAAAGTGGCTCATTTTTCCTGCTCTTAAGATTACCCCTGGATTGTAACATATATATATTACATAAATATAAACTATACAACTGTTGAATCACTGAGCTCTACCTTGAAACTAATAATACATGATACAGTAATTGAATTTAAATATAAAAAAATAAATACAGAGAGGGAAAGGAAGGAATTAATATTTCCTGAGCATCCATCATATGCTATATAACTGAGCTCTTAACATTCACAGTCTCCCAATGAAAGAGCTGTTAGCATTCCCATTTTATAGATAAGGGAAAAAAGGCTCAGCGTCATTTAGCTAGTAAATAATGACGATAGAATCCGTACCTAACCCTCTCTGAGCCTGGGGACTATGCTTTTTTTTTTGGCATATAAATTTTAATAAAAAAATGATGCAATAATAGCTTAAGAAGTATTGAAGCTCAGAATTGGACTCAGAGTTTATCAGCATAAGACCTGTATTAGTATCATATTTCTTTTGAAACTAGTAGAACATTCTTTTGTATTTTGTTATGACTATTTCTATATTTCCCAAGGGTCTGAAAGCCTGGAAAACCCCTAAAAGCTAGTAGATAAAATTCTGTTGTAGTGTGTTGTGTGCATAGTTATCTACTAGAACAGGGACAGATTTTACGTTTTGCCATTCATGTTACCCTGTTTTCTCCCTCACTTCTGGTCTTCTGCCAGTGGAATTTTGCCTCTTTTTGCACTCTATGTTTTTTCTCCCTCTCCTATTCTGTGTCTTCTTAATGCATAAAATGTGAACTTGGAACCTGGAGGTTAACAGCAGAAAATGATCCTATCAGTCTTGTGGCCGTGGCCGTGGGTTGTGATTTGCTGAGCATCTGCCGGAAATCGCATTTGCTGGGGTGAACTCTGGTAGATGCGGTCTCCCCCTTAAACCCTCCTTTGTGATATCGATGAGAAAATGTCCTTTCTCTAGAGTACATTTTTCGAGGTAAATGTATTTACTTTAAAAATTATTTTGTACTAAATGATACGGCAGCATTTCGTATGTGTTGAGATGAGTGATGAGCGGGAATGTAATGGCTCAAGCCTGTCTGTTAGCAACCTGTTAACAAAGTGTGCCTATCTCAAGATGCTTTATTTAATAGGGGTCATTATTAATTGATGATTCCCTTAACTGAGCAAAATGTTACCTGTTAAGCTAGGGTCAGCCTATGTACTGATAATTTTAAAAAGCAGTGAGGGAGAGACTTCTTATGAAGATAGCTGAATAAAGGAATAAGGAAGTTCTGTAAAAACAGCTACTACAAATTTGCATTTCTATGGATGGCATACTTTAGCCAAAGGATAGAAGTTACTCAGAGCTATAGCAATGCATCACATCAAGCTCGCTCTGGTGGCAGGATTTGCACCACTTCTGAGGCCCATTGTCTTCTGCTTCCAGTTCTTTCCACTTTAGCTAGCTGCTACCAGTAAACGTGTATTTTAGGTAATACTCCTGTCTGCTGTTGCAGAAAAAGAAAAAGGGAAGAAGGGCTAGAAAACTGTATTTACTCATGTAACAAACTGAAGTAGAGTTAATTTTCAGGTCTGTAGCTGAATTATTAGAGATTACTATGTTACAAATAGCCAAAGAAGGGCCTCTCGCCTGTGTGGTGATGCTGTCAGGAACCCCGTGGCTGTTGGCTCAGTTCATGATGTATTATACCGCAGGCATTTCAGCGCTCTCGGGGGATCTCTGGTCCTACCATAAGGTCAAGAGTTAACTACTTGTATTTTAGCTGTGTACTGCTATCAATACCGCTCCTATGGAAACCTCACTTGACGTCATTTTTGAATCTTTGTGACTGTAGTCAAGCTTTAGTAAAAGTCAATAAGAACATTAGACTGTTGTCTATATTATTACTTGCCACTTCCTGCCAGCAATCCACCAATTCATTAGCAGAGAGTTTTGGAACTCTTGCTTGATTATTTATGCAGTCAATAGCAAGGCTTGTCTGCATTCATAATTGTTTGATTTTATGGCCTCTTCTTTAAACAAACATTGTCTATGGTAATGTGATGCCCTGATGGATGGGAAAGGTTTTGTCTGTGAATATCATTTAGATAATTAAAAATGACAGATGAAATCGCCTGCTGTCTTGACCTGTACTTTGTTCCCTCAGTGATGCTGAAGAGATGCTGATTGCTGTCAATCAAAACCCATTGGAGGTTTGTAAATTCTGGCTGCTGTGAACTCTGACCCCCACTGTTGATCTGAAATAGATAATAACCTTGAAATTCTATTAGAATTTAAAAACAGTTTTACTAAAGGGGCACAGTATATATTTCTTTTCCTCTAGAACACAGTTACTTAATGTCACTCTTTGCAATACCCAGAATTAAAGTGAAATATAATGCTTAGCAAAGCTTGATGTAACAAATCCAAGCACAGATCTTATTCTGTAATCCCAAACTCCTGATTAGGATTCCCATCTTCTGGCTAGGAGAGGATACAAACTTTAGCTTTTGCTACTTCACTGTTAATGGTTAGAACTTTATTGTTGGTGGTGGTGGGTTTTTTTGTTTTGTTTTGTTTTGCTCATGTTTACTAATTCTGCTATTGAATGAAATGTGTTCAGGCCAGCATGATTTTCATTTAGTATATTTTCCCCCAAATTTATTCTATAAATCTTTCAAATCACTATTTTTCCCAAGCCAAAGGAAATAACACAACTAGAATTTTGAAGACAGTAGAGATCCAAAGGCCACTGTGTATGCCCAAAGTTCTCAACAAACATCATCAAAACCTTAGGTCAAGAGATCAGGCTGATAAATACATTTGCCTTGCAAATTGTTCTTCATCGTCACCCAGACACTTAAAACATATTCAGAAGCCCCACCAGTATTTAAAATACACACACAGGTAGATGGTCATGGGAATGGAGGAAGAGAACACTCGCTTTTCTCAGTATAGGAACCATCAAACTGGCCAACAGCAAAAAAGTCATTAGCAAATTCTACAGGCTCGAAAATTATAATAATTAGGCATTGGCAGTTTTTAGTACACTGGTTGTAGCAAATGTATATAATAGCAGGAGCAGTGCAATAAGAGAATTGCAAATAGCAGAGATCTCTTGAAAGGTGATTGTGAAGTAGTGTTGGTTTTTCTACTAGAGAAACTTCTTCAGAGTTTAATGAATTTGTGAAGGGTCATATGAAGAGTTATTATCATTGTTTTGCATTTTGTAATCAGATACTTTGAAATAATATTAGTTATGTCAGTGCCTCAGTGACAATGGAAAATAAATGTTATCGTTGATATTTGGCAGTTGATGAAAGTATCAGAAGCATAATTCTTACCTTTATTTTGAGGGCACTTATCCAGAATCAGCCATTAACTGTCTAAGGATAATACTCCTTCACAATTCAGGTGTTCTTTTTTTTTTTTTAACCTTGGTAAATGAATTTTAGATAAATTTATTATTGCCTAAAAAAAACTAGTACAGTCAATATAAACATAAATATATCTATTTTTAAAACCTGTCTTTAACAGCTTAGCACAAGTCTACCTTTTCAGTGGAGCTTTCCTGTTCTTTCAAGTCCGCTGGGATGGCCTATTCCTCTGACATTTTGGCACTTATTATGTTTTGCCTTATTAGCACTTTCATTTATTCATTCATTCACTCAATCATTCACTTTTTTATTCACTAGCAAGTATTAATTAAAGAACGTTCGGGTATTAAGCACTTTCCATAGCACTAATTATTCTGCATTTTCATACTATCCCCCCAGATAAATCATAGGCAAATGGACGTGAACCCCCAGTGTTACCTTCATAGTTAGACAAGGTTATTCCTACTCCTGCATGAGTATCTTTATGTTTCTTGAGTGGCTTTGCCCTGGCAGGTTCTCAGGAAGCATCTAATCAACTTTTGATATGGGCTTGTTTCACTTGGGTCTTGTGAGAATGAGAAGTGAGAAAGGGAGGCTGAAGAGCCTATGAAATTCGTTGAGAAAAGTAGCCTTGCAAATTCTGTTAGCCCAGGCTCTATGGCAGTTTCTATAATGAAGGTCGAGTCTTGGCTCCTTTGGCTCATAAACATCACAACCGTAGCTGAACCAAGGATGGGATGACTCAGCTTTCATTTTTCTATCCCAAATTTGTCTCCTTGCCTTGCACCTTTAACATAGCACCATTTGATTTAATGATGAAAGTACGGTCTCTACTTCCCTTGACTCTGGGCAGGGGAGAGGGTCAAACATGTGAGATTTCAGTTCAAGGACAATATCTCAATTATTTTATTTTGACTTGGTGCATTACAGAATTCCATGTTAGCTGTTGGGCCGATTAAGTTTTGTATGCCAGAACAATTACTTGTTTCAGATTTAATTCATGCCACCTCCACTAACATTTTAAGCCTGTTTGGTCAGGAGAGAAAACCATTCAGCTACTAAAAATCCTCATGCTTCCAGGCCTTTCTGTTCCTTCTTCTGTTCCCTGTAATATCATATTCACAAATCATAATCTCCTAAATCCTAAATTTCTTGGCAAGGAATTTTCATGCTTATTTCGTCCACTTTCTTTTTTGGACCTTTTATGATGCTTAAGACACATTTGAAAGAATCTCAGCTGAACTTTATTACCTTGTATTCACTGTATATTGAGTGTATACATAGAACACATCTGTCTGTGAGAAATGCTTCCAGTCTGACACAGCATGCACAAATGCTTGCTTTATGGGAATTTCATAACCTATAAACATGTCCAGTTATCAGTTATTCCATGGTAACCTTATTTTGTTGCTTAAGACTTCCATTCTGTCATGGGATGTGGATGTGAATATAAAATGGTGGTGTTAGAACAGATTTTCACAGTATAAGGGGAGGAGGTCAAATCCACAGGGAATGGTAAGCTTGAGACTGAATTAAGAAGAGGGTGCTTTTTTGCCTTTTAAAAATAAGTTGTAATATTGACATCTTCAGAGGCCACTTTGTGCCGAATGCATGCCCATTACAGATCCACGACTGGCTGATGACCCAGTGTTCTGTGTCTTAGCTCTTAGAAGAGAGGCTTATAAATGGAGCTCTACAGAGCGATGGAGCTTCTGCTAGTCCTTGTTAAGCACTTATTAAGTGCTCCGTCACTCTATGAGGCACTTTCAAGCTGGCATCCTCTCCTTTATTCTGTGTTGAAGGCGATGAGGGTTCCCATTATTCATATGGAGAAACTGAAATTCGGAGAACCTAGGAAATACGCTCCCCGTCCCACACTTATGGAGCAGGAGAAATGGGATTTTGTCTTTCATTTTTCTGAATCGAAATCCAGGGTTCTTTATGCTACAACCCAGCACGTCTAGGTGTATCATTACATCAGCACTTTATTCTAATGAGTCTCTTGCATGAAGTTCATAATAATAATTTTTATTGTTGCAAATAATTGCCCGCGGCACCATGTGTACCAAGTTTTCTACCAAGTGTCTTAACTTAATTCAGTAGGTTCTGCAAAGAAATGGAGGAGGCAAGGATTATCTACATTCTGGGCGTGGGAAAACTGATGTTTAGAGATCAGCTCATCCCAACGCTCTTGACCATTGCACTCTGAGAAGTAGCGTGTATACAGCAGAGCCGACAATCAATTAATTGACACCCTTGCTGCTGGCCCTAACAGGATACGGTCCTGTCCGGGTCAGAAATAGGCATGCGGGTTCTCTGATGATTTAACTGAATTCCATCCACTTGGCAGGGAAGCTGGTCATTTTTGTTTGGCTTCATTTTACCAAGTTCAGCCAAACTGATTTATATGAATCCTCCAATGATCTCTTCAGTATGCCTATGCCAGAAATTTTGTTAGAGAAACGTCCTTTTCATTTCACCCTCTCAGGGAGGGATGATTAAGAAAAATCAAGTGCTGGTGGCAGGTGTGTCTCCGAGAGAAGGTTTTTCCTACCTGATTATCCAGTTGTTTGGAGGATGGCAGTTCAGACTGCTCAGAGTCTAATTCCCCAAGATTAATAATAGCAAGGGAAGTTAAATGAAGTAAACAGCACGCCACTCTGTACAGGGCCCCAGTCAAAACCACACTACCCAATTCCCCTCTGCTGTTGGGGAGATAATTACTGAACCTTTGTTCACATGAAGTAAATGAATTTTGAATCCTCTGTATATTTAATTATCCAAGACTGAACCTTTGTTATTTTCCTTAAAAAAAAAAAAAAAAAAAAAATCCAGGTAAACCTCTGTGGTATATTCTGAGCACTAATTACTTCCCCAAATCTCAGCACTATTTTAACCTGCTCTTAGTAATATGCTCTAAGTGTTATTGGATTTATTAGCGTGCTTTTATAAGAGCTTCCTCTTAACAAGGATGTTTATTGTGCCAATCTACTTCTGGTTTACCGTTGACTTTCTGTTTGTCCCTAAATGTATCTTGGCCTTAAATAAATAATAGATTTCTTAGAGATTTGTGACAGATCTAAAAGAGTAGATCTGTAAAATACTGAAAGTACTTTGCCCATGGATAGGGCCCATCTATTCTTTGGAAATGGAATTTTTATGGCCCCTGTCATTATTCTCAAATAGCAAAGAAGTGTTGATTATTCATTTTGAAGAGACGGAGAGAGTTTAAAATTACCAAAATTTGTTTAAAGCACATAAACTCTACATTTGAGTACAAAGTGATTTTTTTTTAATTCTGAGGGGCTCCCAAGGTTGTATTTTGCTACAATATGAAAATTAATTGTGACAATAAAGGCCATGATTATAAGCCTTTCACACTGTCCCACTGTGACAATTAGCTCCCAATTGTTAGACCATTTATTTATTAGAACATTAAGAATTGGAGCTGTCTTGACTTGTAACTGAAAATAGATTATTATTGAGGTTGCTTATGAACCCAAAAGACACACCATAAAGTGTTTTATTGGTTGAGGATAACAGTGTGTTTCGAGATAATACAGTTGGGTCACCCAACTGATGGATTTCAGGGGCTACGTGGTAAAAGGTGTCTAACAGGTGACTTTCCTCCAAACTCTGTCATGCAGCCGGGTTTCTTTAGTGAGAATGAACTTTTAAAATAAGTGTATTGCTCGTGAAGAGAGTCTGACTTGTGGGCAGCATGATCAAAGGGATCGTTTTTTCCTTAGGAACATGGAGAGCTTGCCTCTTCCAGGAGAACAAGGTAAGGCAGACGTCTCTGAAAGTATGCAGGCTGTTTCCTAAAGAGCAACAAGGAGAATGAGGAAAAAGCCTCCATTAAACTTTCAAAGAGACATATGTTTCAAACAGACTTGTTCAGCACTAACTCCCTCCGTAAGGGTGCAGCGGCTTTTATAGATATCTCTGCACTCGGGGATGGACAAGCACCACATGCCACGAGGAGGAAGACATTACAAAGATAAACAAGAAATGCATCGAGTCCTTTCTCCTGATTTGTGGTAGTGGAAGTTAGGTGCCCCTCTCCCCATCCAACTTATCCCATGGAAGTAAGTCATTTCCTTTTCTTTGTAAGTAGTTATTTTGATTTTTTTTTTAACTCACTAGCCTTAGGTCAGGAAGATTTCTTAATATTTACTCTACATCTGTATTCAAAGACAGTATAAGGTTGTGGTTAAGGGCATGCATTGTAGACTCAAATTCCCTTTTTTCGGTACCAGGCTCAGCTAGCTGCCTATTAGCTGTGTGATCTTAGACAGGTTGCTTTAACCATCTGCCTCAGTTTCCTCAACTGGAAACCAAACTGATATTTAAAGTCTGAAGGGAGAAAGCTTTTAGAATAATAGCAGACACATAATCCATGTGCTATACACAGTAGCTGCTATAATAATACTTTATTCCCCAAAATAATTTTTGGTTACTTAAGCAACTTTTTGAGGCTTATCAGCAAAACAAAACAAAACACTGTATTTGCTGTTTCTGATAATAAACTTGTCATTTTCTTTCACCTTTGCACGTTTTATAAGAATTTCCTTTATATTTGTAAATATAGCTCAGAAGTCCATTATAGACTAAATATCTTGCTTAATTCAACATACATACTTGTCATTAAAAGGGATTAGTGAAATACCTGAATCGAAGCACTCAAGCTCCAGAAACAATATCTGAATTCCGAGAAAAGAGAATATCTTGAGGGATATAATAATAAATACTTACCTGAAAGTGTGGAAATCGTGCTCACACCCTTATCCCTGTGGAAAATCCAAGTCAAGTTCTGACTTGTTGGGGCTAAGAAAGAGTAAAAAAAGATTTCTGGCACTATATGGATTTATTTGAAATCTCAAGTCCCACAGCATTAAGTAAAGGCTAACACTGGTGATTGTTTAGAAAATTAGAGGTATAGTCTTGCTGTAAAATTGTTCTACTAGTTTTATTAATGGACCAAATTAACAAAAATACAAATGGCTCTGGAAAGAATATGGACTAGGATTTAGATAAACAGCATAACCAGAGACACTTCTTAGTTCGATTGGAGGAAAGTTCGAGTGTAAAGTCCTCTTGCCTGTTCTAGACAATTCACTTTCAGTGGCTTTGAGAAACATTTTTAATTAGATGACTTGTGGTGTGTACTTGCCCATGGGGGGGAAAAAAAAGTCATACCAGGCATTTTATTAATACCTACCTGGGATTTCAGTTTTATCAAAGTTGACCTGGGTTGGAAACCAACTTACATGCTTTTGGTCCTTTCTCTTATGATGCTTTTCTCTTCACTTGAGAAGGGATTCCCAAGTGGGAGGAAGAAGCCTTGATAGATTTCATACATATTAGATACTGCAGAACGCAAAGTTAGGATGGGCAAGTTAACATGCAGTTTCCAAGACATCACAAAATTGCCTTTTTAGAAATCACTTACCCCCTCAGAGCGTTATGAAAAACAGTCTTGGGATATGCCTTCAGCTATTTGTTGACTTATTTCCAGAAATCTGGCAAGTCTGAAATTTGGATTTGCACTGTCAAGCATCGATAGTCAGAGGCCAGTGCAGAGAGTGCAGGATGAGAACCCACTTCCCTTCTGGAGATGTTTGTTACCTTGGCCACGGTCACATTCCAACCACAGGTCTCAGTACTTTCGGGAAGCTCTAACGACACCTGCCTTACTTCCACGAAACTGGGATTTGTATTATTTGATAGGGAACTGTTAAATAGAGAAGGTTATTATTTGGTGGGTCCTCTTCTCAAATCTTTGGAGAGTGCATTATGGGAGGACATTTGTCATGTCTCACTACGTCCCTTGTGGAATATGGAGTCCGGTTCGGTTCTGGCCTTGCCTCTGCTGCGTGTCTTTGAGCACATTTCATTCCTCATTGTAAGTGGAGCATAGTAAGAAGGCCTTTTGTGAGAGGAGCGTGGTATTTTGAAGGTTAAATGAGATGATGCCCATAAAGCACCACTAAGGAAGTAATCAATATTGGTTACTATAAAATGTATGCATTCAATTTGTTATATTGTATGTTTTCGTTGAAGACTATACAACTGCCCAACACCCTGTCCAAAGGCCTTCGTTGCTGGAGGTGCTAACAGGTCTTTGGTGGGAACTCTCCCGAGCTGTGTAGGAAGGAGCCCCAACGATGGCATTGACATGAGAATCAACTCCATTTCAAGTTAAAAGACTTGTGCATTTTTTTTTAGGTCGAAGGAAAAAGAAATGTAACCTCTGTGGCCTGAGAGGCCCACCAAAGACCAAGGCTTATCCCTACAGACAGATATTCATCTGGATATGGAACCATGGCTGGTTTCATATCCACCATGAGTCATACAATTCAATGTCCAGTACCCATTCCAGGCAGAAAGTCCTTTTGTGTTTCTAACTTAAGTATCTCATAATAACGGAGTTCATTTCTGCTTTCCTGATACTTGGAGTCCCTTTCAAAACCAACATCCACTCACTTTAGTGGTGTCCTGTGGCCCAAATTCTTCACTGCCATTTTTCTTCACAATCTAAAAAGCCCCATTTAAAGTATCAAAGATAAATTAGGACGTTTCTCCAATATCCTCCATGTCAAATGAGATTTTAAGTAACATGACTGCCAAGAAATGGGTTGAAAAAGGTAATACTCCTGGGACCTGGACAACCTCTAACTATACTTAGGAAGCACATCTCTAAGTAGGCATTGGAACCCACATGCTCACTTTCCGCTGAGCTGGCTCTGGACCGAGCTAGCAGGCCTGCCCAGTCTCTCCATGGTCACAGTCTTCTCCTGACTTTCAGATCAGGGAGTAAGAAAGCTTAAGAATCACCACAGTGGCCTCTTTCGTGGCCTTCCTCAACTCCACCATCCTCAGGAGCTGTAGCCAGTTTCCTGCCACTCTGTCATCATCCTGTTACTTTTATATTTATTCATTTATGCATCCTCTCGTTGAGTATAATGTGATTTCTCTGAGCTTAAGTGCTGGCTGCAGAGGCCTTGGGCATTGGCGCAAAGCCCCAGGAGTCTAACACTGCAGAGAAGCATCATTTTTGACAAGGGTTACTAAGCGGTCCTTCATGTATGCTAGTCTGGTGGCTGATCAAGTTCTAGCAAATAATATGGGGGAGAGAATCTCAGCTCCCCCTGTGTGGAGTAGGGCTGGGGAATAGTGCTTCTGCACCTCTGTAGGTGAGCGCGTTTATAGTGGATGCTGAGACCCGGCATTGGCCGGGACGTAACAATTTTGAGATCAAAGAGGAAGCCCAGAAGAGACCTGGGAACAATAGAAAGGCACCAGACAAAACCTTCAGTCCCAGTTTTCATTTTTCTCAATCATTGCATTTCCCTACAATGGCAGCATTTTTTAAAAGAAATGTTTCCAAAGCTACAAAGCTTTGAAATATTAAAGAGAAATAAATGAACCAGAACTTGGGAAGTTCGTTTGCTCACAGGAAAATTGTGGGGTTTCTTTTTTCATTTGAAATTAATGTAGAGGCAGTTCTCCAACTAGAGTGGAAAGCTTGTTTGTTTTTGTAAATAGGCATAAAAAAAAGACCATAGAGAATGTGTACCTCACTCTTTGATGCTTAGCAGGAGGTTTGTGATTTTTTTTCATAACTTAGGCCTAAGAAAAATGCAATAGTACAATACATCACTGATACAGCAATCTGATAGATTTATAAAATGTTTAGTGAATGTATTCTGCTTAGACCAGCAGGAACACCTGCTTCTATTATTCCATCACTGATAAAATGGTAAATAGCTTATGTCAGTCATGCAGCTTGCATAAAGCCACATAGTTTTTTGTGGGGTTGGCCATTTGTATGGAATTATACAGAGTTTGTGTCCAATCTCTTCGTTAAATGATTCAGTAAAATTATAGGGTCATAAATGGACAGTGACACCATTTTAATCTTAGTTTGTTTTATCTTTTCTATCCACTCCCTACTTCTTTTGATCGCACTTCCTGCAGTATAAACTGGAAGATGCACCTTCAGGAATTAACTGTTATTGTTGTCCATGGGTAGTGGTGGGCACCTAGATGGTCAGCCTGATGTCATTTCTTTTTTCTTTTTTTTTTTCCAGTACAGTTTGATTTCTCTCTTGATCAATGAGAACTATAACTTAAAATCTGACAGTCCTATATCCTCCCACTATCCAATTTAATAAAGCAGTAACCACCAATATTTGAGAAGAAAAAGTGCAACCATATTCAGATGTCATAAAGACAGGGCTATAAAAGAACAGCTCTTGTGTTGCTCTGTGTCCCTCCACTGACCTGGGCAGTGGGAGGACACACTTTTCTCCCAGCTGAAAACACTTTCCTATTCCAGCTGGAAGGACCGACAATTCCTGTTGCCAAGTCCAAACAGCACCTGGTGTTTCTTACTCTCCTTGGACTGAAGGACTTAGACCAAATTCTTCACAGAGGTGTGAGTTCTTGCTGGGACACCACAAGTGGCGGGCATTCTGCTTTTCCTTAGAAACTTGGGAGGTAAAACCCTTAAATGTTGAGGTCTTCCCCTTTTACTTTCTTGGCTTATGGAGTGGGCCTCCGGTAGTGAAACTGAAACACAGGACACTGAATAGACTAGGATTTTACGGCTGCACGATGTAGTAGCACATAGGCAGACATCTCTCTCGTTCAGACAGACTTCTGTCGTTGGTACTGCTCTCCCCTCCTTTTCATTCTCTTTAAGTCTTATAGCTAGTCTAGTATCTGTTTTAGTGCAGACCAGCGATCTCAAATACTGTTTATCTCTTCTTACCGGTGGATGGTAAATATTTTCATGCTCACCGAGATGCATGCCTTTTTAAATCTGTGACCTAGTTTTTTACACCTTTGGCTATCAGATTCTTGAATATTAATTAGAGACCACGTCAGCTTAGATATCTACATTTAACAATGCCTGAAAACTCTATATAATTTAAAGATCCTGTATAATAGTGACTACATGAAAATGACATAGGAGTTTCTGGAGAATGATAGGCTGTTCCCTCTGGGATGAGAATTATATGCAGTTTGCTCAGTTTAACTTGATAAAATCAGGCATAGAACATAATCATTGGTTTCTGATGCCCAGTTCCTCCTCCCTGGAAGACTGGTAACGTGAACAAAGAAATTTTTGCGTCTGGTCCAGTCTTTGTCTGTCTCATGTTGCTCTTGTTCTTCCCGTCTGTATTGCAATGCCTGCATCTATCTTTGGGGCCTGTTTACTAAACCCAGAGAACCCTTCGTTTATGCTTTTGCATCTGCGCCAGCCCTTGGTCTTGATCAGTGGATTTCCACAGGAGGCTTCGCTTCTGGTATGCTCTGCACAGTGTTGGTTGCCTGCTTTCCTCTTTGGTGGCATTGGCTGAAAATGGCTGCATGTTGCTGCAGCTCTCTGTCTCAAGTGCCTGGATGACCTGGACCTGTGGTCTTTGTCAGCTGCCTCCTTTCTGCACTGTCAGCATTTGGCATTGCTGTGACATGGGGGTGGGGGAGGGGATGCAGAAGCCCTTGAGTCAAGAAGAAGTCACTTCTGAATAAAATAAGAGCTGATGTGGGATCTTCCATGGGGTAGAGTCACCGTGCTATTTGTGAAGGATGTTTTCCTCCTTCCTCTTACCTCAGAAGTAATTTGAAAGTGAGTAACTCAGTGTTTCATGCTCTCATGCACTGACTAATAAATAATCAATATAAATCAACTGGACAGGAATGAAATCATGAAGCTGACTACTACTTTGTACACTGGTGGGGTCTGAGACCGCATCAGATCTTTGCTATTGAAGGCTTCCATGAGGCAACCTCTTTTACTAACTCTAACTTGCAGACAAACCTGAATTGTTTACATTATTTGATGGTTATTTTGCTTTGCCTTCAGAAAAACTTTTTTAAAAAACCTAGAAAAATCCCATCTTTAAAAATCTCATGGTGTCTATAGGAGCATGGTGAAGATTCATCACAGTTTTCTTTTTCTGTAACAATAGGAGATTTAAATTAAGGTGTTGGAAAACTATTTGCCCCCACCATCCTAACACACTGTTTAGAGTCTTCTCCTGGATGGGTAGCATTGAACTCAGTCTCTTACTGAGGGTGTCTTGCACTGCATTCCTTTTTCAGATAACTGTGTATGGGAAGGTCCCTTTATAGAAGGGTACTCATTCATTCACAAATAGGAAGAGTAAAAAAAGTCAGTGTATTCATTTAAATCTGATTAGGATCCCCCTTCATTTTTTTTGTATAAGCCCACCTTCTTGGCAAATAATAATAATAATAATAATAATAATAATAATAATAATAGTAATAGTAATAGTAATAATAATAAAGAAATCTGGTAGTCTATAGTGTAATAAACTTTTTACCCAGGTAACATAAGAGATGAAGGAGAAGAATGCCTTTCAAAAGAGAACTTTCTTAACCTAAAATATATGAAATAAACTAAACTTAAACTAAATATATGTCTTAACTAGATTGTCTTAACTAAAATATATGTCTTAAAATATATGAGTAAAGTAGATGTATTCAATGTCTCGATAAGAATATGCATTCAGAATTAAAGCTTCTGTTCTTGGAGCATAACTATGATAGCAGGATCTATTGCTTTATCTGTTTATGGTCAACCTGACACTGGTAGTGTCTCTCAGAGTATTGAGACATGCCCTGCCCGCCTCTTCTCTAAGCAAAAGAGTTAATAAACATGAGCAGGTGTGTAGGAAGAGAGTGGAGTGTAAAAGGGAGGAAGAGAAAGGAGACAAAAGTAAGAATTGGAAAGAATTACCAAGAACAAAAAAGATTTCTCATGCTTTTCTAGAAATCCATGGAAGAGTTAAGAATCTGTTGGTCATGGGTTCTGACCTCAGTGTCTGTGAGTCTGGTAAAAGCTGGTGTGTGCTCTTAATACACCTCATGGGTATCTGAAAGAAGAATGCCAAGAAGGGGATAATCCTGGGCTGGCTGGTTTCCTTCAGCCCTTCATTCGTGCCTTCCCCTGTTCCAAAGAGCATAAGTCAAAGTGTATCTCTTCATTTAGTCAGATCTGTTAGGTAGCAAAGTAATCTTATTCAAAACTGCACTTAAAAATACGAAATCAACACCATCGCATGAAGCTCACAGTATGCTGTTTCTGAGAGTTTTTCCTCTCTGCTCATATCTGGGATGGGCCAAGTACACTAGTTTTAATCAGCTACTCCATTTCTCTAACCCAGAATCACAATTGATGAATACCTTCAGAGAGAGTGCTTGGAAGGGCAGACCCTTCTAATGACTTGTTAGCTTAACAATAAGCCACTGAAACTCCTAATTTGCCTATAAACACAATCCCACTGGCATTACCCTACACAGTACAGTTCAAAGGGCCTAATAACTGCCCTGTTCCCTGCTGAGATCTAGAAGATTAAGGATGTAAGGGGAAGTAAAGCTTCATTCCCTGTAAACTTGGCTCAAGACCTACAAATTATCTGTGGTCGCTAATTGAACTCTTTATTTCCTCCTCAGTGAAGCTCTTCAGTGGATGATGCATTTATGTGGTTTCCATTTCTGCCCTCCACTGGATGATCTGCATCCCAATCTAGAGGTGGTGGTGTCCTTTTTAACTCCCCACAGAACTTAGAAAGCCATTGCAAAGGCACAGGTAACATTCTTCTAGACTAGAGAACATCTAAGAAAGTCATCTCTTTCATTTCCACTGGACCTAGGTACTTACTGGTCTCTAGTGTCATTGGTGAATACTTTAAAAGCTCTTCCGAGCGGAAGTGTGAAGTCACTTCTTCTGAACTAGCGTGTCATTTCCTCCCAAGACCTATCCTTTGATATTCAGGTCTAAATTAAAGTAACTCTTTTGTGGCACCTATCGGAAAATTTCTTCCAATTTTTAGTATGATGCTAGATCATATGATTTATCATTTTTATAATAAAAAAAGTTTAAGTATCAACAATGGCATATGGTTCAGTATAATAGAAATGGAGACTGGCTGGTTCCCAGTCTAAATGTTATTCTCTTGTCTAAGTGCAGGCGAAGAAATGACTACATACTCTCTTCTCAGAAATTTCAGTGCCTTTATTTTTCTCAATTTTCATTGTCTCTACTTTTCTTCAATCCTGTTTTCTCTCTTTCAACTTCTATTTGTAATGAATAGGAGTACTAAACAGAGAACCCTTGGGGTTGTGGTCTTTCCCTGCCCATCTATTGTAAGGGGGAGACATTGTTCTATCCCAGATGAACAATTCACTGCCTTTTTTTGTAGCCAGGCTACACTCAAGAAACATGGATGGTATCGGTAGGGTGCTTCTCTGCAGCAGTAGATCTCTCATGTGGGTGGCTAAAATGAAAAAGAAAACCTGAAAAAGTTCTGACTTAGCAAAATAAATTTTAAAACATTGCTTCTTTGATTATTGAATATGTAAGCAGGCAGAAAATAAGAAATCCCACTGTGGAATTTACTACTGTGAAATACTATTCCTTATAACATTTTTTAATTTTTTTTTATTTTTAAAGATTTTTATTTATTTTTTGACAGAGAGAGACAGCGAGAGAGGGAACACAAGCAGGGGGAGTGGGAGAGGGAGAAGCAGGCTTCCCGCTGAGCAGGGAGCCCAATGCGGGGCTCGATCCCAGGACCCTGGGATCGTGACCTGAGCCGAAGGCAGACGCTAAATGGCTGAGCCACCCAGGCGCCCCTCCTTATAACATTCTTTATTAATGACTATAGAAACACAATTCATAATACAGTTTCAAAAATGCTGGTTAGAAGATGTCGTAAATATATGTGATTCTTTTAGGCAAGGAACTATAGAACTGAGTCTTCTTTCCCATATTTTACCCCTGATGTATCAGTACTAGATTGTCCTCATTTATAAAGTCTAATTATTAAAACTTGACTGGTCCTCAGGAGTTCTCTCTATAAGTCTTCATGGCTATATATTTAACTTTTCCTGTAAGAGTTGAGTCCTTTCCAATCAGTTCGCCCTTGGTTAAGGATTGGTGGAAAAACATCATCCTGAGGTTGAATATTTCACCACTGGCCAAATGGTTACAGACCATCCCTGATTCAAGCTTGTCCTAACCTGTGTTTGTTCTCATGCCATGCACACGGAAGAGGGAAAAAAATAACTCTGCCCTTTTTTTTTTTTAATCTGTTCTTTTTGGGAAACAGCCAAACATCCTTTCATAATCAAATGCCTGTATATCCAGAGGCCATTGGCTACAATCCAAACATTTATTGGTCATTGAACACCTTGCATGAGGTAATTTTCAATTATCTTATTAAACCGGAACAGGGATCTGGTCATGTTTCCTTTGATTATAAATGTAGCTCATGTTCTTATTACTGTTAATAGCGGTGCTCATGGGGTGCCAGCAGTTTTCTGGGCACTGTCCCATAGGAAATGCTGCCCTGTGTCCTTTGTGAAGAAAGGCACCAGGAACAAAGAAGCTGAGGGTGGGACCCTTTCAGTCTTTGTTTATTTCAGAGGACGGAGGCCTGAGATGGGTAATTGCATGTGACCAAATATGGTGGTGGTGTTTGATGGCATGACTGAAGTTTGAGATGGCTATGATGGAGTCCTTGGGAGGAAAGTGGAGAATATGGAATGTCTTGAGGGAAAATAACTATCAATTATTTTGTTGATACACAGCTTTGTCTTTGGACACATGCTTAAGCAGTGGCAGATCAGACCAATGAAGGGACTTGAGAAGCATAAAACTTCTCATCCCAGGACTTCGAAGTTCACCCGACTGAGACATTCATTTAAGTGTTTCCTGCTTTCAAATTAAATAATTCAATTGCTTTATTTGCCTAGAAATTTCAAGGGTAGGGCCCATGCCATAAGGTGCAGATGATTGTTTTAAAAAAGCTTAAAAATGTATAGGCATAAGTTTATGGTAAGGGGGAGTAGAGGAGCCCCATTGAGTGATTCTAAGATGGTACTGAAGGGATAATAGCTGATAAGAGGAGCAACAATAGAAATAGAAAATCTTAGTGCCCATAATGGGAATTTATCACAGAAGAATAATTATTTTCTCATTCTAGTGGCCTTTATACTAAAAACAAAAACAACATCTGATCTATATGAAATATAAATGGTTATTATATATGTTAAAATCAATACATGTTTTAGGTTAAAGGGGTTTGTTTCATTTTTATTTATTTTACTTTTCATTACTACATTTTCATAATTTTAAAAGATGACAAATCACTTCCCTGTCTCTGATCTTCTTTGAGTAAAGCTCTAGCTTAATAGAAAAAAAAAAAGGTACATAATATAATTAAATATTTCTGTGACTTATGTCTTTTGTAATGTGGGAAAGCCCGGTTTATTCAGATCACAAGCTTATTTGGAAGCAGAAAGTGCAGAAAGTTCAGTGAGATTGATGCATAAACTATGATTCCAGCAGAGTCTGTCCCTGAGCCTTTCTGTTCTACTCCAGTTGAAAACTACAGAAAGGAGTAAGAATATGGACTTCCAGAGCCTACTAGAATGGAACTGCATCACTCCATACCCTAAGTGAATTTTACCAAAAAGCTCAGTACAGCAAGCAGCTGGAGAGGATATCACTGTTAAAACATCAAACACATTAAAGTATTCTGCAAGGAATTGAAGTGCCAAAGGAAAGAATGCATTGAGTTCGGAATGACGGGGTTACTTTACTGCCCTGTTTCTTGGTAGCTCCAGTGTTGCCAGTCCCAGGTCTGGTTGCTGGTTTTTGTTTTGTTTATTCTTTTTGGTTTTTTTCCAAAACTGCATAAATAAAATCAATTTATAAATATTTCATTAATCCTTTTCTGGTCTAGTGTCATGAAGCTGCATAAGTCCAAGGAATTAAAAATAATAAATAAAGGAAACTCTTGAAGGAGTCTTCCTGTGGTACTAAAATTTACCAAGTGTGACCAAGCTCATGCAGCTTTTCTGCTCATAGTTAAATTGTAGTGACAGCTAAAGTTTCCAGAAGCTTAGATTGGATGCAATACATTTAGCTTATTTAAACTTTTGGTGAAACTCCTCGATTTTGACATCATTTATCCATCCCTTTCAGATATGCCCCAGTGTTTCAGGCTCTTTTTTCTCACACCAAAATGATTACTACCCACTCCTAAATTGTCCCGTCTTCCTGCCTTCGGGTGCTGGTTGATTTAATCCATCCTAAATGCAGTCCTTGGATTAATAACCAGAATATGCTCATTATTTTTATCTATCTCCTGGTTTAGACAACAGAAAATTTATGACTCACCATTGCAGTCCAGACTTCTTTTGTAGTTCTTCAAGGTTCATTCTGTAGTCATCCCAAAAATGGGCCTAAACCTACCTTCTAGCTCAGGAAGGAAAAAAAATACCAGCTCTGCTCAGTGTTCTTGGGTCTCTTGTGGATTTCATGGATGTGCCTTCGGAGCCTAGACTTCAAACCAGTCCTTCTTAGTGCCCCTGGTTGACCACTTCCTGTTAGCCGGAGCTCACACTTTGGCTGAAACCAAGTTTCCATCTTTGGTTTTGGCCTATTGGTTTTCAACTAGGGGTGATTCTGCCCTCCAGGAAACATTTGGCAAAGTCTGCGGTCATTTTTGTTGGTCCCAATTGGGGACTTGCTATTGGCATCTAGTGGGGAGAGGCCAGGGATATTGCTGAACATCCTGCAATGCACATGACAGCTCTAAAAACAAATTTTCCAACTCAAAGTGTCAACAGTGCCAAGGTAGAGAAACTCTTTGGTCCCATTGCTCACTACGATTTGTCTACACTTCAGACTGGCTCTTTTAATAAGGTTACCTGCCACTTCTTGAATGTGAATTGCTTGCCCCCCTCCTCTTTGCCTTTGCTCCTGCCCCTTTCTGTTTGAAATGTCTTTCCGACAACCCACAAGTGCTTTTTAATCTATTGAAATTCTGCCCACTTTTTAAAACTCAGCTAGATGCCATCTACTCAAAACCAAACAAACAAAAAAAACCCCACAAACAAACAAACAAAAACCTTCCCGGGTCATTCCACTTGCTACTGATGCCCTCTCTTCTAAATTTCTATAGTGTTTGGTACTCAGTCTGATGCTGTTATGGCAAGTCACCTTGTAGGGTGGTTATGTCTGTCTGATTTCCCATTTTAGATAGTTCTAGATATTTAGGTATTTTATAGCTTGATGTACAGTGTAAAGCCAAGCAACACAGCACCCTGAAATTCTATAGAGTTTTGCATGTTTTTAATCATAGCAGAATCACAACTTAGAATTTATCTTTTTTATCATAACATTATGATATGCTTTTTTTTATATTGCTACAAAGTCTCCAAAATTATTTTCAATATAATAATATTCAACTGAGTCGATATGCTCTAATTGACTTTTAACTAGTTTCCTCTTACTTTAAAGTTAACTGGATTTTAGTTTTTGACAAAATAATACCAAATTGAATATCTTTGGTATGTAGCTTTTTCCCCCTTTCATCTGCAGCATTCCCTTTGAACTAATTCCAAGGAATGGTCCAAATGGTGTGGTGTGTTTTTATTGCTAGTGATATGTATTGCCGAAGTTATTCCAAAGTGACTTACCAGTTAAATAGTCAGCGACAATATTTAAGGAAACCGTATACTTGAGTCAGAAGGCCCAAGTTCAAGTGACATTCTGATTTTCATTAATTATATGGTCTTAGGCAAACCACCTAATCTGTTTGATCGTATTTTCTTACCTGTGGAATGGGGATAATGAACCTGCATCATAGGGCCATGAATATCAAATCAGATAACATCTTTGGAAATAAGTTGTAAACCATAATTACCAACGTTCATTCAATAAATATTTAATTAAAGACTTCTCTATCCCAGATTCTGTACCAAGAACTAGGTAGGGATACAAAGACACACACTGTCTTGGTTTCAAGGAGTTCTTCATCTAGTGCTATGTAATTTTCAAAATATTATTATTTTAGGTACTAAATTGAGAAGACATTACTTTTTATGAGGTACAAGGGATTAAAAGTAAAAGCTGTCCATGTAACAGGAACTACAAATATGAAAAACCCACTAATTTAATAAGGTCATTATTAGATTTCTTTTTATATCGCCTGGTCAGTTTATCTCTCTAGCCTAAACCAGAACTGCATTTTCTTCTGGAATATAGTGTTAGGGGTTTTGTGTGTGTGTTTGTGTGTTTGTTTTGCCCCCTCATATGTTATGACAGCACTTTCCTCCTGCTCTACTCAGTTGTGAACTTTTGTTCTTCATTCTGCACTGCCCCCAACCCTGGGAAAATTCAAAGCATTTTTAAAAAAGTTCCCTTTGCTACTGATGGCATTTCTTTATCCTCTTCTGAGTCGCGGGTCTCCAGAAGCTGCGTGAGGGCATGGCCCCACTTGTGGCTGTTTTGTGACTCTCCCATCAAGACTGCTTTGCTTCAGAGTAGCTGGGAGTATTTGGGAACTCCACTGTCCTTAGATCTATCTTTCGGAAATAGGTAATGATTTTCCTGCCTTTGAATGTAGACCTGTGGTGAGCCCTTTAGCTCCTCATCTCCAAGCTTGCTGGGCCTCAGAAGCTGAGGATACAGAAGTCACCATAGGAAAAGACATCAGAACTGGCAGTATCAGAACTGCTGGTGTGAGCTGACAGTGCAACAGGAGTCCTGGCCTAAGGACCAGAAGCCACAAAAACAGATAGTTCACGAGCAGGGGCAGCTTATGTGGATGGAAGTAATAAAAAATGTTACCACTGTGTCTGTGCTCCCAAAAGACTCCAGACCTGCAGAACGCATAGTGTTTTTTTCTACCTGATCTAAATTCTGCCTTCAGCTACTTGACTGACTTAATCACATCTAGGATCTTAAGGATTTTAGAGAAAAATTTCCTTGTTTCCTGATTGAGCTCTGGAGTCATGCCCATCTCTTTCTAGCCTCTACCCATTGTTGCTGCTACAATATACATATAATTCTTGACTTATTCTTTTCATATTGGTCATAAATGAAAATCAACCTTCCTCTTCTGATGGGTATTTTTTCTTTCCTTCATTTTTACTTTTCTCAGACTCGAGGAGAACAAATTATATCCTTAGTTGGAGGCCCATGCTCTGTGAATATTTTAGTCTTTCCAGGCATTTTAGTTATATGTGCAAATGAAAAAAAAGCAAGCTTACAGATTGCAGGTGCATGGGAAGGAGTAGAAACATTAGGTTAAAGTACCTCCCACAACTCACTTCATTCCAGCAACAAACATCTGTTTCCTTTTCTCTCCTCCAGGTCAGCAAAAAGAATAAATGAAAATTTAGTTGGTGAAGAGAAGTAGAAATCTTTATTAATCTCTTGTCTTCTTCCTTTTCTTAACCTACTAAGTATGTCAGTATTTGGTATTTTCTTATTTAATATTAAACTTAAACCACAGGGCATCCCTCTGAGAGATATTGAATATAATATACTATATTTATTATATTTATTGTAAACCTAGAATATCAATTAGTAGGTTGCTTCAATTATATCATCAGTGGGTCAGTGACAAAAGAAGAAAAATTCAACCTCTAATGAAAAATCTTCTTAACTTCCTACACCAAGCATTTCTGCTTCAACACTCCTGTCTTTTGCCCATTACTGACAGTTTGTACTTCAACTCTAAGAAACAGCTGAGACTTTAACCTACAATCCTTTCTAAACCTGTATCTTTGCTTTAAAATTTCTTTTTGGGAATTTAATTATTGTCCTGACACAAATATAGTACAAGAAATGGTACCCTCTCAGAGAAGAATACTCCACAGAGAGGAATGGAGGGGGGACAATTTGAGTAGGGTTAGCTCTCCCAGCAGCGGCAGGCAGAGCTCTTGGATTCTGATACTGTCCCTTCCTCATGAATTACTGGGTCTACAGAAAACAATATACTTTTAAACAATAAAGGTCGTGGAGAACTGCCTTTTGGGTGTAAAGTGATGGGTGTCTATGGTAAGAACAGATAAGAAATTTGAATGGTGGAATTCCCTTTTCCCCCCTCCTGCCTTCAATCCCTAAAATATGCCAAAAGAAAATTCTCTGACTTATGCAGTATGAATTCAGTGTCCTAGTTTTTCCTGAGATATGTCAAACACTCAAATTTCATCAACAAATCTATTTTGTAACCGAGGCACATAAGACTATATTTATGCCCATACGCACATTTCTCATGCTGTAGATGGACAGGCTCCATGAAGAGCCTTGGAGCTCTGTTGAAATGATGCCAAGTCCCCTTCATATAATCTGGTAGGGAGAGTTTATCTGTAATTTTTATCCATAAGTGGAGGCGTTCCCATTCTCACTGTTAATCTTGTTGAGGAGATTGCATTCTTTCCAGGTAGATTCTTTACATTGTTGCACAGACAAAATTGTTCAGGGTCTCACATAGGCCTCCTTGAAAAATCCCTGAACTCTGCAGAGGGACATAAATCCACATAGGCAAAGGACAACAAGGAGGAGAGGCAAGAGAACATGCTTGGAAATCATTTCTCACTAGTATTTAACAAGAACAAAACCTTTTCTTTTCCTTCTTGTTCCTGGATTGGATATTTTCTGACCTTTCAGGCTTAACCACATCCTTGCCTCTTTGACCAAGCCTTTTATTTATTTTTGTCCTCTTAAATGTTTCTGTCCAAATCGTATATATTCTTCAAAGTTCACCTCAAAGCCCATTTTGCCTTCATGGAGATATTTTTGATATTGTTAATCTTAGTCATATTAAATACTTGATTTAATCTTCTCTCCTACTATTCTGGATGTAAATCACATGCACACACATAGAGGCTGTAGCATATTTGAGACACAGACTATGTCTCTTAGAGCATCCCACTGAGTAATCTGTGTACCTTGTCTTCACTGTGGTTTCTCCATAGCCTAGCTCTCTCATATTTTCTGCCCAAGATATTCATGGTCCTGCATGTTAAAATTTCTCAGTCTGCCAGTTCTGCATTTCTGATTCTGCCTGTTTCATATTCACACTGTTCCATTTCTCTCCTTCTGGACAGTATATATCCTTTGCATCCTGTAAGATGATGCTCCCAATTTGTCTTTTCTAGAAAGTTCTCCTTGATTAATACTCTCGCTTTCAAAAACATTTTCGATTTGGTTTGCTTCAGCACTTATTGTTGCTCTCTGTGATACGGAGCCAGCCATCATGGTCCTATTTAATTGCTCTTTTGGATTGTACGATACTCGTTTCTTTCAGCTCTCAAATTCCATAGAGCTCCCAGGATACCTTTGTTACCAGCTATATGGGAGCACCTCTGCAGCAAGCACTTCTCTTCTTTTTTGTATTTTTAAAATCAACCTCAGCACACGTCAAGCATACAATAACTGCTTATGAACCAACTTCATCCACACAGGTAGAAAACTACACAAGATGACCTAGGTTTCACTGTGCATGATTTAGGTTGAACATGAGGAATAAATTCCCTGATTATAAAATTGATTGAAGGTGAGAACAAGGTATTGAAGAACAATAAGGACTCTATTCCCTGGAGATCTCTAAAGGGAAAAAAATAATTTATCTTGGATGGAGTTAGGGCACTAGACTAGAAGATGTACTGAGATTTTATCTGGCCCCAGGATTTTATTAAACTCTTCATTGATAACATGACTTTCATAACATGTTTTTCTGGTAAGGAGTTTCTGGCTTTATTTTTTCTGTTAAAAAATACTAAGTAAAAATAACATAGGAAAGCTTAAATTATTTTTATAATTAAATATAGACTTGGAGTAATTGAAACATGGAGGAACTACATGTTTCTGTGATATATTTGTCCAACACTATCGAGTACATTTTGTTTTGTTTGCTTACCCTCTTCAAAAATCCAAGGGAAAAGTATAAAAAATGTTATATTTTCCTGCCTAGTGAAATGGCAGTATTTCTATTAGAAATAGATTCTTACTATTCTTACTCCATCACAAGAATTAAGTTTCTCATTTTGTAGAGATCAGAGAAGCTAAAAAGTGAATCCAACAGTTTTTTCCTAGAATTTAATACTTTCTAGTTATGAATATTAGCATTTGTGCCTGTATGCATATTTATTCTGAGATTTATGTTTTTCCCTTTTAATTCATTTATTTTTGGTTGTTTTAGTATGGTTTCCAATTACAGCAATGAGGTTTCTGGAGAGAAAAAAAAATTAACTACCAATGAGATGAGACTTTGGCTTTGCTTTCCTGAATAGCTTTTATTTTTATGTGATTCTTACTAGCGAAATGGTTCTAAAAGTTGGTACTTCATACTTTCAGGCAAGTGTATGCAGGACGATATAATTAAGAACCCTATTCATGTTAATTGATTGATACAGATTTTATAAATAAAACTTTAGAGTGCGAATCTCTTTTATCTCAGACTATGGAACATTGCCACTGATAGCTAGAAATATTAAATGCATGTTCCTGGAAAATCCTCAAAAATCACTTATTTATGAAATAATAGTTTTGAATAGATAGCTATTAAAACCTCTATCGTAATAGGAATTGTCACTTTACTGGTAATGGCATAATGTGGGCTAAATTCTGTCCTCTAAGACACAACTACAGTGTAATAACAGCCTGATTGGACGTGAACCCTTACATGTTCCCTAAGAATTCCTAATTGATATTGCATGACACAATAGAGAATTTGTCATTCCAACTCTGTGTATTTTTTTTAGAGTGGTCGGGGAGAGGTAGAGGGAGAGAGAGAATATCTTATGCAGGCTCTATGCCCAGCATGGAGCCCAACTCGGGGCTTGATCTCACGACCCTGAAATCATAACCTGAGCCAAAAGCAAGAGTTGGATGCTTAACTGACTGAGCCACCAAGGCACCCTTCGGTTTGAGTATTTTCTACCTGTGGAAAGGGGTTAGCATGCCCAAAATAAAATATCCCATTGAAACATTTGAAGGAAGATGTGTTTGGATTCATATTAACTGTTTCCAATTGTTCAGAAGAACAAGGACACCAAGACCTTTCTTTTGAACTATGTTGCCACGTTAGATATCACTACTCCCCCGCCCCCTGCCATCGAAGCCCCATCAGATCAGCGATGCTATTGTCCGTGAAAATATCACCTTCATTTCTGAGGACAACTTTTAGAAATTCTAAATCAACCTGGTTAGTATGAGTGCCTTTCTGAAAAAAAAAAAAGAAAGAAAGAAAGAAAATGAGATTTGGCATAAAGGGGAGCTAGAAAAAAAGAGTCATTAATAAGTCTATAAACATAACTTGTGTTTGCTAAAGATCAGAACTGTTTTCAAACTTTCCTTGATGGAGGACTTCTCTGTCTTCCACAGCATGTTTTCCTTCTTATTGATGGTTTCAGTTCCCCTGGAATTACACACACACACACACACACACACACCACGCATGCATGCTTTACTAATGCTGAAAGTTTGTAAGGACATAGATTGTCAAATACCAAAAGATGAATCAACCAAAGCAATGCAGGATGTGTTTTCAGAAATCCACTTCTAATTACACACAAAATTAGTTCAAGAGGAACCAAGGAAGTCGATATTTACCTAAAACTTTACAGTTTATGTCCTCTGCAAGCATTTCCCCACCTAGTGCCCCACCTAATCTTGTTGCTAGGCCTCCACATAACCTAAAAAGTAATTGATGTGGTTCCCCCTTTGGCCACAACTATCCCAGGGAAAGGGCTGATAAGCAGTGAGATTATTAGCAAACAAGAGGAAGAAAGATCAGAGGCTTAACAGCTTTTCACCTGGATACGTTCCTCAGAAAAATCCAAGAGTGTGCCATAAAGAATCATAATTGATGACGTGGGAGCCTTCCAAGCCTGCGAGGTACTGCCAATGGGCAGTGTGTTAACCACTAATCCAGAGAATTTCCACAGAGCTATTTTCTGAGGCACTGCAAATAAACTGTTTATTTTTAAGGGACAGTCAGGGCAGTTGAATATTTTCACAAACATTTCCATGGACTCTTTGCTTTCCCTCCCCTACATTCCTTTCTATAAAAATATTTATATTTCTCTGTTGATGACTTTTAATAGAATATGTTAGTATAGTTGCAAGATTCTTTTTTCTATTTAGGAGGCCCTAAATTTGGATATATATGTATATCCTAATATATATTCTATTAAAGGTCATCAACAGAGAAATATATATATATGGGGATGGGGTGCAGATGGAAGAGAGATGCTTAGGAAAAGTCCTTTTGGAGTTAAAACACTTTCATTTGAATATTTCCGTGATCATTGATCTTCCACTCAGGGCTCCATTTATCACTTTAGACAGCCCTGCTCTTGCTTCTGTTTTTTAATATGTTACCAGAGGCTTGTCCTACTATACACAAATCAGTTACTTTAGCATAAATTCGCCTTTGTTCATGGGTTATCAGTTATTTTACCTATGGGGCCAGGTGCTATGGATTATAGAAAATAAGATAAAAGCTCTCCACCCACAAGGTACTTACAGTCTCATTGGAAGGACAAATCATATATATATATATATAAATTATAATATAGTGTATTAAGCACCAGCTTAAATTGATATTGTAAGGCACTGCATTGTGCATGGTGAAAGTCCAATATCTGATAAGAACAGTCAGAAAAAAAGACAAAGAAGAAAGAAGTCCATGTGACTGGCTCATCAAGGAAAAACATCTAGGCTAGGCATAAAGGTAGTCTAGGGGTGGGCGCCTGGGTGGCTCAGTCGTTAAGAGTCTGCCTTCGGCTCAGGTCATGATCCCAGGGTCCTGGGATCGAGTCCCGCGTCGGGCTCCCTGCTCTGCGGGAAGCCTGCTTCTCCCTCTCCCACTCCCGCTGCTTGTGTTCCTGCTCTCGCTATCTCTGTCTCTGTCAAATAAATAAATAAAAAATCTTAAAAAAAAAAAAAAAAGGTAGTCTAGGGGTGATGTGAGTAATGAGATAGATAGCCTTAGGGAAGGGACCAAGGTAAGAATACTTTTTTTTTTTTTTAAGTAGTCCCAATATATTGGTGTAAGATCAGTCCATTTTTTCACTGTCTACCTGCAAATTATGTAAATTTATATAGAGATATGCTTTGCTGCTTCAGAGTCATCAAAACTGTGATTTTTGTGGGTGATGGGTAAAGAGCGCTACCGGAGAGAAACTCTGAGAGAAACTTCATGAGATGCTGATGGAGAAGGTGAATCTTTATTTCCTTGTGTTCATAGGAGTTGCTTCTCCGAAAGCATTTTATTAAATCTTTTGGTGAAAAATTCTTGTTTAACATCCAAGAATGAGACTAGAGGAGAAGATAATCTTCTCAGATAGGAAAATAAGAAGATAAAGATAAATTTAGTTTTAGAGGGAAATCTTCACTTTCTGGATAATTAAAGTGTTTTTCTCTGATAAGGAGCTGAGAGTAACAATTTCCGGGTCTTATGATAATCTAGTTTGTCTCTTTTAATGATGAAAAAAAAAAAGAAATCCGATGAACTGGCTCCTGAAATAGTGAGAAGCGAAGCGGGAGAGAATTGGGACAAAACAGGTGTGGGAAATGTGGGAGCTCCCGTCATGTCACCGATTTGGAGTGGGAGAATATACCAGTGTTTGAAAGAGGCTTGCCTGGAAAATACACTTTCAAGTTATTTTTTTTTTTTTTTGAACACTAGAAGCTTAACTTTAAAATGCAAGGTATTTGTCAACATTATCTGAAACACCGGACTGGAGGCAAATGTTCGAACATATTTGTTTTCTTACAATTAAAGTTAAGCTGACATGTTGAAAAGATGGTCTTCAAAGACATTCAGAGGCTGCTAAATTTTTGTCAATAATTAGTCTTCACTTTGCTTTTTAGACAAGGAGTCATATTTTTTTTCCTCCTCGTATTTGCCAAGTAAGGATTTTCACTTTTAAATTTCCTCATCCTGGTGTTTGCATTTAAGCATTTCAAACAGACTCTTCACCCTCAGCCGCCATGTGTAGTACTGTATTTATGCATTCAACTTCTTACTCAAGTGATGCTATTTTTTCCTGCCTCAGCCTGACAGCCACTAATAATAACACATGAGGACAGTCAGACAAAATGAAGACAAATGCTGCTTGTCGCAGCAGAATCATAATGTCTCCAGACTCAGTAAAGACAGTCTAACTGTATGTGGATGCTCTTTATAGCTTATTTAGACCTGTGGTTTTTCCCTGTGGTTTTTTTTTTTTTTAAAAAGCACAAACATTGTGCAGAAATACATTAAGGCAACATATGGGCCTGTTAGTTAGCCAAAACAATGTGGAACCATGGAGAATAGAGCTTGCAAAGCACAGATGGATACTGTAAAAAATTCATGAGTGGCATAACAGATCTAAAAGGTAAATTTTAGTCAAAATTCAAGTGGAAAGCCTAGGAAATACTTAAGAATTTGGCTTTATGAGGTTTTTCAAATCACACAAGATGAAACATTGTGAATATTCTGCAGATTTGTTTATGCCATAATGTGAAAATCAGAGCTCATCATTCAACAATAATTATGTCTATATAGATTCATGCCATCAGAAATAGATTGCTGATAAACAATAGCGCTTTGCTTCTATTTGATGTAAATGCCACGGTATTAAATATCCATATTATTTCCAGCTCAATATTAGAAAGTGTCAGTCATTGTGACAAGTCAGACAAGAGGAGCTCATTGAGCAGTCCTCTGTGTAGCCAAGTGCTGTTGAATAACCAGGTTTTCATGCTATATTACTTTGTTGTTATAATTGAGTTCTAAGCAGTAAATTGGCAAATCATTTTGTCCCTCTTTTACATTTGGTTCTTTTAACCAAAACTGAAGCCTCAAGGAGACACTGGATTCTTGCGCGCAACACAATCGATATGCACCTTGAATTTTGCAGAACACTTGTCTTTTGAAGTTGTCATTACTATGGCTTGTCATTGTTGTCTTAGGGAGCAAAAAAAAAGTTCTCCAAATCTGTGGGACCAGCCTAATAAAGGTATGTCTTTGAGTCTCACTACAGCCGATCTCATTCATAAAATTTCCTTAAGAGTAATTCGTGAGCAAGAGAATTCTGCCTAGTGAAATGATTCATCTGGGTCCTAAATTTTCAGTGGGGTGAAATTTGGAGAAAAGCAGAAAGGAAACAGGACTGTTCAGTACATCAACCTTAGAAGCATTTCCCATTCAGAAGCTTTCAGATGTCTGGTTGAGAATGATGCCATGTGGAATTGAGTTATGTTTTGTCATTTTGTTGCTAGAAAGGCAAAGCATAGTAAACTATTCTCTGTGTAAAGGTTTAAGTGATTTTCCAACTGATCCACTAGATACTTTAAAAATCTTAAACATGGGATAGACAAGTTATATTGGACTTTCTTTATAGTTAATGAGATTGTTTTTGAAGAGATTTACACAGGACCTCATGTACCTTGAAAAGATACTGGTACATTATTTAAACAACCAGAAAATTATTTGACACTAAGAAGAGAGATGATTAGATTGAAGGTAGACATTATGAGCAGAAAGTAAATGAGATCACTTATTGAATTGGACTAAATTTTGAGGGTTTTTTTTTTCTATAGGTAACATAAAACAGAGTAGGTTTTGTAGCTGGCTCTCTATTCTTGGCACTAACGTCCTTGTCGGGACCTGGAGACAGCAAATTGAACTTTCTGATAGTTGTCCTAATAGCCCTTTTAGGTGGTTTTTGGTGTCCTTAGTGAATTAAAGTTTGCATTAGTGAACCCACTGAGCAGCGGCCAAGACTAATTCTCGGCTCTGAATGATATTTCACACATTGTCAGTTCTTAGTAAGTGTTATACGATAACATTTTGAGATCCTCATCTGAGAGTTGATGGGGAAATATCAAATAGCATATATGAGGTTTGCCAACTAAGTTGAGCCCAGTTCAAAAGTAGGTCGTAAGGTATAAAGATGACAATGTTGTGTCTCCTTTAAATATAAAAGATAGATTTACTCCTAAAATTTCACAGTGAGTCTAAGAAAGATGCCAAGCAAGAGAAAAGAATGAAGAGGAGAAAGAAAGGAAAAATAAAGGGATAAAGTTACAGGGTATAAAGAAAGAAAGTAGAACTATCTTTCCTTCCCTACTGATGATACCCCATCACTATGGAGATCCGAAGAAAGGTATGGAAAATGTCAGATGTATTAGAAATGGGTGTGTGTGTGTGTGTATTTATATCTTCTATTAAAACACAAGCTTCATGAGGGCAGTCTCACTTTTATTCATTGCTATGGTCTCTGGACCAAGAAGAGTACCTGCTACAAAGTAGAAATTGAGTATTTGTTGAATGAATGGATTTCTTAGGAGGCAGTTTTCCATGTGTTCCCACTATTATCTAGGAATTACAGTAGCCCCCCCCCCAAAAAAAAACCATGGGGGATATATTCCAAGATTCCTGAGTGGATGCCTAAAACTGTGCATAATGCTGAACCCTGTATATACTTTTTTTTCCCCTAGACTTACATACCTGTGGTAAAATTTAATTTATAAATTAACAACAGCTAATAATAAAATAGAACAGTTATAACAATGTACTGTAATAAAAGTTACACGAATGTGGTCTTTTTCAAAATATCTTATTGTACCGAATTCACTGCCCTTATAATGTGAGGTGATAAAATGCCTATGCTACGATATGAAGAGACGTGAATGATATGGGCATGGCAATATAGTGTTAGGCCACTACTGACCTTCCAAGCATAAGTCAGAAGAAGGATCATCTGCTTCTAGATAGCAACTGATTGCTGAAACCATGGGAAGCAAAACTGTGGATAAAGGGGGACTACTGTATAGATTTGTTGATGTCTCTTTAAAAATATTAGTTTGGTCAATACTTAGCAACTAAGACTGCTGCAGAGTAACGCATTATAGCTCAGAGAGGGAACATCTGGGGTGGATGAAGAGAATGGGCTAGAGAACTTTCTAAATTCAGTAGAATGAATTTGCTTCTTTCCTCTGGTAGAGGAACCCATAATAGATCGTTTGGTTTATTTGGTATATAATGTTTGAGGAAGGGACCATCCAGCAAGAAACATTTGGTAGGGACATACTTAACATTTCTGAGAAAATGAAGAGTCCATGACTTGTCTGTCTCTATAGTATGAAGGGTGGAATCACTGGACATTGTGAAGGCAGGTGAGAATCCTGCACCAGCAGTTTGGTGGGCAAGTTGGATTGCCTGAAGCAGTCAGGAATTACAATTTCAGACCAGAGTAACCAGAGACCAAGAAGGGCACAGAATTTATTGACAGTCAAGACATTTTGAATTGATTCTCCCTGCTTCCAGCATCTTTTTGCCTTTTTGTGGGATTCAAATTATTTAATTTAATTTTGCTTAATTTATGCACTACCACTAGATTCACTCCAGGGAGATGTGAGTTGTAATTGTTTGCCTTTGACATTGTCTTCCAACACAACAATTTTGCTCAAAAACCCTTACTGAAAGTCACCAAAAGCAGAATCTGTAACAGGAAAGGCACATTCTTAATTCTGATCCCACCTTGATCAATGTCAGAGTAGCATGCTTGAGAAGTTAAGTTAATATACATATTAATATCCACTATGTTCATTATTCCTTGTATAATATATATGGCATTTTTAAGGAAATATTGAAAAAAAAGAAAACGTACTTTAACACACATATAATGAGCACCTATTGTATGCCAGGCACTGAGTGATTCATTGGGAACAAGTAAGTAGTCAAGAGAGGAAAACAGACTTTCAGCAAAGAGTTACAGATGTGATTGACACTAAGGAAAGGATGCTACAGAAGTTTATAAGCAAAGATATTTAACTTAGGTCAAAAGCAAGTCAACAGAGCTTGACAAGATCAAGGAAATTATGCTGTAGTGAGAAGGAGTGACTTGAAATAAAAAAACAAATTTCCTTCCTTCCTTCTTTCCTTCCTTCCATAATTGAATAGTTAACAAATATTGATCGAATGTGAATCATAAGTCAAGCAAAGTGCTCAACACACAGTAAGCATGGTTCCCATGAAGGAGACACAACACTCATTAAATGATCACACATACAAACAAAATGGGAACTTTAACAAGTGTTCCCAAGGAGAAGCACATAGTACCACATGAACGTGAATTGATTTGGTCTGGTTTGGGAGGTCAAGTGTCTTTGAGAAAGTGATACTTGAGCTGAAATCTAAATAGCATGTGTAAGAGACTGACGATAGGAAGAAGCATGCCAAGTGTGAAGGGCTTAAAAGAAAGCTCACGTGGTTGCAGCTGAGAGAACCAAAGGGCCAGAGAGGCTGACTGGGGCCACCCCAGTATAACCTTGAGAGCCAAGTATGGATGCCTAAGACTAAGGGCAAGCGTGCCTTTGAAGGGTTTTGAGCAGAGTATTGTGAGCAAATGCAGCTACTCTGACTACAGTCAGAGGAGCAATTAGACGGCAGCGAGCCTGGAGGTAGAACACTGGTGGTGCAGGGACTTGCAGGGACCTAGGCAGTGCATAATACGAGTCCAAGTGGGAATGTGCTAGAACTCACAGAAGAAATTGACTGGAGATATTTAAGAAATATAATTGATGGCTGACTGGAAACATGGGGATAAAGGAAAAGGATCCATGTATGTTACCCCCATTTCTCAGTTGGACAGCTAAGTAAGGACGGTCCTCATCCATGAAACGGGGAGTAAGGAAGGAAGAAGAGGTATGAGAACTATATGGGTGGGGATAGTGAATTCGGTTTGGGTTGTGTTGAGTTTGAAATGTCAGAGGCATCAGGTGAAGGAAAAAGCACTTGAACATCGGGGCTTGGAGCTCACAGGGAGGACTGGTTAAGAGATACAGGTGTGGAAACCATCTGCATAGAGATGGGATTGAGGCAACTCAGAGAATGTGTGAGCTTAAGGGACTGTGTATAAGAGGTAAGAGATGCAACTTCTGAACAATCCAGTACTTAAGGGCTGAGCAGGGGAAAGACTTAGAAGTAATAGAGATGTAGGAAGAAAATCAGGAGAGAATGTCAGTACCATGGAAGCCAAGAGAAATAAAATGAGAGGATCAACAGTGTCAAGTGCTGTAGAAAATCAAATAGGACTAGACCCGGAACACATCTATTATAATCGAGAGGGTTATGGTGAGATCCCAGGGAGAATATTTTTGGTGGAGTGAAAAGTGTGCCAGACATATTGGAATGGGCTGAAGGAACAATAAGAGATAGGAAAATGGAGGACACTTGTCATTCTAAAAGTTTGTATTTAAATGGAAGAGCAAGATAGGGTTCTATCTAGAGGAGGGTGTGGAATTGAAAAGGGATCTTTCTAGATGTCCAGGACTTGATGACTTTGTTGTATTTGATTGCAACTAACAGAATACCTAACTACTGGTGGCTGTATTGAATGCCTTTATTATTATATATCTCACATAAAGAGAAGACTGGAGATTGTTGGATCCAGGAATGCTGCAGTGGCTCAAAAAAATATACTCAAGCCAGGTTTTTCACTGTGTTTTCGCTTTACCTTTCTCTTGGATTCTGTCCTTGTGCTTGACACTTAATGGAAACTAGAGGGCTTCTTCAATTCCATATTACCTCATTCAAAGCAAAAACAACAACAAAAAAGTGATCTTTGTTTTCTGTCTTTCTATAAGGGAACAAAATTCTTTCCCAGACTTTTTTTTAACCCCTACTCCATTAGACTTCTATTTATATCTTGTTGGCTGGAACTGGGTTATTTGCCCATTCTAAATGAACCATTAGCAAAGGATAATGCAGTTATCAAGCCTGATTTAGACTAGGGGTTCTCAAAGGGTTGACTCTGGCCCAGCAGCATCAAGATCCCATGGGAACTTATTAGAAAAACACAAATTCTTGGACTCCATCATATCAGTCACACTGAATGAGAAACTGTGGGGTTGGGGCCTAGCAGTCTGTTTCAAACTATCTATCCAGACAAATCTGATTCACTTTTAAGTTTGAGAACCATTCATTGAGAGTAATCAACTCATCCTCTGGTACTAGAGGGAGGAATCATGTTCCCTGAGCTTCCGGCTTTCTTAGAAAAAAATGGAGCATGGCCATCAATAGACACAGAAAAGTCCCTGCCACCCTTGACTTTGAATCTTAAGAGGAATGAGCCAATAAAGAGAGGATGAAGATAAGAAAAGGGATAATTGAGAAAGAACAGAAGAGTGAAGAAGATTCATGAACTCAGGTAGAGGGAATGGCCATCCCTTAGAAGATTCTGCCTCTACGTTAAGAGAGAGCTTCAAGGAAAGAGTAGAGGCAGAAGAAGACTGGTGGTAGGAAGGTTACAGTTTCCCTTATGTTGGTCTCTGGGAAGAGAGTTAAAGTCATCTGCTGAGAGCGAGGCAGGGGGAGATAAGATCTGAGGGAACAGAGAAAGTTTAAAATACAGGAAAAGGGAGAGCTTACTAACCTAGAACCTACTGGAATGTATAAAAGGTTGTATACTTGCTTGAGGTTGGTAAAGCTGAGTTCAGAGTAAGATAATCTGCCTGATTGTGTGATAGGGAGCAAAGGGCTATAGGCTTGCAGCTCAAAGATAGTTTGATTCTTCTAGAGGTATGTTTTTACCGGAAGGAACTGACGGTCATAGGCAAGGATAGTTAGGATACTTTTAAGAGAGAGTTTGAAGTGATAAACCAAGCAGTTCATGCTGAAGGGGAGTGTGAGTGAAGATAGGGGGTAAAGGAGGTATGCACCCAAAGTTCTGCTGCTGTCTTCCTCTTTATACATTTGGTAAGAACCTTTCTAAAGAATAGGTCAAACTGTATCCATATTCTTAAAAAAATTAAAGTTCCATATCCATTGAATCCACATTCCTGGGAGTGAGATCAGGGAATCTCATTTTCATTGTTGTTTTTGTTGTTGTTGTTTGTTTTAAAAAAGAAAATTAAAGGCTTACTCGTATTGTGTTCTGTCATGGCAGTTTGAGATTTGTTTGAAAGTGTCACATTTGCAGTGAGTTATGGCAGATTTTTCCTTATTGCTTGGTTGTAGGACATTATGCAGGAAGATAAGCCAGAGGCTTTAATTTGGCTTACCTTGACTGCTTTTTGACCTGTTCTATTTTTATTTATTGATGGCTAACACTTTTTACAGGCATGATTTTATAGGCCTTGCATAAATCTTGGGAAGTCATATGTATAATATAAGGTGGAAGACTGCATTTTATCCAGCTGGATCTATCCTTTCCTTAGCCTGGCCAAGAGGTAGTTTTAATTTCCTAAGGCACTTGATAATTTGAAAGATAATAACATTTTATTTTTTATGGAAACAGTCTCCTAAGAGCTAAGGAGGAGTCTTTGGAAGATGGTTAAATAGTGGCCAAGTAGCCCCTGGACATCCCAGCTGTGGCCACACTGAATCTTGAGCCTGTTTCTCTCCTCTGCCTGGCATGTTCCTCCCTGGGTTGTCCTCAAAAAGTACAAACCAACTGTAGTAATCTGAATTGAAAATAATGAGGCACACATTTCCTGCTACAAACATCATAAAGTAAATTTCACAGTGAGAAAGGTGTTACTTCTATACTGTGCCATGTTTTAGAACATCAGTCATCAACGTTCTTGATACTCCCCACAACATCTAGTACAGAAGGCTCACCCTCTCCATGAATCTGACTAAGGGAAAGTCAGCTGCCAGCATCTAGACATTCATGATGTGTGTAGAGCATAATGATTCTCTGTTCCTATGGAACTTTGAATCTGCTTCCAAAGGCGATTATAAGAAAAAAGAGCCAAGAACTTTGAAAGTCAGCAAAATTGTTTGAATATAAGTTCCATAAGGACAAGGATTTTGCTGATTTGTTCACTGCTGTATTCCCAGTGCTCAGAATAGGGCCTGGTACGTATAGGCACTCAAGAAATATTTGTTGAGTGAGTAAGTGACTCGTTGAAGATCAGTATTCTTCTGGAAATTCTGGTGTCTAGTAACAAAATAGTCTTATTTCTTGGTAGTAATGTTGACAATGGAGATACCACAGGGAATGGAAAGAATGCACAATATATTCATTTACTAGCAACTGGGATTATTCAAAGCTTATCACTAGTTGAACTAATTCTTGGCCAATATGATTCGTTCCTACCTGCGTGTTACTGTGAATGACTATGCATACTTAGGTAGTAGAACTCTTGTAGCGACAGTTTGGGTATTTTATTCTAGTGGTAGTTTATGTGTCACAGTTACATCTCATTGAGCAATAAGATGGAGAATCTGTGGGCTTAACTGTAATACACGATGACTTAGAATTTACCTCAAGCCTTCCAGCGAGGCTGTTCATTCTGTGGAGAGATGACCTTTGCTATAGACACTGGAGAGGAAGTACCACGAGTTGATCACATGCATGGATGTGGAAGTTAGGTGGACCTGTGTTCATTTCCCACTTTCCATCACTTGGTGGTTGTGTGACCACTGGCACATTTTTTTAACTTCTCTAAATTTAGTGTCCATCTGTAAAATAAGGATGATGATAATAGTAATGATAATATATCTATCTCATAGGATTATTTGGATTGAATGAAATATTATATGCAAAGTACTTAGCACAGTGCCTGGCGTATGGTAAGTACTTAATAAATACTAGCTGTTACTATCAGCCACAATTAGTTCTTAAAATCTGCATAGGGATTTGTTTATAGATTTGTATAAATCTATACATGCATTTGCTGATGTTAAATTCAAATAAAGTAATGTAAATCACAAGGTTGCTAATGTTGAACAATAATGTTCATTATAGACTGAAACATGAAAATCTCACTTCCTCCAGCAACTTATTTAATCTAGTTGATTAGGAAGTGCTCTTTTATGAAAATGATACATTCATATTTTCTATATTGTTATAGGATATGAGCAGCAATAGAGACTATTGGGGGAGAAAAAGAAAACCAAGATGGTGAAGAGCTTAGAAATCATGTTCTTTAATGAATGTTGGAGAAAGTACAGATATTTGACCTAGAGAGAGGGGGGGAAAAAAAGGACTTATTGGGTATATAAAAGTTATTCCTAAATATTTGTGAGGATATTTTGCAAAAGAGGATAAAAATGGCATCTTTGTATTTACAGAGGAAAAATGAAGAATCAATAGGTAGGTGTTAAAGGATGTCACATTTTGGTAAGTATTAGTCCAATGGACCAACATCTGTGAAGTACGTAATAGTGTCCTGGGGCACCAGTCAGGTAGCACTCCGACCCAAGGGTAATGTAGCTGGTTAGGGGTAGGATCAAAACTCACTTTTTGTGACTTCAAATTCAGGTCACTGTGATGTTTAGCCCTGTGCTATCTCTTTAATCTTCATGAAGTTTTAGTTCAGCTGGGTAGGGACTTGTACTGTGGAGACCAGGTCCAGGGATCCAATTTTCTGTGAGCCAATTCATTTATATCCAGTCCTACAACCATACCTGACAGACTGTCCCTAGTCATCTATCTTCCAGAAAAGAGGGGACAGAGTATGTATGGCATTCTCATCATTAATAAAAACAAAACAAAACAAAAAACCATTTAAAGCTATTTCATATCAACCATGGGCCAGTGATGTAATCTTTACATGAGAAGGACAGTATACTAATATGAGGGTAACTTGTGAAAATCTTCCCAGTAACACCTTATTTAGGTATGTTGTTCTCTGTTCTCTGCATGTGAGCATAGGCAATGAGAAAAGTTCAAAAGAATGAACTTAAATGGAACTAAAAAAGATGCCCTTTGAAAGTTTGGTTGTGATGACAATGATTTGTGTCATGGTGGAAGTTCCTTTTGTCAGTTGTTTCTTTCTCCATGTTTCTATGCAGAAAGTTGCAAAGCTAAAATTTCTTCCTTGTTGCAGAAGCCCTTCATGGCTGAACCAAAATTCTGAGGGCAAAATGAACCTCAGGATTCTCTGCAGGGTAATGGCTCATCTGGTCAACTCAATAAGGGTGTGAGCACTTTATCATTTAGATAGAGGGAGGTGTTGCCAGTGTCATTATGGAACTGTTGATTTAGAAAATTGCAGGGTGATCTGGGTGAGTATCCTGAAAAGCCTTACACATAAAGTTTCCAAGGAAATGAGCCTCTATCAAGATTATAAAAGTAAGGGGTGCTTGTCATTGCTTTTGCATGCTGGTGGAGCAGCTCGGGATCAAAATGCAAGTAGTACCGGATGAGAAACAGACTTTGGTGGCCCCCTCCTTTCCTCTTTTGAAAGAAAAGACAAAATACTTCCTAGGAGGAGTGAGTCAACTGGCAGCTTATGCTTAGCTGTGACTTGCTGAGGACCCCCTAGAGCACTTCCAGAGTCTCTGGGTCTTTGTGCATGCAGGTCCTCAAGGATCTTTTCTGATTTTTGAAAGCACTTGGAGGCCCTAGCAGAGCACATATTATGGCATGATTCCAACAGTATTTTCCTTCTCCACTTTCCCACTCCTGGAGTGTTCGCGCTGGGCAAGACGACCCTTCCCAGCCCAGTGGATCAAAAGCACTGATTCACTGCCACCTTGATAGGATTCCAGAGACTTGAGTCAGGCAGCTGAGTTGGCATCAGATTTTCTCAGACACTAAGGTGAGCGCTCAGGGAAGGTTGTAGACTTACATTTGATTTCCACATCCATCTTCTCCCTGTAAATTAAATTATTAATTTTCCCACGTGCCTTCTTGTTTAATGAGAAGAGTGGTGGCCTTTATCTGTGCATGTGTCCAACAAAACCTCACAGCAGGGGCTCCTGAACTGCCCAGGCAAGCTGAGGGGTGAAGCAATCAGATGCAACTGTCTTGGTTCAGTCTGTGTCATTTGCAAAAGCCTGGCTGGCTGTTGGCATCATAAACCTGGAAGGACGCACCTCCCCACACACATATCTGAAGATGAAAGCTCCTTTTACAAATACAAAGGAAAGATCAAAAGAGAGAAAAATAATGGCATTTAAAATGCACATGTGAAATGCAAAATTATAATATGATTGTTTTTCCAGGTTCCATTAGAGTGGTGCTATTTTCTGAGATGCTACAATGTTGGTCGATTACTTTGCCATGTTTTAGATAAAAAAATACATCAACATGATTTTGGATTTGCTACCATAGATATTCTACCACGTCTGGCTTTTCCAGCTTTTGACAGTGATATATCACTAGTTGAATATGGATGTTAACTTTTTCTGGTCTCTGGGACCTTGGATACCAGTGCCCAGCTCTCATCTGCCAAAACCAAACAAAAAAACCCCCACGTATACCTATGTAGGTTGTTAATTATGAGAATTATTTAAACTTGAAAATTTTATATGGAGTTTTTTGTTTGTTTAAGGATCATGTTTTGGTTTTATTTCATGGATTCGAATACTAGTATTGCTGCCAACTCTAGAGCAAGATCATTCCTATATCCTGATTCTAGAATGTTGGGCCTGTGGCTGTATGATGCAGAACAAATTTTGCTTTAGTGATTATAAAGGATTTTAGATTGTTATTTTAAAGATTTGTTATCCTTGCCTTTGTTTTATAAATGTCAATATCTTCTTTGGGGATCTAAAGTTCACCTTTTCTCAACAAGTGCCAGTGATGTATCCATTTATTAAAATTAAATGCAAACTTTAAGGTTGAGCTGAATGAAAAGTCAATTTTATGAGTCTTTATGATACCCCAGAAGCTGTCTATAACTCTCTGATTAAGAACTTGATAGTTTCAGCGAGCCCCCACCCCTGTCCCCACCTATTAGTTATTTCAATTAAAAAAACAGTATTTTTTGAGTCATTAGGTTACCTAGCCATTCCTTTTTTGAAAACTGAAATCACTCAGCAGTCCATATGAAAAGTATTGATCATTCTGATCACTATAGCATTTTTTATATCACTCACATTATATGCATAATGTGACATGTATCGTTTTATTTTTGGCAACACATAAAGTAATTTTTTCAATTAAGAGAAATAATCACTTATATGAGGAGAAAATTATTTGTCTTATTTAAGTGTATCTAAATCATTGATAAAGGAAAAAAAACTGCAGAGCTCCCAACTTCCCCACACTGGGAGAAGGGGACAATCTTTCAACAACAACTATAATTTCTAATAAAAGGGAAAAGTTTGTGCAGTCTTTTTTTTTTTAACACAATGTATTATTTTTGAAAAACAGTTCCACTTTAATATTTTGATACATGTTGTTTGGGTTGCTCTATAAATGTAATTAAATGTACATCTGTTTATTAACTTGTGGGCACTTATTAGTTGGTTTTACTTGCCTTTCATTGAAGAGTATCTAGTCTTAATCATTTTATAGTTTTATAGGACAAGTATCATGAAAATCTCATTAATTTAAACATACCTGAAATTTCTATCTCTAGGAAAATAGATTGTAAACCACTGGCTGGTTTGGAATAAACCTTTTCTAAGCCTCAGTATACTTTATTAAAAGTACCATGTTGGCTCCAGTTTGAACGGCAGCATCATTTTTCACGTTCTGTTTCAAAGGAGCCCTCTGCTGGACAGCTCTGCATGATATCACAGGGACACACATATTTATATATGATTTATAGGCTATAGCTAATATAACCCAAAAGCCATTTCTGATTGAAACTCTATCGTTGCAAATTGAGTGCATCACTGAACCCTGTTTTGTCATCATTTTTTCGTATTTAATGAACACGCAATTGTCTAAAAATAAAATGATCATCCTTAAAGTTTACTGTAAATCACTGTACATCAGCATATTCCCACACATGAGATAATCGTACTAAATTAACATTCATTACCAATAATTTTAGTAATGAATTATTCAGCTGATTTGCAATTATCACACCCATTTCTAAAGCGATTACTTTATTACATAGGTACTCTATGTCATTGATTTTACTTGTCTGTATTGCATATGTAAATGTAAGGAATCTTTGCATTACCACTTTCAAATGCAAAGGGTTCTTTCATGTTCGATTTTTCAATGTCATCAGGTTGTGGGGATGTATACTTAGTATTAACTACAATGTCAGAAAAATGCTGTGATAAAATGAGGCCAAAGAAACCCCACACTGTAGTTATAGGAATGGGATGATTTTCTGAGTAGTGTATCAGTAGGTCCATCTCATCATTGATTATCTAAAAGCCCCTGTTAGTCAAGAAAGTGATTTTTAAAATGACTTCAGTTTACAGTTTCATCTGCATTTAGCTTTAGATTCAAGACAGTGTACAGAGACCACATAGTAGTTTGAAATAAATACAGTCTTTGAAATAAGAAAGACTGAGTTCAAATCCTTTTTCGGTGACCCTGAATTATTTAACTTCATCTTCAGAAAGGAAACACTGACCCTGATCACAGAATGTGGTGGTAAGGATTAATGACATAATACATGTAAAGTGCCTAGCACAGTATCCAGGTAATTGTGAGACATGCTGTTGGAATGTTCTCTTGTGTATTTGGAGGCAACTACTTAATTTCTTGGGGCAGGCTTATGTTACGTTTGTTGGCAAGTAGCTGCGAGTAGTAGCAAGTAGTCCTATATTCTTGGATGTCATTTGTGTGTAGCAAATTAAGTACAGTGAAATAGTAATCCTGAAGAGCATGGTAGTAGTTCTAGGCAAAGTCTGAGCCTGCAGACTTGAGAGTTAGAGCCAGTTCTAAGTCCAGCAACCTGAGATCAGCCTTTTCTCTGAGACAGCCTAACCGAGAGGAGCCATGAAGATTTTATTGGGTGCAGGCATGTATTTTAAAAAATAATGTTCAGAATGAAAAGAAATAGTTGCTTCGGAATTGTTCAGCAAAACACAGTAATCAAATTTTCATGGTTAAGAATGTCACAGAAGCGAGGAGTGGCATGATCTAAGAAAGTATTATTAGGTCACCTCCCTACTTGTTCTGTTTCTGTTAGATTATTCACACATTAAAATTCACACTGCACCAAGTTGATTCTTTTGAACATGGATTAAGAAAATTCTATACATAGCTTTGCAGTAGTTTATACACGTGAGTGTATTTTTTTTCACAGAAATCTAAACAAGTACCAAGAATATAGTATGAGTTGAATGAATTCTGTTGGAATGAATAAGAGAATGAATAAATGGATCATTCATTTTCCTAGCAGCTGACTTTAAGATATTCTTTGGTAGATGATGAACCAAGCCAGATTCTCACTGGAAGGAAAACTGTGTCAGTACAGAGCCATTGACTCAATTTCTTTGGCCACTTCTTCTTCTTCTTTTTTTTTTAAATCTGTACATATAGAAGCAGCCAAATGTTTTTAAGGCCAAAAAAACTTGGAGAAACAGACTCACCTACAGATCGAAATGTTTAATTCAGTGATCTAATATCTCAGGCTTCTGTAAACTTAGGAATCCAAGATGAAGAGAAACACATTAATTTTTAATTTATTAAATATCCAATAATGTATCCCCAGCTCAGCTGGATGCTCTGAGGATACAATGAAGAATAAGATTCATTGTTTGCCTTTAAGGAGTTTATAGTCCATTTGGGTGAAGTACAAATTACCTTGATAAACAAGTTCCAGGTGACATGGGCCAGAACATGGTAGGGGTAGTACCAGCCTGGGAGGCTCATGGAGCTTGTCTATCTTTAATCAGACCGAGAAGTTTAAGTATTAGGGATTTAGATGGGCACATTATGTTTACAAATGGTTATGTGCATGGGGTCTACAAAGTATTTGTCCACTCTGAAATCCTTCAGTCATATCCACTAGCCGTCGTCCATGGGAAATTGCCATCTAGATTGTAGGGCAGAACCTCGTCAAACAAGATTCAGTCAAAAGCCTTAGATTTTATGAGCTTGGTTAGCATTAGATTGGGGCATTTTTATAAACCTTAAACATTTTAATAAAATACCCTGTAAAAGTGAAATAATGTTGGTATCATTTTAGTTTTCTACTTCCAAAATCTTCTGTGGTCATTCTGTATATGAAGCCCAAGTTAAGAATTTAGGATTTTATGAAGTCCTGTCTTTGATGCTTCCCTTTAAGAAGGAAGAGGCATTATTTTTTTCACACATTTTAATAATTTTCTACCTGAATATATTAAATATTATTATAGAATTCTGGATTTATATCACATAGAATGCTTGAATTATTTCAACACCCTTGGTATTATATGGTTATCAGATATTGTCTAATATAGTGCCCATATGCTTCTAACTTCTAGGCAATGGCTTAGGCCCTGGGAGAACATAAATTGGATTTCTTTACCCAAGGGTGGAGGTAGGTAAATGAACCTGATTTAAAAAGAATGTGAGTGGTTTTATTAACATGCTAAAACTTACCTGCCCCAATATGTCCCATCCCTTTCAGTGTATATGATGTAATCACCAACGTATACAATGTTATAGTTACTTGTGCCATAGGTCTTCATCATCATGCTACATTTCCATCTCCATTCTACAATTTGTGTAGAACAAGTCGTGACCAGCTCTTCTATCTGCATAGAACAGTGCCCCTGGGACCTCATAGCCATTACAGGGTGGCCCCATTAGGGGCCACTGTGTCTGAGAGAAGTCACCAGTGACCCACTATCATGATTCCATCGTAGCTCCAACCAGTCTCTGAAGAGGAAGCAGGTACATTTGTCAGAACCAAATATCCCTTGGCTCATTTCTCTGAAGTTACACAGTGTCAGTATGCCTGGAGTTGAGTCTTCAGGGGAAAAGGAGGGATAGAAAGAAAGCCTTGAAAGCAGGTGATATAGAGAGATGACTCCCTTCTTGTACACATCAAGTACCGTCACGCTAGCAAGTCTTGTTCTGACTAGGACATGCATGCAACTATTACCTCTGTAAGTAGGATGAACTGAACTTACGCCTGAGCTTCAATAAGAGCTTAAATAGGGACATGGATTTTTTTAAAAATCCATAATAGCTAATGAAAGGGATGAAAAAATGAATGTGGTATATCTCTTAACGTATCTTTCTACCTTTTGAAGTTACTATCTTGGACATCTGACCTGCTTATTCGAGGGACTGTGGCATGTACACATCAGTGTGTTGGGTCACAGAAAGATTAAGACCACAAAAAGTTTCTCCCAGAAAATTCTGCTCCAACCTATTATCTTAATTTTGTTTCATTGTGTGTAAGATTCTGGAAAAGCAACTGCTGTTTTTACAAAGCAGTGTTTCAAATGCTGCCTACCATTCTCTATCCATGTTCCTGAAAGGTCAAGGCATGTATTTAAATTTCCTCCGAATACCCAAGCATTGCTGCATATTTTCATCCAATTTACAGCCTATTTCATCAGTGTAAACAATTAATTTTCCTGAATAAATATGTATATTTGGTTCAGATGCCCTTGAGGCTCTCAAGGCACAATTCAAATGCATACATGGAAACTGTTCAACCAACTTGCAACTAGTTAGAAATCTGAGAAACCAAGGACATTGACTTTTTTAATTAGGAAAAACCATAACTGTTCCTTGTTGAAATTCTAGCCGCTGTGCCCTAATTTTCTATTCTGATGTTTTCATTTTGAGGCTACCTGTGCTACCCTGACAGTTTTGGCTTCCTAGTGGGCTTATGAAAGGCCTATTTAAAGTCATTCAATGAGAAGGAAAATATTCACCGAGTAATAGCCTCTAGTGGTGATCACATATTATGAGCCAGGAGACTGCAGTCCATCATGAGCTCAAAGGAGGCCCAGGAGTTAGATGATTGATTGATTGTTGATTTTGTTTATTTCTATGATTCAAAGCTATATCAGAATACATGATCAGTTTCTGTTTTGTGTTGTCTTCTAATTAGTTGATCTCATCAGCAGTCTAATCAAGGAATTGGTTTTAAAAATCACAGCAGAGTGACCCAAATGTAAATCCCTAAAGCAGAATAGAACCAATTTTTTTCAAACTTGCCTGCTTGGGGAAGATAAAAAAGTGCTGAGTTACCTGTTATATCTGTGGTCATAGAGGAAGTCGGGCCAAGAAGGATGTGACTTATAATTGAGATCCTTGGTCCCTAAACTTTTATCCATTCAGTAGTTTTCTACCATTTAGATTGTGGTAGGGTATTCAAGGAATGCAATTGACTGTCCCAAGTAGAATGGCCTTTACTCTTCCCACAAGATTGATAAAGAGAGGGGGAGCTCCTTACTGTACTTGAATAAATAGCCCTTCCTTTGGGAAGGACAATTACTCAGGGAATGAGTTGGGTTGAAGGATGGAAGAGAAAGTAGCACAGTTTGACTTTGACCCTACTCTGCAGTGATTCCAGTATTGTATATACTTATAGCCACACAGTAAAGTCAAGTAGACCTTATACCCCAGTACATTCACCTAGACTTGCAGAAGTAAGGGCCATAGCTAGAGGCTTCCATGTCACAGCTGTAGATATGACAGAGAAGAGCATGTGTTCATGGCCCAGGAGAATTTGCCAGACCCTGGACAAAATCTTCCTATGTTTCGACATAGCTGATTTCTCTCCCCTTACTTCCCAGTATGTTTCCAGCATTGTCTTTTGATAGTTGTTGTTAAAGTGTGCAACATTTAAGTTTGCCAGGAATTTGCTAATAAAGATAAAGGGGAGAATTAAATTAGAAGGCACTGAAGTGCCAAAAATACACTATAGCACATTTGGGAAATAATCTATGTATGTCAGTCAAATGATGATAGAAATTGTCTTGATATTAAAAAAAACATAACTGATATTGTGATTTCATGTGAAATTTCTTGTTGGTTACTGAGCATAAAAAACAAATGATAATGGGATTTCATGTGGAATTCCTGAAGCTTACTGAGCATACGAAAGGTGACATGCATTATATTGAGATAGATCATGCTCTCGCTCCATTTTTATTGTTTAGGAAAATAAGGCATGTAAGCAGTTTGTCTACAGTTAAGAAAAGGAGGACTCTGCAAGTGGCAGGGAAATGTAACTGAAGGAGGAGCTACTTCTTGAGACATACCTTTCCTGGTAGAGTGGGGGAGGCAGAGGAGAAAAAATGCATGCTAGCTAGACTTTCCAATATTTAAACAGAAATACGTTGCAATGGAGACTGAATTGCAAGGCTGAATCAGGGACAGGTGGAGTACTGCAGGTTTATAGGAGAGTTGCTCAAAAAGGAGAAGAAGTCTTCTGCATGATGGCAAACCATTTGCCCATCTGGATTCTTGTGTTATTAATGAGTCAGGTGGGGTATTGCATTAGCGATGACTTCACCAGCTCAGGAGCAGGCATCCAGAATCCATGCTCAGAATCACTAAGCCATCCTTCCTCTGATTTGATAATAAACACATGGTATCATTTTTCACCATCAATTTTACCTTCAAGATGAGAAACAAAGAAATAATTCCAACAACAGGTAAAAATGCCCCACACTGGCTAATAGATGACACAGACAAAATGAAAGACATGCCCAAACCTAAAGTAAATGCTTTTGTTCTTGTTTCTGTTTGGGCCCCCTGACAAGTGTGGACCTTAGCCACTGGGGACTACCAGTAAAATACCTACATGAAGAAAATTCTCGATGAGCATCTTCAATATTTTGTGGCTCTGTGGTCCTAAGTTTAGAAAAGTGCAATATCTGCCAGAATTAAGTCTTTACAATTGTTCGATTTCCAAATTTACCCAAATTAAGAAAGGAATAAATAACATCTTAGGAAAATGGTACCTTTTCTTCAAAGAAATCAAAGCATTTTACAGGAACAGGTTTTTCAAACACATTTTTACTATAGCCTTGGTGAAGTGAATGGGGCAGTTGCATATAGTGTTTATTCTATGTGGTGGCTACGAAAGCTGTGGAGGGAGCCTCTATAGCCACTCCCTGAGCTGAGGGAATATTACTTCCTTCACCGCAGTGGTGGTATGGAACATGAAGGTGACCTCGAGTCCTCAAAGTTCATTTTCCACTTGGGACTATGGTCATACTCATGCCCAGTCACTGGATCGTGAGGGAAATGAGAAATGAGAATTCTAATAAAAAAAAATTTTTTTAACATTACTTTGATAAATTAGACCATTAAAAAAAAAATCTGCAGGATTCCCAAGTAGTTAGCGATAGAGAGGGCAAGAGCCAGCCAGTCCTAGTGGAAGTTAAATTTGCTAGTTGTTTAAAAGAGGTCAGAAAACAACCCAAGTGAAAAATGTTCTCAGTTTGGTCAATAGCTGGGAAAGAAGCTAAACACAAATGCTTAATTCAATGTTGTAACTAAGAATTCCTGTGCAGAAAGATCTTTTCACAGTTGAACTCCTTACTCAGGCTCATGAGGCCAGCTGCTTGTGGAGACACAGCTCGATTTGTGCATGATACCCACAGGGAGGCCTCCCTCCCACTGAATATGAAAACTAGATGGAAGCTTTGAGGTCACCCAGAACCTCCACCTCGTGTTACAAATGAGACCACTGAGAAGAGATCTGACCCTGATACCAGGCCCTTGTCCCTGGAACATGCTGCCTTTCTTGAGGATGCGCAGAGGATGCTGAGATGGAATGGCTCCTCTCGGCCGGCTCAGGCTGCTCCTCAAGCCCAGGCAGGGAATGAGTGCAGTGAGTATTACTGTCCCATTGACTGAAATCCTTCCAGAGAACACTGACTGCATTCGGTGGGATTCCATGCCATAGAAGACATTGACCAAGTATGATTCAGGGGTGATGCTAAATGGTTTACTTTATACCAATTCTGTAAGCTAATAATTAGCTTCATATATTTGTTATGATGCCAACATTATATCATTATGGTTTGAATACCATGGTTCCCCCCCACACACACTCACACACACATTCCCAGCAAGAGACAGGAAATATAGAAATTCTATCTAAAAAGCACAAATTGTTATTTTTCTTATAAGTACATTTTTTTTGGTATTTTGTTAAGAATGTTTTCTTAGTGTCCCACAGTAATAACTAATTTAACAAGTCTTTTAACTAACCCTGTGGTTAGTTAAACCCTTAGGTTTCTCATCAGTAAAGTTACACCACTGGAGCAGAATAGATGCATCACAGACAGCTCTGTGATTCAGAAGCTTGTGGAATAATGTTGGATATCTTCTACTTAATTTCTGTGTGTTTCACTCTTGGCACTGTTAATCCCTTAAGATTACTTATTCTACTTTAGAATTTAAGAGTAATTCACTTGCTCTTAATTACTTAAGAGTAAATTAGAAAAAATATATAGTTACGTGGATATTTTCTGTAAACATCTTATTGTACAAATAAAAATTAGCATTGTTAAATACATTGCCTTTCCTAACATGAAATGTCATGGATAGTACTCCGCAACATTCTTTATCAAACCAAATTTTCTTGGCCAATATTTATTATACACTCTAATGGCAAAGCAAAAGCCTATAACAGAAGAGAAAGGCATGGAATCTTAGAGTTGCATGGAATGTCTCAGATCATCTAACATTTCCTTCCAAAGCAATAATCCCTTTCAAAATATTCTTGACAGAAGTCACTTGGCCACCGTTCAGATATTTCCAGTGATAGTAAACTTGCTCCCTTCCAAGGCAGCCCATCTTATTATTATACTACTCTCAAGTTTAGAAACATCTTTGTATTTTTCATGTTCCAATCCCAGTTTTGCCTTCTTAACCAACTCTCTTCCACGGGGTCTCTCCTTAGTAAATTCTTTTGACATTCTTCATGTGGCACAGTTTGCCGATTTCTGTGTACTACCCCATACTCTGAAACAACCCAATATTCAGATGTGGTCCAAGTAGGGCAACGACTAGGGGAAGAACTGCATCCCTTGATCTGAAAATTATACTTCTGATGTGGCTCCAAAACCACAGCAGCTATTTAACAGCCACTTCATTGTTGACTCCTCTGAAACTTGTGGTCAACTAAGACCTCCAGATCTTCGGCACAAAAGCTGTAGCTAAGCCAGGGTTCCCCATCTTGCACTTAAGGAAATCATTTGTTAACCTCAGCATTAGTTTTTCTGTTGACTTTAAGCTTAGTGTTTTCTGAACCTTGTTCTAACTTACTGAGATAAATTTGACTCTTGATGCTTTAACTCTTATGCCAGTTATCCTTGTGAAATCCATTTTATCTGTATATTGGAACATCTTTAAGAAGATGTGAATAGGGGCGCCTGGGTGGCTCAGTCGTTAAGCGTCTGCCTTCGGCTCAGGTCATGATCGCAGGGTCCTGGGATCGAGCCCCGCGTCGGGCTCCGGGCTCAGTGGGAAGCCTGCTTCTCCCTCTCCCACTCCCCCTGCTTGTGTTCCTGCTCTCGCTATATCTCTCTCTGGCAAATAAATAAATAAAACCTTTAAAAAAAAAAAAAAAAGAAGATGTGAATAAAAATACTGAATGATTCAGGGTAATTCCAGAGCAAACCAACAGAAGAGAGACCTTCACAGAGTGTCTTTCTTCCCTCACCACTGAATTCAGCTATTTGGCCAGTTGTTATTTCACTGAACTGTATTTTATCTACTTAGTCTTCCTACATTTTGAATCTGTCAAATATGCTACTAAAAAAAATTATTTGGCTACAAATCTAGAAGCTCTGTTTATAAATATAGGAAAAAATGTTGGGGTGCCTGGGTGGCTCAGTTGGTTAAGCATCGAACTCTTGATTTTGGCTCAGGTCATGATCTCATGCTCAGCGGGGGGTGGGGGGAATGTGCTTGAGATTCTCTCTCCCTCTTCCTCTGCCCCTCCCCCCACTCATGCATGCATGTGCACATGCTCTCTCTCTCTCCTCCCCCAAATAAATAAATAAATCTTTAAAAAAATAAAAAGGAAAAAGGAAAAAAAATGTTGATTTCCCAAGACTTAAAGTATACACTTGCTGGCTCCCTGTGATCACTGGCAATAAAAGATGTTCATTAACCCTTTTTATTAAAATGTTCTGAAGATTACCAACCAAAAAAAATTTTTTTTTAATTAAAAAATTGTTTAAAAAGATTACCATCCATGGTATTGGATCTTTAGTTTATGGTTTGCCTATATAGTGAAACAGGAATATATTTAATTTGGTATATCTGTATTCTTATCTTCTTTTCTACTCAAGTATATAAAATTTGTATATGTAAATACATATATATAGAATATAAACACCTACGCATGTATGTATACACATAAACACATACACCATGCCAAATCCTTTGTTTCGTTTTAATGATTCTCTTAACATTTTACAGTTTTTTAAAAACTTCTTCTGTACTCTCTTCTTAATGGAGAACCTGGAAAGAAAAATCGTAATTTTCCCCTTTTCCCCCTGTGGCAAATCAGCATTATATAATCTTGCTAATTAAGCGTCCCTGACCCTTCCTGATTTATTGTCTCATACCAGGTAGAGTGTGTGTGTGTGTGTATGTGTGTGCGCGCACATGCAGACTTATTTTACTGTCTTTAAAAGTTTTTATAAGCCCAAGATCATTCAGACTCTAGCCTTTCTGACATTTTTATTTTAGTTCCAGGCCATGGTTTTGTGTTTTGTTTTTGTTTTTTTTTACCACATCCTACTTAATTGTATTTCTTCCTTACTTTACGTGTCCTTTTAATATCTACATTAATAAGCCTGCTCCAGCTCAGCAATTTTCATTTATTCTGATGCCTTTCTCTCTCTTTTTTTTTTTTACTTCTTCATGTGGATCACTGTAGTGACACTTACTCTTTACCTTGAGAAATACTCCATTTTAGAACCTCTAGTCATGGGACTATGTCTGTCTGTTCATCACATATTCTGCATATGGCACACCTAGAACTCAGGATACATGGCTAAGGATACTCAGCCTCCCCTTTCTTCCTAATAATCACCACAGCATAGTGTAAAAAAGTTCCTGCCTACATCTCATCAATAGCCACGCCCCAATTCTGTCAAGAAGTAAACAAGCAGGGGTAAAAACATGCAAAACAAGTCATGTGAACTGTGACAGACAAGATTGGGGCATAAGCCTTGGAAAAAGAAAGCTTTGGGGGACATGAAACTGTCTTCAAATATTTGATGGACTGACTTGAGGAATAGGAGTTAGTTTTAATCCGTGTACTCAGAGGAATTAGAATTAAGACCAAAAACTGAATTGATACTCACCTCACTATAAAGGCAACTCAGCCTAAACTGGCTGAGTATGGAAGGACCAGTCTCATGACAGTCTTGTAACTGGAAGTGTTCAATGACTACATCCTGGCAGGGTCAACATGGATGGCATTCGTGTGTTGGCTTGGGTGACACTTGTAGTTACTGCAACTCTGAGATCACGTGATTTTTATGCTCTAATTTTTATACCATGTTCAAAAGAGATTTAGATAACTCCATGAAAATCAGTGCATATCTCTACACGTTTCTTCCTTTTCCTTCTGAAAGCTGAAATTGCCTATAAGGCAAGAATTTATCAGATGCTCTGCTTTTAGCTGAGTAATACTCCCAGGAGCTCTGCCACTACTCGAGGTTCCCTCATCACCACGTGATCATGCTGCTGCCCAATTGGATAATCTACTTCCTGAAACCATCTTCCTTCTCTCCCACCAGGCATCTGTAGTCTTCCCCCACAGCAACCTCAGTGATTTCTTACTTAACCCAAATACTCTCCATTGTGTTTCCATCTTCTAGAATCATTTTCTCCTCTAGAATTATGTTTACATTTTGGTTTGTTTGTTCCAAACAAGACTATGTGCTACTCCTCCCCAATTTGTTGATTGTATTTCTTTTGACCAGCGTGTGCCCTCTGTCCCCATTCTCCATGTATGAGCCACATCCTACTCAGTCTTGGTGTAACTGTGATATACTGCTCACTTCTGTGTGTTAAAAGTTATATTATTCAACATGGTGCTAATATTTCAGTTTTATTTTATTTCCTATCCCTTACCCGTTAGTATATGTACTCCTAAAGCTGTAACTATTAGGTACAAAACTTCTGTTACCGTTTCATCTTTGCCAAACACTGTCTTGTGCAGTATGCCCTTAGAGAATCTTACCTGGGCCTCACCCAAGCTCTGCCATGTGCCTCCAATATCCCCTTTAATTCTCTTGTTCTGTCAAACACACATTTCCTGTTCTTCGTAAGAGTTTCTCTATCTTTAGCCAGAGAAATGAATTATCACCCTGTTACACAATTTTAAATATATATTTTTAATTAAAATCTGTTAACATTCTTCTTCCAACCAGCTTTCTCATACCAAATCATTACCTCAATGCAGAAAATATTTCATCAATACCTCCCATTTCAGGCCTAAAGCTTTAAAAGTCCTAGAGGCAAATTGAAGCACTTTCTTGAACTATCATTTACTCACTTCAGTCAACAGTAGTGGGTAGAAGTTTGCAGATTTGGTGGCATATTCTTTTTTTTTTTTTTAAGATTTTATTTATTTGCGAGAGAGAGAATGAGAGACAGAGAGCATGAGAGGGAGGAGGGTCAGAGGGAGAAGCAGACTCCCTGCCGAGCAGGGAGCCCGATGCGGGACTCGATCCCGGGACTCCAGGATCACGACCTGAGCCGAAGGCAGTCGCTTAACCGACTGAGCCACCCAGGCGCCCCTCGGTGGCATATTCTTTTGAAAAACTATGAACATCTTGACTGGCCTTGTTGAATCCTCAGCCCATCCGCTAGTAAAGGGCCACCAGCGGCCACAGCAGCCCTCTTTCTGGAGGCTGCACCAGGAACTCTCTCTGGGCTGATGTCTATGCCTCTTCTTTGGGCCCAGAGTGCTGCACTTTCTTTAGATCTGAACTCCTCTGTAGTGGGCAGTACCATTTATAGATTTTATGGCTTTAGGGGAATCTTGTTTTCTCTTCTCCTTTTCCTTGATGATAGCTTCAGTTCTCTAATCTTCTGATATTCCATTTGATTCAACATCAACCCCACTGAAATCTTTTTCTTCCAGTTTTTATCTTGGATTATTTTTTCCATCTTGTCTGGGAACGCTTCATCCTTTCTAATAAGCTGGAGGATACATAGATATTTCTCCAACTCTTTCACTTTATTTGCTGGATAGTTTTTATCTCATTCTTCTCTCAGAGAAGATGGGTAAAAACTTGTTACCAAACTCAGCAGAAAATTCTTGATTCAACTCAACAGTTTCTATTAAATCATTCTTGATTTTTTTAACGAAATCATTCTCATCTACTACCTAATTTCTTATAGGTTTTATTTTCCCAAATCTTTATTGTTTCCTGTAAATTCTAGCTATGTTTTCTGTAACTTTAATTATTGAGGACAAAGTCTATAGGCTTGTTCATGCATGATCTGACAAATGCTGAAAAATGAGAGAGAAAATAATATTTTCCACGCTACCTAATGTTTGCTAATACTATGTTTACTTGAAGTAAAATGCTACATTTCAGGCTGATGGTAAGCTCATTAACTAATACAACTACATTTGCATGTAGCCATTTATTGCATAGTGCATTTTACAAATATTTACCAGATGGCAATATACACTAGATGGTATTCTGAATGGTGGGATACTCTTACAAACAAGGCAGGTGTCTTCATCTAAAGGAGTTCACAATCTGCAGAGAGAGGAATAGACTTAGAGTAGAAATCCAGTATGCTAAGTGCTATCATGTGAGTGTATATACAGAATAATGGGGACCTAAAGAACCATCTTAGCTTTGTGGTAGAGATTCAGAGAGTCTTTGTAGAAAGAAGGGTATTTGAAGCTGAATTTTGATGGTTGGTCACATGAGCAAGAGAATTCTAAGTAGAAGAAATTTCTATGTCTATGTGAAGGCACAGAAACACAAAAAGCATGGTTTGTAATGGGAGCTATTAAGTTGTACACCATGGTTGCCATCAAGAGAGGGAGGGAGTGAGAAAGTGCATGCGCACGCGCGTGCATACGTGTGTGTGTATGTGTGTATCTGTCTGTTGGAAATAGGGAGAAAAGTATTGACACAGCATGAGATGATATTGGACCTCATATGACATGTAAAGAAATTTGAACTTTTCCTTCTAGGCAATGACTTTTTTTTTTTTAAGATTTTATTTATTTATTAGAGAGCACAAGCAGGGGGAGTGGCAGGCAGAGGCAGAGGGAGAAGCAGGCTCCCCGCAGAGCAGGGGGAGCCTGATGTGGGACTTGATCCCAGGACCCTGGGATCATGACCTGAGCCAAAGGCAGTCGCTTAACCAACTGAGCCACCCAGGGGCCCTAGGCAGTAACTTTTTTTTTTTTAAAGATTTTATTTATTTATTTGACAGAGAGACAGCGAGAGCAGGAACACAAGCAGGGGGAGTGGGAGAGGGAGAAGCAGGCTTCCTGCCGAGCAGGGAGCCCGATGTGGGACTCGATCCCAGGACCCTGGGATCATGACCTGAGCCGAAGGCAGACGCTTAACGACTGAGCCACCCAGGTGCCCGGCAATGACTTTTTTAGTTTAAAAATGTGACTATTATATGAAGGAGGACTTTGAGGTCAGACATAGGTCAGCCACTTTGGAGGAGAAAAAAAAGTTGTGAGGACTTGAAACTAAGGTTGAAACAGTGAAAATGGAGGAGAGGTGGAATTCAAATGACACTTAGAAAGTAGAAGAGACTGGATTTGAGGACTGAGAAGACATATATGTGGTGGAGGGGACAGGCGGACTCCAGTGTGTCTGGCCAGAATACTTGGGTAGATGGTGGTAACAATTAATACAGTTGAATTATGTAGGAGATGGCATAATCTGGGGAACAGTGGGGAAAATGATTGAGATTGATTTAAATGGGGAGGTAGAGAGCTTGAAGTGTCTGTAAGACATACAGGTAGATATATACCTGATTTGAGTCTGAAATGTAGGATGCTTAGAGATGCAGATTTGGAGGCCATCTGGATAGGCATAGGTATGGTCAAAGTCATGAGCTTGGGGTGAAATTGTCCAAGAATATGCAGAGTTTGAATACCAGAAAATCAAAGATGTAGAACCCTATGGAATTGGGACTGAAAAGGCACTTGGAAGGAGAAATGGGGTGGAGGTGGAAAGAAGAGAAAGGAAAGAATTTTTTAACAAGAAAATAGCCCTGGTGCCCAGGGAGAGTCAACTACCCCAGTGCTACCCAGGGCTGAAGGAGCAAGGAGAGGTAGTGCTGTGTGCAGCATGTCTGCAGGGTATAGACTTACCCCCAAGGATAAAGCTGAGTCTCAGGACAACTAAGTATGGTTAGGTCCTACATATCCTCTCCAACTCCACCCCTACACCCTTCACTCTTACCCCTGTTCATTTGAGGAGTTTTCTGGGTAGACAGAATACCCCATATCTTAGTGTGGGAGTCAGCAAGCTACATCACAGGGGCCAAATCCCAGCCCTCTGCCTGGTTTTTTCTTTTATAAATACAGTTTTATTGGAACACAGCCATGTTCATTCATTTATGTGTTGTCATGCCTGCCTCCCCACAAAATGGTGGAATTGAATAGTTGCAACAGAAAATGTATGGCCTTCAATGCCGAATATATTTATACTCTGGCCTGTTATAGAAAAAGTGTGCTGACCTCTGTCTCAGTATAAAGACACTCTGGCTAGAAAAAGCAGCTATGCCTAAACTTCTCTTACATGGCTGAACCATTCTATAGCATAAACACTCACACGCACACACATACACAGGAAACTGAAGATTCAATGGCTAAAAAATGCATTCTAACTCTAAATTATATATTTCTTAAATGTTGCATAGACTTTGTTTGGATTCTCCTCCTGCCCCCCTCCAGGCTTCATCTTAATCTTCCCAAGTGAAATCTGTCCTTTGCTTCATGTTGTCTTGTAACCATATTTCAATAGCACTTAATCAGTGATAAAACTGCTTTGATTTATTCCCAGCTGTGGATATTATTGTTGAAATCTGTGTAAGTGTTCCGACGTGTTATGATTGGAGCAATAGCATTTAAGAGTCCAGAGGCAAGTCAGAAAATTAACAACTGAGTTTTCTGATGCCTAAATTAACTGCACAGACAGCGCTGAGTACAATGAGAAAGTTGTATAGAAACTTGCTTGGCAATATGGGAAAGCGTCAGAATGGCTCACCCATTAAAAGTATTATATCTCAAGGACAAGTTCTCATTGGATATACTCCCCAAAGGCAGTACCAGAATTTCTTATAAAGGACAGCTGGCTGCTCTTTTCTTCTGGGACACTTCTTCGTGCAATGTATAGATTGTTGATGCTATAAGCACTAAACGTGACATTTCTCCATTCCTCAGCAAGACTGAGCCCCAGAATGCACCTTGTGGTGGGCTCTGCTGACTCATTTGAAGTCATTCTGAAAGAACAAAAGAAACCAGTCTGGGTCCATTGCAGAAAACTTAGACTAAAGAAGAAACAAAGAAAAGCGAAGTGACTTGTAATCCTAGTGTCTAGCAATATCAGCCCTTTAGAGTATAGTCTTCCAAAGTACTTTTTTAAAATTCCTGCATTAATCCCAGAATGAGATAGAGAAAATATTTGGGTCCAGATTATATTCCAAATTTTCACATTTAATTTCTGGCACCTTATCTCTTTATATAAATCTTCCTTAAATGCTGGTTTGTATTGCATTGTTTTGTCTTGTTTGTGTTTTTACTGCCAGATTGCTTGTAGTTTGAGTTGTACTTTACTTCAGAATTGGCCAAGATAGGTCATTCATTTGCTCTTTTTCCAAATCTGAATTTATGCAAATTGGAGGGAGAGGTTTCCAGTACATATTTTAATTGCCATTGATCGGCTTTATTTAACTTTCTCCATCTATTGTTCACAAATATCCTGACATAGAGCTAGATGTTGTTAGATAGAATTATTGATCGTCATGATTGCAAGGTATTTACTGGGCTAGAGGTATTTACTGGACTATCCTATATATAAACTCAGGATATTCGTTCTTTGATGTCCTCAGGAGCTCTATAGCTGTCTTAAGCCTTCTTTATTTGAAATAATGATATTTGATCATTTCCTAACAAGAGCTGAAAATTGTCACACCGTTGAGTTATTTAGTATTAACTCCATTGCTCTGGATAAAATTGTTTATCTCCCCAGCCAGTCTGTGATCCCCTTGAGAGCCAAGACCCAGTATTTTATCATTGGATTTCACATGCATTGTCCGGCATCCAGTATCTGGCAAACAAAAAATGCATGCTTAATAAACACAGGATAAAGAGGGAAATTCCTTGCCCAAGATCATCTATTAAAATAGGGCCAGACCGACGTGTTCTTACTTGCCCTATGTGCCCTTTTCTCTCCCTTTATGTTGACTGATATTGTATGGTGGTTAAGAAAGTAGACTCTTGGGTTCAAAAATCTCTGGGTGTGGTAAAATGGGAATCTGAGTTCTTCTACTTCTTAGCCAGGTGAACTTGGTCAACGTGTGGACCTCAGCCCCATCAGTTGCAAAATGGTGACAACAAAACCTACCATATAGGATGTTTGAGGATGAACTGAGATAATGCCCTGAAGTGCCTTGCCCATTCTAAGTGCTTAGCAAATGTTACCTTTGATTTCACTCTCTCTCGGTCATTTTTTAAAAGATTGATTTATTTATTTGAGAGAGTGGGAGAGTGGAGGAATGGGTAGAGGGAGAGAATCTTCTCAGCAGAATCCCTGCTGAGCGTGGAGCCCAATGCATGGCTCAGTCTCATGACCCATGAGATCATGACTTGAGGCGAAACCAAGGAGAGTCAGACGCTTAACTGAGCCATGCAGGCGCGCGGCTCTTGGTCATTTTTATACATTGGAGTAAACTGTTTTATAATGGGTACTTTATAGGTTTAAAAATATTTTAACGTGGATAATAAATATGAAAAATATCTGCCACAAAAATGTGACCCATGATGGATGATTTCTTTTAGGTACATTTCACTCTTTTTATTTCACTTTTTAATTGTAGTTTTATAAGCAATTGATTAGAATAGTTCACATCGGCCTGTGATTTTGGTGCATTATCTTGTACCCATCTTATAGAGAGAGAAATTAAGGAAGAAGGAAAAGATGTTAGTCCTCTTAAGGCTACTCAGAATAAGCAGGAAGAAACAAGTTCTGCGCCAATGTTCTGCAACTCCTGTGTTAAGTCTTCCTTTCGTACTGAGACACCATGTGGAAGTATCCATGCAGGTGTCTTCTGCATCCGCAGGCAGGGTGCGTGCTTTCCGTGTCAGGGGCTGTATTTTGCTGAAGTCTGCTAACAGTCTCTGCATTAAATTCATAATGAGATTAAAATCTACCGTTCTTTGAAAAGGAAGAGTTGAGAATATGTTGCAAAAAGCCCTTTTGTCTCATCATATTAATGTTGATGTCCTCTTATCCCAGAACTTGGCTGAAGCTGGAGCCAAAATCTATATTGGTTTAATTTTAAGTGGCCTTGTGAACAAGTGTGTACAGACACGGAAGGAACTGAAAGGTACTTAGAGCACTCACGCTGTTGGATGTGGACTCTCAGATGGAGCTGGGCCTTCACAGAGCAGGTTTAACTCACACGTTTAGTGTTTCTGTGAAGGAGGAGCTGGGTTTTTAGGCCCTCGCCACTTTTACTATAATCACAGAGGTGGACTGGACTCATTCATGAGAATGGGATTAGGTGTGTGTGGGTGGGGAGCATCCCAACTTTTCTAATCTAGTCTGAAAGGAGCTCCTCAAAACATAGACAAATGATTTTCTTCTAAAATCTTTTTAAAGAAAATCTATAGAGGGACTGTTCGGTAAGTATAAAAAAATCAACTCATAATGTACAGTCTGATAATCTCTGTTAGATCAGATGTAGCAATTACCTTTTAAAAAAAAAAATCATAGTACATGTATTCCGATTGAAGTTTAAACTCTGTTTCTTATAATGTTTGGGCATGCATGGTTCCTTTTTGTTGATGGGAAAAGAAAAATTAGGTCCCACAGAATGCCTGTCTCCCCTGCTATGAGCCCGCCACCAAATGAGATGATCGTGAGTGACAGTAGCTGCTGATGCTGGCACAGACGTGCACGTGGACCAGGTTCATTTTGAATGAGTCAGGCAAGCTCCAAGCTCAAGTGCAGCCTCACTCAGGTGTGCCCGTCTGGCCAGGCCCCTACTGCCTGGGGAGGTGAAGAGTGCTTGGTCTCTTCCAGGCTTGTCTCAGCTGGGGGTCCATTGTTAAGACCTGCCTGAAAGCTGCCAAAATGACATTCCCCGGTGTGATTGAGTTTTAATGTAAGATTACAACCATAGATCAAAGTGAGGAGGACATTTGGGCAGGCGCTCTTAAGAATTTTAGAGCCAGAGCATAAAGAAGATAATTACACTGTGTAATTTAGGGTTGTTTCTGCATGTGTCACTCATGAGCAAGGCTTGTCCTCTAGCTTATAAAGGGCTTTAGTTCCCCCCCCCGCCTCAATATTTCCTATTATTTAGTATCTAGAAGACCTTTTAAGGAGTGATTAAAGAAACCAGAACTCTTCTATAAATGGCTTTTCCTGATAAGATCTGCCTTTTACACAGAAAGCATATTCTTTCATTGTGATCTGCGAATTCTGGAACAGAAAAGAGAAAAAAATGGGATGAGAAATCTAATCGAGTCAAAGCCCTTTTGTTCTGGCTTCCCCAGCTCAGATTTTATGGTCAGGTGGGCTTAAGTTTGCCTTTGCATTGTTGACATATTTTTTAAAAGTCTTAGAATAACAGAATCATGTTCCTTACCTGGAGACCAGTATAGAAATTCCTCTTCAACTTTAGGGTTTCGGGTATGTTCAGCCCTCCTGATGACCTGATATGCTTCCCTTTGTTAACTGCAATTCTGGAGGTTTTCCCTTTCTGCCATGCCTATGGGGGACCAGGTGTGTTTCTGGAAAATGGACCCTTTCTTTGTAACTGACTGGCTTTGTACGCACATAATAACAGGCTTATAGCTCTATGTTTTCTATATTTACTGTGCCAATGAATATATGTTACATGAAATCCTCTTCATGAAATTTGTTTTTAAACTTTAAACATTTTGTCATATGAGAAGTATATGATTTTTTTTAAATATTAGAAACTGTAGAAAATCAAAAGGAAAGCATGAATATGACCCTCAATTTCACCCATGAGGGAATAATTTGCTTTTAATCATGTTACTTAACCCTCCATGGCTCACCCATCCAATTGGGATAACAAAGAGTCTCCACCCATAATGTAGCTTTCTAGGTGTTCTGTGAGTGTAAACATGTTTATCTGTGAACCACGCTTAGAACAGCACCAGGAGCAAAATATGTGTTTGAGAGAGGTTAGTGGTTATTGCTCTTGCTGGGTATTTTATTCCAGACGTTTTTTTCCTAGGCACATGTCAAATCATTTTCATGAGTACGTATGGGCATAAATTCAGTGGCATCATGGTTGTTGAGAACTGTGAGGGGTCTCAGAGTTTATCTAGTTTCTCCACAGGGGATGCAGGAGATCAGGTGGGGAGTTCTCTTCACCTGTCCTTTTCTCAGATCCTACCCAGAGCCTACTGAGTCAGAAACTCTAAGAATAGATATGTGTATTTGGAAGGAAAAATGAGGTGATTCTGATGGGTATACCTGTGGATGAGACCCACTGAGCTAGCGCCCAATCTCCTTTCCCAGGTGCAGAAGGGAAGCACCTGAAGGCTGAGTGAGAAGCTTCAGAATCACACAAGTGTGTAGTTAGAACCAGAGCAGAGCCTGGGTCTCCAAACTGCTGGGGCCACTTCTCCCACACAGAGTGCCACCAGGCATGTTTAAAGAGATAAGCATTTTGTATGAATTCAGCAGCACAGTAATCGGTTATATCCAGACAGTTGCTGCAAATAGTATTCCATTTTAAGATAAACCGTAAGTTTGGGAGCAGTTAATTCAGGTGACCAAACATGCAGTTGTTGCAAGTAAAAACAAAGCAAAGAAAAACTAGTCTTCATTCATTCATTCATTCATGAAGCATTAAAGCATTCGTATTCTACTGATTCAGTCTGACCTTCACTCATCAGTCTTTATTAGTGAAATTTTACTGCATTTTCCTACATCCTAAGTTTAAATGGTTTGGGGAGACAGTAGAAGAGGAAGTGAGTGAATTTAAAACTTTTTAATGGGCACCTTCCAGTGAAACTTTCAGGATCTTCATGGGTCAAGGTGGAGCTCTGGTGCAGAGCGCTCATATCTGGGGATGGGCAGCAGAATGGGACATTTCCTGTCATTCCAGAAAGTTCATTTCTCTCGTAAACCGAAACAAAACAAAAACCTCTGTGCTGTAAGTTGGCCTGTGTTTGAGAAACTACTAGAAGAAAAAGCCAAGAGTTTGAAGGCTGCGTGAGCTAAGCATGTGATGGTGTGATTTGCAAGGTTTCTGAATATTACAGGTACATCTATAGTCTTGTATGACACCACCTCACCACTGCACATGACTGATTCTGTAAGGATCTACATGGAGGTGTTTAGATGTTTCACTGCGTCTGCTTGACATAAACTAATGATGTAGACTGCTAAACATGGTGACATGATTAAACAGGATGTTAATTAGTGGCTCCTCCAAGAGTTTCAATCCTTCCTTTTAGCAGCCTTTGTTATGCATGTACAAAAGTTAAGGAGACAGAAATGGCTATTGCCTGAGTCGCATCTGCTAATGGCAATAGGATTCAAGAAAAAAGCATTTAAGCTACCTAGTAAGACAGATCAGGTCCATCTTCTTGTCCTGGGGGTTGTCCAAAACCATGTCTTTGTGGGAAGGAATATGGCAGTTTTCCTGCAAGCAGTAATCATTTGTACTATTACTTAGTTGTCATGTATTGATGATCCCATTTCAATCAAACGTATCTCATTCAGTGAGCTTTTGATGGGAGGAATTTTTGGAAGGGTTTAGGAAGGTTAAATCTGTGAGACATGGCTTCCATCTGGAATGCATTAGCTACAAAGATTTATTAGTCAGAGTGCCTCTGCATAATGTTCCATGGAAAGCGGGCCCTGCATCTAATTTCCAGCATGATGTCTATATGAGGAGTGATCTTTGAAATATCATAGGTGACAATCAAGTTTGTTATAAAAATAGTAAATGCCTAGGGTTTTCATGGTGGCTCTTTTAAATCCCTCATGAGGGCTGCTAAGCAGGTAGTTGATTTGTTGACAAATGATAAAACTTGAGGAATAGCACCATGCATGAAATTTTAAAATGGGATGGCCCTTTTAAGCAGAAAAAAGACTCTTCGGACAATTATGAACGTTTAGTGCTTTCATTTACCTTTTCCCTGGGCACAATAGCATTAGAACATAATAAGACTAGTACTCAACTCCATAGAGAAGTGCATTCCCCTTCTGATTAAAATCGTTTTTAAGAGCTGGTGTTGTTGATCGATAAGCGAGGCAGGGAAAGCTTTATAACATCTCCTACATGAGATAGCCTGAGACTACAGTTCTGAGCTGTAATATGATTGGTATAAATTAGAGATTATGGAGGTGCCTAGAATTTCCACCTCTCCTGATTACCTGTGGAAAGAACGCAGAGCTAGTATTGTAGCGCAGGTTTACCTGTGCTGCCATACTTTTAAAAGATAGCCCACATAAAAGCAGAAATGGGGGGGGCGCCTGGGTGGCTCAGTTGGTTGAGCGACTGCCTTCGGCTCAGGTCATGATCCTGGAGTCCCGGGATCGAGTCCCGCATCGGGCTCCCTGCTCGGCGGGGAGTCTGCTTCTCCCTCTGACCCTCCCCCCTCTCATGTGCTCTCTCTCATTCTCTCTCTCTCAAATAAATAAATAAAATCTTAAAAAAAAAAAAAAAAGCAGAAATGGGGGTGACGTCGGAGTTTGGGCTGCAGAAATCAGGATCAGACAGAGGCCAGAAGCCTCCTCAGCTTCCTGCTGAAAAGGCAGTGCAAGCCCTCGGGAGGGCGTGCCTCCTCCCCACCTGCCTTGCACTCAGTTGCCAACACGAAGGTAACATAGTGAGAGCAGAGCCAGTCTGATGAAAGCCTTTTATACCATCAGGAGGCAATAATGGCTTACGGTGCCTTCCCTGGCTGTAGCGTATCTTCCTGAAAAGGAAGAGCAAAGGATTAATGCCAGGTGGAGGGCGAGTCGCCGTCCAAATGTTTATCTGTTGAATTTAGGTCACACCACAATGCCCAGTTGTGTCATTCCCTCTCAATGTCGGAGAAAGTGTTCTGTATCCTGGATACAAGTTCAGTACTAAATTGTCCTCCAAGGATTACAAGGGAAATGCTGGAGCTCAGCAATTTTCTTTTACCCTCGTGTTGGGCTTCTGCGCCATTGGGCAGTTTTGTGCCAGACAACAGAATTGAGAGCGAGGTAGCGCTAGCCACAAAATGCAGGTTAGAGAATGAAAAGAGGCTTTACCTCAAGACCTCAAAGAGCAGGGCTGGGGTTTTTCACCTTCTGTGGGAAACATTTACAGGATCCTTAGCTTGGAAAGTTTCTCTTCTGTATCCACTGTGCATGCTAAGGAGACCACAGCTGGAGCAAAGCCTCCCACTCCCAAGAGAGACACACTCCCAGGAACCCACTTACAGTCGGCGCCTGTGTGAGGTAGGATGTATTTGGGAACCATTAATTTCTTCTTTCGTCCCATCAGGTGTTAGCAGGGAATCCTATTCTTCCTTCCCCGTCAGGCAAAATGATATGGGGTCTCCACACATCCATGTCCTAGACCTACTCCCCCCGCCACAACTCCAAATGATGGAGTCCTCTGATACCCCTTAGTACAAACTTACTCTTAGCACATGTGAGTGCAGCTTGCTTTCTGGGCTGGCTTTGATAGGATCTGTGGACTGTGCCAGCTCTCCTTCCCAGCTGATGCCTCCTTTTACTGAGGCAGAACGGCACCCACGCCAATCTTCCACACACCCCTTGTTTGCAGGAGCCTTGTGTTAGTCAAGGTCTCATCATATTCTGGTGTCTTTGTGTATGATTAAATGCAAACCAAAGAAAGCCATAATGGAAGCCATAATGGAAGCCATGAAAGGTTCTCCAAGACACATCGGTTGAGCTTTCTCATCTCTCCCTTTGACATGCGATGAGAAATAGTTTCAGTGCCATGGCTTTTGTGGAGTAGCTAATCCAAGAAGTTTGAATATTCTAGTAAGACCATTTCTGGCCTGCCAAGTTGTCCAAATGACTTCACTAGTCTTTGGTGACATTTGTGTGAATTCCACTCTTCAACATCCACTTTCCTCCAAAGTAATAATTTGGCTTCATTCATTATTCATTTACTTTTAGGCAAATAAAGTCCTGGACCATTTTCACATTTGCTAAAGAGAAACTCCTCCTTTTGATTCAAGCAGTATTCTATTTTTTAAAACTTCAGTGGCTTAGAATTAAATTAATTGCTTAATGTAGACTTGAATGCATGAAAATATCCTGAAGGAAATTCCAAAAACATTTTAAGGAGAAATAATCAGTCTTTCTTTCATGTCACAATCTAAGCTGTTTTTGATATTCTGAATTACTTTAAATTTTCTCTATTTTGATAGTAATTAGTAAAGTTGGCACAGATTTATTTTTTCCGTATATGTCTTGAGATTTGGAACTTCTTTTAAGTCACATAGAGGAAAAAATCCCTAAAGTTCTGTGAGAGAAGTTCTATGAATAAAGGTTAATTTCACTAAATCTAGCAAAAATTATTTTCATTGCAGTTAAATTCTTGCAAAAGAAAGCATTAACATGTTAATTGTCTTATCTGAAATAGAAATTTAACAGCTTTGGAATGAGATTTGATTTTAGAAAGCAGTGCAGTCCTCCTGTCAACCCTTTCGCAGTGTGAAATTTTAGCTAAATGCTCTGTGATATATGAAAGAAATCTACCAGTCATTTCAGTCAATTCAATAATAATCAGTAGCTAAGTGGCAAAAAAAAGAAAAAGTTAACCTGGCTGTTTGTTTAAATTGACTAGTCATATGATCCTCTCTTATGTGGGCATGCTATAAGAAAACTCTAAAATATTACTCAAGTGTAGGTGTTAAAATTGATTCACATAATCTGTGAGAAAGTCTGCAAATTGAGTTGGTTGAGTATCACAATCCTGGAGCCTTCCAGTGGAGATCACCATCCGTATTACTACATGGGCGCTCACAATCAAGGTCACCTTAAATTCAAGACCTGGTTAGAATTTGAGATTCATCCAGCTGAGCAGTCTGAGTTAAATCAGTTAATTTCTGATTCATCTATAAAATGGGAATGACTTCCTCTCCTAGTGTTTCTAAGAAGTGTACAGAAGTTAATTATTTCTATGTGGTAGACTGGATCCCCCTTTCTTGTAGCAGCATTTCTTGAAGGAAAACATTGCATAGCCCTCACTTTAAATACTATTTAAATATGGGGCGCCTGGGTGGCTCAGTTGGTTAAGCAACTGCCTTCGGCTCAGGTCATGATCCTGGAGTCCCGGGATCGAGCCCTGCATCGGGCTCCCTGCTCGGCAGGGAGTCTGCTTCTCCCTCTGATCCTCCCCCTCTCATGCTCTCTGTCTCCCATTCTCTCTCTCAGATAAATAAATAAAAAAAAATCTTTAGAAAAAAAATACTATTTAAATACTATTTATTTCATATCCTCCAACTAGGTCAGGCTCCTTCCCTTTTCTGTGAGCACCCAAGAATGCTCTCTCTTCTCCATAGAATTCTTCATTATAATAAATTCTTCATTAAATTCTTCTCTTGTCACATTTGGTAGACTATAAAGCTCTTTCAGGGTAGAGATTATTTCTGCCTAGTGCCCAACATAGCGCCTGGTACACAGTTGTCATTCAGTAACTCTGTGCCGAATGGCTGAACGCATGCATGGAAGCTAGACATAAGGAGACTGCTAGATCCTTCTTCCTGTAGGGATTTTGCGGTAGCACCAAGGATGGGGCCTTCCACACAGTGACCAGAGGGCCCGTTACAGATGTGCTTGTGTGCCTACAGCTGTGTTAGGAGCATGCTATTTTGTAGTTTCTTATCAGTGACATTGGCAATGGAAATAAAGGTGGTTTTATAATTACTCTCAGGACTCCAAGTCTAAACGGTCCCCCTGTGCCATCATGCTGGAGTACAACTTGGGGATCTCTGGATTTTAACCCTCTCTTCCCTCTGGGCAGGTTGAGTTGTATAATGCACTGCCCTACAGGGCAACCCTTATTTCACAGTTCAAGGTAAGCTGGTTTTAAATTGCAACAGGAAAAAAAAAAAAGTTGATGACAGATAAAAATACATTTAGCATGTATAGTAATACACAAGCAATATAACTGTAAGTTTCCCTCTCTCTTTTTCTCTCTGTTTTATTTCGCACAATTTTCTGAATCTGGTAACTAGACAACTCCATGTTATAAAAACGAATGTTTGGTTTTTGCACTTGGGGCATGCAATTAATTATTCCCTCAAAACCTATCACTCTTCCTCAAAATGTATATACTTAATTTTTCTTGGAATTCTAAATTGCCTACACATCATAAACTTTTCTAAGCTCTTGGTCAAGTTTTCTTCTGATCTTCCCCGAAACTTCAGGAGTTTCATTGTTGCATTAGCCAAAAGAGATCGATGTTCATCTGATTTTAACTGCTTTGGGGAGTCTGGGCAGTTTAAGAAGCCTGTGTTGGTGTTGTATAAATGATTTCTATCAAAACCACTGCTATAACTGTTCTGCCTATTTCAATAAAATAGATTTACTTTGGTGTTTTTAATTTTTAAAAGCCTTTCCATTTGTAGCCTTCTATAGGATTGTTATTGTCAGAAAATAATAGTTAACACCTATATAGTCAATATGGGCCAGATGTCTTAAAATGTGTTCATAAAAGGTGTTATGGGTTCTAAGGGGAAAAAAAAAATCACACCCTGATGGGCAGTAGGGAAAATCGCATGGAGGAAGAGACATTTGGTTAGGATGTATCTTTCCTGTGAGACTTTTGCCCTTAAGCAGAGCTGTTGCCATGTTTTTACTAACAGACCAGTTCCAGTTTGAAATCTGAGCTTGCGCTCAGTATCCAGTGGTGAGGTTATGGGTGTAGGCTATTGCTTTTTATGCAACCTTTGGGAGGAAGCATAGCTTAGGGCAAGCTTAGATGAGAGCCCCTAATTCACATCCTGCTCTGCCATTTCCTCTTGGGGAAGGTGAATTGACCTGACTCTCAGCTTCTTATCTGTAAAGTGGGGACAGGCATAGTTTCAAGTTCATGGGTTGGTTGAGGGTTGACAGCAGTGATTTTTGTGGAACCCGAGGGCTGTGAATGTGTCGTAATGCTTTCCAAGGGAAAGGCTCCTGATGAGGAAACTCTTCTCCCCTTCAGTCACAAATAATGGTGACTTTTACTTGGTTTATTTTTAGCTCTGTTCTTTTCATGGTTGAGCACTAGGTAAACTGGAAATAATCATTAGAGGAAATGAGTTCACGTGGGGATGTGTTGGAAAAGATTAGTAGATTGTATAAACCTGAGCTGTTGTTCATCCTCCATCTCCTCCATCTAGAGGCATTCCTTACCTATACCCTGAAAGTGTTGGACTAGGTCATGCCCACAGTCCAACGGCAGTCACTCGTGCTGCTTGCGGACATCGGATTGTCTTCTCCTCTGGACACAAAGAGAACTGAACCCCTGTGCCCTTGGGATTGGGTAGGACCACATAACTAGCTCCCACCACTGAGCTATTGTGAGTAGAGCTAACATATTTTACACAGGCTTTCACATTCGATCACAAAACTCTCTGAAGTTCCTCTTCCCTCGTCCATGATAGAGTGGTGGCTGCCCTGCAGCCTGGAGGAACGATGGCATGGAGCAGACTCCCTAGTGACCCAGGATGGACATAGAGCTTGAGTGAGACATAAGCTACCGTTTTTTAAACCACTCAGAAAGTGACGTTACGTGTTACTGTGGCGTGACACGTCCATCCTGAATTGTTACAGGGACCTTCTCACATAGGGTACCGGGAAAGCCTTAGCAGGAACTCTTGTTGGAACTCATAAGAGTCCCGAGAACTTGCTCTGGATTTGAATGCTAACAGCTCCATGCCCTAATAGCAGTGGGATCTTGTGCTAGTTCCCTAGTCTCTCTGAATTTCCGGTTACTTGTATTTAAAACGGGGATAATACTCTTGGCTATCTTTTTTGAGGTGTAAGGATTAAATGAGATCTTGTGTGTAACACATTGTAGAACATGCCTGGCAGAGAGTGGGGTAATTCTGATGATCGTTGTTTGAATGTTCTGTGTCAATGCTCTTGTCACCTGTCTGTTTCCTGTAGTGTCCACTGGAGCCAACTGAGGACGTTTTTAAGAATTGCAGCAATGGGCAGGGGCTTCAAAAGAAAGCAAAGAGGGCTGGACCTCAGCCCTTTTAAGGCCAGCAGCTTCTAATGGGAATTGGAGGTGTCTCTGTTGGTGTGAGATCATGGCATTTCAGCCAGCCCATCTCCAAAAATAGGTTCAAAGCCACTAAAAAAATCTCAAATAAATTCTAAGTAGCCACCATCCTACTAGTAATATTTTCCTACAAAAACTTCTTGAGGAAAAGAGATTATGTATTTGTCTCACCTTGGATCTTATAAATTTATGTCATACTTTGTGTCTTTAAAGCTTTCCAACAAACGTTAAATTGATTATCCAATAAAGGCAATAGTTCATTTGGAATATTTACAAGAAAGCCCCCATAGAATGAGCATAATGAGAAAAATAATGAAGCAGTAATTAGAATTCTCAAGGCTAATAATTTTAATAATAATTTATACTTAAACCGCTCTACACATAAGGAGATTTCAAAGGTCTATAAATATTAAGCAAGCTCCGTATGCACTACAGTTCCCAAAACAATGCCTAATATTCCTGAACCCAACATTCCTGAAGCAAACGCCACCAGTATCATTAATCTTATTTTGCAAATGGATAAACTGAGGCAAAGAAAATATGCCTGGAGTCATGTAACCCTTGGCAATAGATTCCCGTCTCAAGTACCCATACCTCAAACCAGCCCAATTAGAACCTCACAGTGGAATAATTTATGTTTTACTCTAGCAAAGAGTTCAATTGTGTTGGAGCAACCACCATCCCTGCTTTATGTGATGTGGCCCAGGGATTTTATTTAGAGTCGTAGTATCTGTCTGAAAACAACGGCAATTTAAATGATAGGTTTTTGCAGTACATCGCCTGTCCCCAGTTGAAGTACAAGGAAAGTCACATTGGATTCTGGACATGATGTATCCAAAATGTGTACCCTAGCCAGAAGGTCACTGCCAAACATGCCCTCCTCTTTCTCCAGAAGTGAACCACAGCCATAAAAAGCTACAGTCCCTGCCCACGGTTTGTATAAGCTTTTTTTTTTTTTTTTTCCAGTTCCATTGTGCTCATTCACACATGATATCCCAAAACAGTTAAGTAAAATGAGGGATATTATATCTGTCACACATGAGAAAACTGCAGTTATGGACTCGCTTAATGCATTCATTGCTTTTTGGACTCTGGAGTCCCCTGGGCCATGCCACAAATCTACATGGTGGCCCCCAGTTCCGTATTCTATGTGGGACTCTCTAGCGAGGCTGGCACGTGTATAAAAGGTTCATTATTGTTGTTGTTAATTTTTTTTAAATTTTTGTACCTCAGATGAATTGGGCTTAACTTACGGCAACCGTGGGGCTGCACTGGTCAAGTACATGACAGGACTCTGTTGTTGAAATAGCTCGCTCCCGGCGATACATGAGAATCTGAGGTCTTGTCTTCTGAATTTATGCCAAAGCAGGGGTGGGTAGCCGGCACATAGCAGAGAGCCTAAGCCACTGCTTCTCTACGATACTTTTGGAGATATCTCCCCCTTTTAATGTTTCCCAGTTCACTTTTAAGATAGAATCCTCTGATCGCTGTGGACTTGCATAATGCTGAAGATAAAGCTCGTGATCATTTGTTCCCATAAATATTGACTGTCTATGGACACAGCTGTGGAACAAGTCATGCAGAGCGTGGCATCCTTCCTCACGGGCCATGCGGGTGGGTGGTTCTTCGAATTACCGTCATGGGCTCTGCTTGGAGAGGAGCTGGGAGCTGTTCCCATCTTCCCGTGAGACACCAAGTGCAGAACTGCCTGGTCCTGGAGGGCACCATCTGTGCTTGCCTGGACCCCCACACATGTGACCTGAGGGGCCCGGCACATAGTAAGCACTCCACTAATGTTAGCTTTTATTACCACCGCGATGAGTTCTCTTGCCCTCACTGCCCTTCTGCCCCCTGTGGAAACAGTACACAGGGATCCTGCTTTGACTCATTTAAGGTGTGTGTGTCACCTTTAATCACACACCATTAAACTCTTCAAAGGTTCTTTTCACTTGAGTGGTCGATAAACAAATTACGTCTTTATAATATCAATTTGAACTTATATTTTTAAACCCATAATGACAAGCATTCTGTCTGTGTTCTGAGACACAGTTTTCCTGCCTTGTGCATAGTAGATGCTCAATAAATACTGTGAAATGAATACGTAAGTAAATGAAACCTTTAGTTTTGTCAACCCCATAAATTAAACTATGATATTTAACTATGCTTGAGACGTTATTAAGTGCCCCCGATGCTCAAGAGAGTGAAAACATTTTGAATATTGACATTGTCTTTAAGGAGTTTACAGTAAGTAGGGAGATGAGTCACATGGGCTACTAATATCAGGGAACTAAAAAACGGCCTTATACATTTATTCAATCATGATGTCTGTTGTTGCCATTGTTAGCTTCTGTCGGGTATGTGCTGTATACTGGGTACTTTTTAAAGAACTCTACATGTATTGTTTAATTCTTACCACACCCACCCCCCCCACACACAAATCTGTTGTTACTATCCCCAATCTACAAATGAAGAAACTGAAGCTTAGGAAAGTTATGTAAGTTGTCCAAGATCACATAGACTATATGGTAGACCTGTAGAATATAATATGCTTAACCTCTATACACTAAATTTAAAAATGACCAGTATGCTTTGTGTTCTTTTTTAGACAAAACCTATCTTTGATATTCTACTCATTTGTGTTTTCCCTTGTTTTAGTCACATATAAGGTACGATATATATTAACTTTATCAGTATTCGGTTGTACGTGTTCTTAGTTTAGCCTCAAATCCATTGTGTAATCATACAGGATCAATAGATACATCATAGATAATAAAATACTAAATTGTGTGGTGTCTACAATAACTAAAATAACGGTTTAGGGAAAGGAGTGTCTGAGCAGGTGACATGGGAGCTTTTCTAGAAAGATGGGTCAAATCAAGATGCATAGCATATGAGGAGAGGGGTGAAGCGTGAGCAAAAACCATAGAGTCAGATGAGCATATTCTGGGGGCTTCTAGAGGAGGCAGGAGACTGACTGACTGCCAAGTATTGGACTGTGTGGGAAAGAAGATGGAGCTGTTTGGAGAAGCAAGAGATGGACGATGGACCCAACCTTAAGGTTCTGAAACATGATGGTGGCAGGCTTAGCCACCAACCAGGTCTGTTTGAGCACCAAAGCCAAGATTGTTCCACTAGAAGTCCCTGACTTTCCTAACGAGAGCCTCAAATTCTAGATTTTTAGACTAGAGAAACACAAACACTAGAAAAAAACAGATGATAATCAGCAAGAAGTTTTTTTTTTTTTTTTTAACCTCTTAACGAATTTTCCCATAATAGAAGTAGTAGTCACCAATTTGGTTATCAAGTAAATATTACTAGCATTAACTTACTGTTGTTCCTCTAACAACACTATGCCTTTTGAGAAGACACAGGGATGCTGAAGAGTTCTTTTTTTTTAATCTTCTTTGAGGGCACTGATCAAAAAAAGTTAGGCTGAAAGTTTCCCTTCTGTAATATATTTGTTAATTGACGTTCTTCCTTTTCAGTTCTTTTTTACTAAATCTGTGAGTTGGAATAATACCAGTGCCCATAAAATTGCTTCCCACCTGGAAATTGATCCTCAAAGCCAGAACCACTTTAGTTCATGTACTGGTCTGCCCCTGGGCGTGCGTGCTTGCCCTGGTGGGTGCATACACTCCGGGGCCAAATTTCCTAAAATGGAATTTAAGGAAGAAAAGACAAGGATTTCGAGCTCAGATTCGTCTACATTCGGACTCCACATGTGCGCCAGATCAAATATGACTTTCATTTTTTACATGTATATACGGAAGACATCGTAATAAGAATGTGTAAGTTGACAAAAGAGCTAACTATCCCTCGTTGGGGGAGAGTAGATGGAAGATAATCTAGTGTTACTTAGAATCGCGATCCTGCTGGAAATCACTTAAAGGTTAAACTGCCACATTGGAGGAGAAAATCAGGGGATTCATCTTTTACTGGAGCTGTTGGAGGACTCATTTTAAACGTGAGGTTCTAGCTCCTTGGCCTGGAGCGACTCAAAGAAAAGAAATGCATGAAAGCACTTGTAATATGTGGCTGCTTTGTACTTCGGTGAGCAAAACACCTAGAAATGGAGCGGAGGGGCTCACTGCCCCACCTGTTTCAGCACCGTCCGGGTGGAGCTGTGCAGCCTTTGTTTGCTGTGGCGGGGACTTCGCTAATGAACGCAGTGTGGGGCATGTGCGGCGTGGCCGTGAGGCCTCGGGATCAATAAGGAGCCTTTAGATTTAAAACTAATGATTTTCTGTGTTCAGCCAAAGTCAGAATCTCTTAAAGTTGCCATTGTTGGCTCTGATTTTTCCCCAGAGAATAAGAGAAGGTGTGATAAATCATCACGCTCGAAATGCAAATAAAATGCACGTCAGAAGAGACTTGAACTAGCCTAGAGATGGATAATGTGAGTCTTCAACATCTTAATTATTTCGGTCTCTAATTGAGCAAACCCCCGAAAGTGGCACTGTGGTAACTGTGGTTGTAACAGTAGTGGACAGACTGTCTGATCAGGCCATCCTCCCTCAGAGTACAAGTGTAACCTGTCCACGAATGCACCTGTCACCGTTTCCTCCCAGAAGCATTTTAAGCAGTTGGGGATGACGTCAAATGCTTTTGAATGTATCTATAAACTGTTGTTGAATGTACATAAAATTTCACCAGACTCTCTGATTTAAAGCCCTAGAGAAGGCCACCAGGCTCGTATGGAAATTAGCTAGGCATAATTTATTCATGAAAGGCAGAAAAGCAGAATTAATAAATACATGAGTATGTAAACTTATAACTGCATAAAGATCCATAGAAAATATGAAAGCTATGCTCCATGTGTTAACAGAAAACCCTTAAAGTGTGGCCACTTGGTCCTTTCTTTCTAGCAAACAGTTCTGTCTCCTGTTTTGAAAGCCAAAATGGAAAGAAGTAATAAGTAAATAAGTACATTTATTTTTTGGAGGGTTTCTTTTTTCCCCCTAAAAAAAAGGACCTACCTTGTGGATGCTGCTCTGTGCACATCAGTCTAAGAGAATTATTTTTTAAAATATTAATGAAGGCACTAATTCCAGAGAATCAGAAAACTGCTCAGCAGGTTTAACTCATCCTCTGTCTGGACCCAGTTCTGGGAGCATTTTCACAAAGCATTGTCTGTCATGAGACAAGACAATTACAAGAGTGGTTATCATTTTTTTCTCTTATCCTCATCCTCCCATGAAATCATTATCTGTGCTAACATCATTGGCCCTATCAAGCATTGACTCAGCAATGCGGTTGTGATACAGCAGGGACTGGGGGAAAGTATATACTGTCACACTTAAAAGGCAGTCTTGCCTTGTATTGAATGCATTCTGCTGAAATTTTTCCTTTGAGTTGAATTCTGAGCTTTGTGGCCCAATTAAGACCCAGCTGGCCCCTGGAAGCCTGAATTTGGAGAAGTATTATTTAGAATTTAATAATCAAGCAATGAAACTGTTATTATTTATAGTTCTTATAAGTTGGTCAGAACACTCCAAAAGAAGCATAGTATTTCTATCCATCTTCATTACTGATTATTTCCTTATACTAATTAAAAACATTTTCTGGAAGTGTACTGTGGAAAGCATTAATCCCTGTCAAACTTTGCTTCTAGTCAGGGGATGAGGACAGAACAAACAACTGGATAAACCTTTTAAAAATTTGTCTTAATTGAGAATTACAGAGGATGCAGGATAAAAAGTGAATTATCAAATACTTTTCTATGCACAGCCACAATCAATAGATGAATTTAAAAAAAATCGCATAAGTCTGTGCTAGTCATAGAGTGCTTTATAAATATTAACTGAGCAAATTTTTGTGGCAACTGTATGATCATGGTAGGTACAATTATATCCATTTCACAAGTGAAGAAGGTGAGGCACAATGGGGTATGTAATTAATTCAAGATCTCACGACTAGTATGGAATTACTGGAAATCCGCCCTGATGCTGTGGATAGTAATTTAGAGCGAATACAAAGTCCACATGGCTTTCTGACGCAGTGCCTTCAATGTGTTTATGGGATCTAGTTTTTCTACATTAAGGCTTTTTCATTTTGTTTTGTTTGAAAGAAAGTCATTTTTCATAATAAGGATCCCTGCAACTACCTGGGTGGAGAGTTTTTAAGAGAGGCTGTTGAATTCAGTGTTTTCATTCCTGCTCCTCAGTGCTCTCCAGCCATTAATTGGACTGCTGTCTAGTCGGCAGGCTTTAGAATTGTAACTGACCAATAGAAATGCATATGTGAAGGTAAGAAGATACACGTTCTGACCGTTGCTGCCTAACAACCCCACCCCCAAACTGAGTAGTGGAAATGCGGACACTATCAGTTTTGCTCATGAATCTGCAATCTAGGTGGTGTTAGGTGGGGATAGCTTTTCTCTGCTTCATTTGACATCAGCTGGGCAGCTCAGAGACTTGAAGCTACATCACCTGCAGGTGCATTGCCACATAGTTCTGGAAGTTGACACTGCCTATCCGTTGAGATCTCACCTGGAACTTTGGGGGGGGGGGCACATGCCTATGGTCTTTTCATGTGACTGCCTGGCCTCCTTCCAGGATGGTGCCTAGTTCCAAGTGTCAGAGTCCCAAGAGGAAGAAAACCAGGTAGAGAAAGCAATCTCAGAAGTCATGTAGTGAGTGTCACTCGGCCATATTATTTTGGTTGTGGCTCTCACAGAGTTCTGCTCCGGTTCAAGGAAAGGGAATGCAGATCCTACCTCTTGATGATGGACCTTTTCATAAGAAGAGCATGTGGGATGGATATACTGGTGTAGCCACCTTTAGAAAATACTATAACTTAGGTTTTATTAAGCATTTAGAACTGTCAATAGGAAAGAAATATTTTGCTGGAACAAATCCCATTGCTGTAAGAATGGGGACCTATTGAGCTATAGGCTTAACAAAAAAAAACTGCTCAAAGAATCAAGTTTTGCCAAGAAACCAACTCTCATATCAGATAGAGATACCCAAGGAAAGAAGGAAAAAGCCTTTCAAAGTTAATTCTAGCCTTGTGCCTACTTTATAGTAAAAATCTTCAGAGGTGGGAATTCCCCAAACATATGTAAGATGGTTCATTTAGGCTGATCACATCTTTAGCAGTTGCCAAAGGATCTTATACCAGATGTTAACATTCTAGTTTCTATCAAAGAGCTATGTTGGGGTTTTTTTTTTCCATTATTTAATATAAGAACAATGAAAATGAACTTTCATGAAGTTCCTTCCCTGTAGACTCTAAGTTAACCAGACACACTTTAAGAAAGATGGTAACATTTTAGAGAAGTTCTATTTACTGAGCATTCAGCCTGACTACAAGTCGGACCCTAGTCTTGAGAAGGGTCTTAAAGACGAATGCAGGATTTGTGGATCCCATGGGGAAAAAATGAGAATGTTGCTATCTTTATGTAAGGAGATACTAAAAACCTACCACATGATTGAGCAGTTTCTCCAGTTACATGATAAATTCACACTCTAGCTAATTATACACTGTCTTCCTGTCTTTTTCATAACAAAAGCCCTGCTCATATTAGATAGTTGTTCAGGGTTAATAACAGACTTATGCTTGTACAGTCCTTTATGAATTCCAAAATGCTTTCACATCCATTATCACATTTGATGCTCACAGCAGATCTGTAAGCTGGGTAGGACCATCATTACCTCCATTTTTCATGTGGGGACTGAGAGGGGAGCCACACTAGCTGGAGGAGCTGGGGCAATAATCCTATGACTGTACTTCTTGTCCACCTTTCTGTTTGCCAACTCTGTGGTTTTAAGTATTACACCAAACTCTCTGACCAATGCAGAAATAGAAAGCAAGGTCTTCTTTGTTTTAGGCTGCATCAAGCAGAAAGCACGTCTGCCCTCATGATGAGGATGTCATTGATGGATCAGTGTGGTTCAGAGGAGTAAGCATTGGAATGGGACTAGGGGTCCAATGACTCCTCCTTGTCCTGTCTCCCTTGCTCACTGTCACCCCTTGATCTATAACATGAAGAAGATGGACTACACGGTATTCTGAGATTACTTTCAATGCTAAATATCTATAATTTCATATAAGCAAAAAAAGAGAGTAGTTGATGTCAACATCCTTCAAAGAAGTCAGGTAGGCAGGTAGGAATGAAGTTGTCACATAATTTTTCTTTCTAGTAGAGTTAAGAGGGGGAAATTACCAATAGAAAGCTTAAGTAAAACTTAAGACAGAAAGAGGGGAGGAGGAAATTGAGAGTTACTTACTGATTCATTAAACGGCTATTTATTAAATACGTATTATGCTCCAGTCATTGTCCTTACAGAAGGGCACAAAAAATTCTCTGTCCTCATGGAGCTTATCTTCCAGTGGGAGGAAAGAACAAACAAATATAATACATGCATGTCAGGTAATGAAAAAGTGCTGTGGAGGAAAAGGGGGAAAGGAAGTGCTGGGGCTGGAGGTGATTACAATGATACATTTTTGATGAGGGCCTGTCTCTCCGTGAGAGCCGCTTTTGATCAAAGGCCTAAGGAACAGAAGGAGCCATTCATGCAGGTATCTGGGAAAAGAACAGTCCAGACAGAGGAATGTGGCTGGAGAGAGGTGAGGTGGAGGAAAAGGAAGAGATCAGGTTAGAGCTATAAGAGGGTTTCACAGGATGTTGGAAGCCTACAGGCTTGTGTAAGGACATTTTGTTTTTGTTCTGAGCAAGTTGGAACCATCAAGAGCTTTAAGTGGCATGACTTGATATAGGTTTTAAAAGAATAACTAATTCTATCTCAAGCTGCTATTTTAAAAAATATCTCTAGTTGTTATTTTGTTAATATATTGTTGAGATTAGGGTGGAAGTAGGAAGACAAGCTATTACAATCTTCTAGGCTGCTGATGGTGGTTACCCGGGCAATGTGGCAGCCGTGGAGGTGGTGAGAAATGACCAGGTTCTATATAAATGAAAGTCAAGCCCATAGGATTTGCCAACTGATGGGAGTGAGGGTGACTATGAGGTTTTTGTCCTGGGCAACTGGGTGACTGGTTGCCTTTTACTCAGAGAAACCTGTAAGAAGACAGGTTTGGCTCTGTGTGTGTGTACAGGGTGGATTACACATCGAAGAGTATGTGCAAAGGCAAAAAAAAAAGGCATTTATTATTAATATGATTATATTATTTTGGTTTCCAGGGATGATTTGAAAAGGCTTACAATAAAACATACAGGTAGAATTAAAATGGAAACCATTTAAAAAGAGTAAAATGTTCAAACTCAATCAAAGAATGATGGACCTAAACAGAAGTTCCCTGCAGGGAACAAGAAGTATGTTTGTTTGACCTTTGCAGAGTATTTGTGGTCAAAAAATATGGGGGTAAGGTGGAAGTCAAGATTATTACAATACACTCAGAGAGGTTTTGCAGAGACCTGTAAGTTTCAGACAGACTTGCAGATGTTTGGGAAAGGTCATTTTTTCCCTATGAAGGGTGAAAAGCACGGGAATGGGGAGGCTGATATCAGACTGGGAAGGCCAATAGGATGCTTAGAAGACCCAGATTTGAGGGGGGTGGGCCTGGGTGTGCCACACTGGTGGGGGACTTGGAGATTGGTTGTTTGAGACTGGAAAATTGGAAAAGACACAATGGCTCTCTCTTTGCATCAGGATTGGAGCATGCATCAGAATCACCTGGTAGGCACATCAAACAAACACATGCAAGATCCAGAGCTTCTGAATCCTAGTCTCTGGGAGAAAACCCCAGTATTGTCAGTGTCAGTGTTCTCAAAGCCCCCCACATGATTCTGATGCAACTCCTAGTTAAGAAATGCTGGAGGAAAGAAGTTGATGAACTTAAATATTGTGGAAATCACAAAATTGGAATGTTTTCTGGGGAGGGAGAAGTAATAATTTTTTTTAAAAAGTTCGGACATACATGTTTATTATTTTAGTTAATAGTTATTGAATGCTTATTAAATGTTATGCATATAAGTGCTGGGGACACAAAGATGAAGGCAATACAGTTTCTGCCTTCAAGTAACCCGTTGGTAAAGAAAAAAACACATTGATAGTTTGCAGAGTAATGTTTTCTTGAATTGAGTGTTATGGGAACAGGGGTAGGAACTGAAGTATTAGAGAAGGTTTCCTGGAAGAGGTGTCATCTGAGCTGAAAACTTGTCTAGAACAAGATGTATCAAATATAGCGTGGCTGCCTGTTTTGTAAATAAGGTTTTATTGAAACCATAGCCATGTTTATTTATGTATTGTCCAGCACTGTAATGCTTTAGCCCTACAACTGCATAGCTAAGTTGTGATAGGGACCATATGACCCACAAAGCCTCTGGTCCTGGTCCATTACAAAAGGTCTGCTAACCCCTGTTCTAGAACAAAGGGGAGAGGAGAAGCCATTCTTGAAAGTAGAGACAGTATGACGTATGGTACTCTTGAAGGAGCTACAAGCAAAAGATTAAGGTGGAGAAAGGAAGGGTTTGAAGCTGGAAAGGTAGGCAGGGGTGAGATCATTGAAAACTGTATCTCATTTTAGGGAACTTGAACTTCCTCCAGTTCATGGGAATCAATGAAGGATTTTAAGCAATAGTACGAGGATCAAACTTGAATTTTAGATAGGCTATTCTGTTTGTTTCATAGAATCTAGAGTTGAGGGGTGAAAGACTATAAGAAAGGAAACTGTCAGGAAACTTTGTAAGAGTAATTGATGCAAGAATTAATGAACTGATTAAAATTTTGACCATAAATTTATTTATAAAATGGAATGTTACATAATTATGAGGTATATCTAAATTATGCTAAGGAAAGATAACTGCAAATTGTTCAGTAAAATAAATCAAGGAAACTGCATGCAAAACAGAAAAAAACACATAAGTGTATACATAGAAAGAAGGGAAAGAATATACAGAAAACGGTTTAAAGTTTGTTTCTTTTGGTTCCCCCCCCCAAGGGAGTAAAATTATAGGAGATAATCACCTTAACTTTTAAACATCTGTCATCTTTGATTTTTTTCCTTATGATGAAAATACTGCTTTTGAATCAAATTTAACTTTTTAGAGTGATTTATAAAGAGATAGAGAATGAGGGCTCATACCATGACTCAGGTCAAGAAAGGATGGAAAGACAAAGAGAAGGACAAAAATTTGGGAATGACTTAGGAAATTAAACTGGCAAAATGTGCAGATATGAGAGGTGGAGGAAGGAAAACATGCCTAGGTTTCTGGTTTAGGTAACTTCGGTGAGTGTCATATTAAGAAATTAATAAAATAGAATGAGGTAAGCTTTATTAATCATTAACAATGTGTAGGGTCTTGTGCTAACTATAGTTAACATATTTTTAGTACATTTAAACTATGAACAAGTGAAAGAAATTTTTGTTTCCATTTTACAGATGAGGAAACTGAGTCTCAGATTATGTAGTTTATCCAGGGTAACGTCACTGGTGAGCGAGATAGCTAGGAACTCAACAAGGAGGGTCCCATGCATTCCATAACTGATGTGTACTCCTACCCACAATCTCAAATGAATTTTTCTAAGAACATTACAGGTGGAAAGAGACAATCAGTTCAGAATGTACTGAGGCATCAGTGTAAAAGTTTTGATCTAACATGATAAGCTCTCAGTAAGTGAAATGAAGAAAAGAGATTGCAAAGCTATATTCTTTTTTTTTTTTTTTAAAGATTTTATTTATTTATTTATAGAACAGAGAGAGACACAGTGAGAGAGAGAACACAAGCGGGCGAGTGGGAGAGGGAGAAGCAGGCTTTCCGCCGAGCAGGGAGCCCGATGTGGGGCTCAATCCCAGGACCCTGGGATCATGACCTGAGCCGAAGGCAGACGCTTAATGCCTGAGCCACCCAGGTGCCCCTGCAAAGCTATATTCTAACTGGTACTGCCTTTTGAGTGCTGTGTCATCGGGGCTGTGGGAGATGTGGCCACTGCAATCCCAGTGGTTATTCCTAAGTCTCTGACACACAATTGGCTGACCTTGCTCCAGAACTTGCTGTGACAGACACAGTAAATAAATGTGAAAAACCAGTAAGCGATGGCTTACAAACGCACATGAGGAAAAGCAGAGGTTTACTGGTATCTGCCTTCTCAACATCTTTCCCTCTGTAAAATGTTTGGTTGGATGTTCTTGGGAAGCATTATCCTGATTCACATGGTAGTGTAGGACCAACATACAAGCTACTGGTCCAATGTATATAGTAGACTTCGGGGAAAATCAATTTTTTTTCATGTATTCATTCTGAATAGTTGAAATATATATTTTCCCAGTCTTTTAGACCTATTCAAGTGATGCCTTAGATATCGTTATTGTGTACCCATCATAGACTTTTTTTAGTGTTGCCCTTGCTGTGTAATAAACACTCTAGTTTAGCTAGCAAAAGCTTGAAACTGTACTAGTATGGACTTTTGGACGGACTTAGTTTTTGAACATACCCCTGTACAATCTTGTGACAGAGGCCGGCCACATAAGATATACATCTGGACTCTCTTGCACGATAGAATTTTTTCTTGTTCTGAATATCCTTGACATTACAGCTCACAGAAACAAAAACTGATATTTCAGATCTGTTTTCTGAACTCTTTTAAGCTAAGATCACATGCAAGTATTGACTTTGCAGCTACTAATTTTGACACCTTTTAGATCTGTATGAAAGTGTGTTGTGTTGAAGAGGCAAGCCAAGGAGTGCTGCATTTTAGATATTTAGTTTTATCGTTAAACACCACCATGATGTATTCATTTATATTATCTATGACACACTGTTGCAGTGTGTATAATTTTGTCATCTTTATCTCCCTTTGTATTCATTTTAAGCATCTAAATAAATTGCCATATTGTGTTTAATGTAAAACAAAAAGAGAGAGAAAAGAGAAGCTCTCAGATTGAATTTTGGAGAATGTTCACTGTTAATTGATTTTAATAATCACTAAAGTTTTAAGAAAAATAATATTGAATATATAAAAGACTTTGCCTCTTGTGTTTGGATACTTGAGATACTTATGGATGTAGTAAATAATGCACATTAAAAAGAAATAGAAGAGATTTGATGTATTTTTTTGGTATCAAAAATCACAGGCCTGATTTTGTCAGTTCAACTCAGTGAGTATCTGTTGCGTGCTGGCTATAAGCAAAGCATATTGATGCTACATTTTTTTTACCCACTTTAACTTTGAATGTGTCTAAAATTTAGTAGGGCTAGGAAGAAGTAAGATCTAAAAGGTGCTGAATTTTCCCAGCACATCTTTGAGCTATTAGTTCAGGAAATATCCAGTGTCCTTCACGTGCCTCTGTTTTTCATTAGATCATGACTATATGTTTTGTTGAGGAATTCTTTCATGGAGAAAGCGTTCCCAGTTCCGGTTAGGAGTGTTTGGGGTAAAGGTATGCTGAACTGCCAGAGGACATGCAGTGGGCCTTCGTGCAGGGGAGAAAGGCACACCTCCCGCAGAGAGGGACACAGTTTCTCCCTGTGTCACTTCACCTTGGCATTCAGCCACAAGAGGGGGCACGGACCGGAGTGAAACCAACTCTGCCAGCTCCCTAGCTGGCTTCTCTGCCCTCCACAGGAGAACCAGAGCTATCCTCACTTGGAGATGGCAACAGAGCTTCATTTCCCACTCGATGAGCAACTAACTATTAGTTCACGGGCAGCCATGGTTATGCTGTCCCCCAGTGAAAGCAAAGACAGGCCTTAACAGCTTCTAAAGAGCACAGGAAAACGAAGGTTTTCCTTAGTCCCATGTCCCATGTATACTTTACTTTCTCTCAGGTGTAATTGATTTTTATCCAAATGTAGATTTGGGCTTTCAGAAAGAGAAATCAGTTTGTCGAGATTGACCATTTGACACAAAGTTTGTACATTGCATAAAAAATGTGTTTTTGACACTGTAAAATAAATTCCCTCTATGCTCATTGTAATTCACTTTATAGTGACTTGCTTAATAGCATAACATATATCATTTATATTGCTATCCTTCATGCTTTTAAACTGTAATATCCTTTCCTCAATGACTACTTGTCAATTTCACTGATCTAGATTTGATTTCATAAATTAACTAGGCCAATTAAGTAGAGAGTTATCATTAGAATAAGAAGTGGAAGCAAATAAATATTAATCTTCCATCTCTGAATGTCGGTATTCCAAGACAACTTTGATCACACTTGAACATTACTTAATGGAAAAAATACACCCCTCCGTTGTCAATGCAGTAATACCAATTTAAACATTTATGAGTATTTTTCATTCATTTTCTCATTCCGAATCCATCTTTCTTTGTGCCAGTTACATTTTTATTTTGCTAATATAAAAATGGGGATTGAGCAAATACTAGAACTTGATTATTTAAGGATTCTGATCGTGCCTATTTGCTTGACTTTGCCTCCTGGTCTCTTTGCCTGTGGGACATTTATTTCAGAGACATGGGAACCACATCATATATTTAGAACAGTAGTTTGCCTGCCGTACACTTCTTTGTATTGCTCGGGTCGTTGCGTCCCCCTCACAGACCTTTGGAAACCACATGGAGATGAAGTGCTTGACAGAGAATCACATTTTAAAATGCAGCCTGTTACAAAAAGTGTTTCTTTTTAAAAACTTGGAGATTTTTTTTCTTCATCTCCCCTTTAAATGATTCTTATATATCACTAGCACAAATCTTGCTTCGTCTTCCTCGAAGATGGAAAAGAGTTTGTCAATAGTTTTTTTTTTTTTTCATAAAAACACACAAATGCAATTATAAAATCACTCTGTAGCCTTTTGTGTCCCTCTGCCTTTATTAACATTCACTTCTTTCTCTCTCTCTCTCTCTCTTTTTTTTTTTTTTTTTTTCTGGATCCTACTCACAACCTTTCATCTTTTGGGGGAGGGTAAGAGAGGTTGCTCCTCTTGGAAACCTTTTAATTTCTCCCTCCTCAATTACAGAAACTTTAGATTGCTGTGGTAAGAACACATCTGCCGAGGTTGTCCGTGAAAACATCCCAGGAGGATATAATATGGGGATCCATGGGAAAATTAACTGGGGATCCCTGCTTCTGTGTTAACTCGATTCTCACTGTGCGTCTCTAACCCTGAATAGGGGTGACTTAATCATGTGCCACACACAACACACAACACACGCACAGTCACATAAATAGCTTATGGGGCCTTCGGGGCACCCTGAGGGAGGGTACTACTGGATCTACACTTGCTTGCTTGTTTGGATTAAACATTTTGCATCTAGAAGCTAGCAAATCAGAACCTCTTACTCTCTCCAAGTTCACTTACCCCTTGCAGCCCTTCAAGCCTCAGTAGTTTTACCATAGTAATAATTTTTCACTAAGAGTTTTAAACAAGACTTTGCCATTGGACATCCTTTGAAATAGTTAGCTTTGCTTCGCTATTTTTTGTAACTTGCCAAATCACAAATAAAAGGGTCTGTGTCCTCTAATGCTTCTTCCCTGGTCATTATCTTGGAAAATATGCAGAATCTGGTCCAAGTAGAGTGCTCCCCAAACCTTGCTGTTACTTTGAGAATAGTTTTAATGAGGCTTGCAGCTGAGCCAAGCTCTCCTGTTGGGTTATTATTTGGGCATGTGGAAGCCCTAGTGATTGATCTGTGGGGGGAAACTGGCAACACACGCATGCCCTCTGGGTAGAGGCAGAGCCTCCAGCAGGAAAAATTAGGGAATGAGAAAAAAAGGAGAGGAAATGTTTATCACCCATCTCCTAGCCTTTTATGGCAGTGTTATGGTGAACTGGGAGATGGATGTGTATATTCATGGATTTTTCACCACTTTAAGCACTAATAACATTAAATCAACCTTAATACTTCATGCCAAATGTGCTCTAAAAGAGGGAATAATGGGAATTTTTGTTGACTTTAGTAAAGCATCAAAAGTTACACTGGAAACACATAAAATGCTACAGTGCAGAGGTCACAATTATGCTAATATCATGATAATGTAAAATATTAAGTCACCAAAATGACAGGATTTACAACCCACTATCCTCAGTCCCCAGAAACATTAGCGATAAGCTTATGGTAAACACAACAGCCTGTCCTCCCAAGGAGTCTGATTACAAATTTAAATATGTATATGATTAGAATTCTGCCAGTCTCCCACCCCTAGAGACGGATGAAGTAAAATTTGATTTATATCATACCTGAAATCTATTGTGTTGAGTGCGCTGCGTTGTGCAGAACCACTACCGGGTCTGATGAATTTTGTGTTTAGCAAGTTGCTTGTGGGAAAAACAGGGACTACTATTAATGACCGTGAATAGCCCCGTAATCTCATGAACTAAAACTTAAACATTGATACAGAATAGTCAAATATTTGACAGTGGAGTGTTGGCAAATGGAATACGCAACACTTGGGTTACTGTCTTTTTTTTTTTTTTTTTTAATATCCTGCTTTTGCATGCTGAGGTCCACGATTGAAAGGCATTTACCCTGAGCCTTAATCTCATGGCCTTCATTTTCCCTTGAGCTCTGTGGTCCTTCGATCACATTAAAGTCTCTCCTTTCATGGAGTTCTTTGGATGCAGGAACTTGATCAGTGGTCACAGTTCTCAAGTAAGGTAGACCCATTGCCTCTGTGCAGCTTTCCGGATTATTCTCCACTCTGGCCAAATAATCTTGACTTCTATTTGACTGGACAAATGTCCTTATAGCAATAAAAGGCAAAGGAAAATTAATAAACATGAAATGAAAGCATACCGCTCTTATAAACTGGTGCTCTGTAGGAATTCTTTGTGCTGAGGTCCCTGTTTCAGCTAATTTTTAGGCCCCCTCAGGGCAGCAGATGCATGTTCCTGAGGGGTATGCTTTTCCTTTTTCAGTGTTAAATGCACGCAGGTCTCCTGAATGTATGCTTGTATCTCACTCTGGCACAGGTAACGAATATATATGCTTTAGAGCCCCATGTATACCTATTATTGTGGCTTTAAATATACTATGTATATTTATCTCTATATAAATACTGTATTATTGGTAATGTCACCCCTAATTAGTCTCTACCAGCAGACTATGGACCAGCCTCACCCCCTAACGGTGAGGCTGTCGGCTACAATAAAAGGCGGTGTTCACCATAACACTGCCATAAAAGGCTAGGAGATGGGTGATAAGGCCACCCCTTTTCCCACCTGTCACTCTGTCACATCATTAATGCTAATGTTATCGATGACAAAATAAAACAAGTCACCCCCAAAGGAATGCCTATTTGCGTGCTGTTAAGGAGAGCTGTAAAGCCGTGTTTTTTAAGTGCAGCTTGCAATCCCCAGAGGTTACAGCGAAGTTCTTACGGGAGTTGGCAGCGTCCAGAGAACACTGAAACTCTACAGGCACTTTTCCTCGGTCAATCCCTCCATCTTAGCAAGAGTCAATCAGTATTTCTTGATCTCCCATTGTGTGCAAAACTCTGCTTGTGCTTAACCCTTCTGGCAATCCCCTTCTTGGCCCGGTCCCTCTTTCTGGGACAAAAGGAATGTGCTGTTTCTCTTTACAGGATGGAAACTGGTGAACAGATTTATTTTCTTCAATTCCCAAAAAACTGGTTGGGGCTGGAGGGGGTCTACCATCCATGTGTGGATATAGTAGGGGAAAGACATCTCCAGCATTATCAAAATCATATTTGTTTCTAAATAAGTGGAATTGTTTTCCCCCTTCTCTCAGGAGGCTTGAGTTGGCTCTCTTCCCAAACCAACCTTTTGGATAATAAATTCCTTTTGAAAAGAAGCACGAAACCCTTTTGATGTTGTAAATATTATATGTAGTGGAAGAGAAAGGATCATGTAATTGTAACACAAAGCTGGAGAGAGGTCTGTGGGATAAAGGTGATCCTCTTTACTTAACAGTTAGTAGCATATCATGAGTTTATATTAGAAGACCTATTTTTCATAAGCATTTTTGGTTGTTTTCTGCCTATTTGCCTCTAATACAGCCTACGTGGATTCGGTGATACACAGATACATGTCTACAACGACAGCTCAACAAGAAACCCAGTGAGGATTCAGTGATCTACTGCTATCATGGACCTTAGTCTTCTTTAAGGCAAATTATAGACTGGGGTTTTTTCAGAAAAGGTGGAGGATTTTGCTTATTTCTTAAGGAATTCCATGGCAGTTCCTGCCTTTTCATTCTCTTTCTCACACTCTCCCTCTGTCCTTACACTCCCTTCTTCCTGGCCATCTTCCCTCCCTGCCACCTCCTTTTTTCTCCTCCTCCCTCCCAACTGTCCCTATGCACATCCAAATACACACCTTAAAAATTTTACTTCTCCGGATGGCCTGTTCTCTTCCCCACCATGACCCTCTTCCCCCCAAGTTCCGTGCTTTGTTTTTGGAAGGCATTTTAAAACCCTGAAGACATAAACCTCACTCTGCCACTGTGGCAGTGGGGTCCAGCACATCCATAAATGTCACCGAGGTGTCAGCCCTTTACATCATAACTGCAGTTCATTTCTCTGCATTGACAGTGATGCTTATACCAGGCAAGGATTGGAATGGGCATATTTCCAGATCTTAATTACATCAGGCATAAGGATGAGCAACAGCATTTTTCTTTGGGGGAGAGGCGGGGAGGAGGGAGAAAGAGGGGCGAGAGTAATGCTGAATTTGGCCATCTAGAGCCTCATGTGTCCCCGTTTATCAAGAGATAATAGGATTAAGCTAAGCTTTGGGACTTCTCTGGCTAATGCTGCCTTCAGCAGGGGTCTAATAAGGATAGATATAATTGGGTAAATGGCGAATAAGAATGAAAAAGTACGGAGTATAAGCACAATGCTTGGGAATAAATAATGACAAATTGGATTTTGTCCAATCTCTGCAGACTTGGGTAGAATCTGGCATCCCACACTGAATTATAAGGGGCAACATCTATGTTTCTTCTTGCCTAACTTGTCTCTGTTCATTGCAAGTATCAGAAAGTATCCTCTCAAGTTTAACTGGGGTCTGTCAGCACGGCTCATTTGAAATCAAGTAGGAACTGTTAAGGAACATTCAAATAGGGTTAAAGAAACAGAGTAAATTAAGTGCCTAAAAACAAATGTGACACAAATTAGAGTTTGTTTCTTTGACCCTTATCCATTTACGGAATTTACCCCATTAACAGCTAGAAATTTATTTTCGCTTTCTTCACCTCTCTAAGAGGAAAGCAAACATATAACATAGCCCCAAAGGAGTAATTAATTAGATCATTTGCTGACATGGATTTGAATAGTTTATTTAAATACAATTCTGTTATTTATTTATTTTACAACATTATGCAGGAGGTTGAAACTCCTATTCTAATTTGCACTTAGCAAGGATCTCTGAAAAAAGTATCACAGTGAAGGAAATAAACAAAGAACCTGGGATCAAAGGGCCACATTCAAAAGTGCATGAAAGAATTTCACCAGGATGAGTGTTTCAGTGATTAAAAAATAAGGGATTGGTTGAGTTGGGGGGCGGAGGGGAGATAACAAGACTGTTTGTTTTGTATTCCCGTGGGCATATTTTAACAAATATAATGAGTTCATTGATAAGCTGCTCTATAAAAAGGTAAGGGAAATTTTAAAAGTAAAAGATGCCAGTGTAGGTAAGAACAGTATAATGAATATGCAGATTATCACAACAAAATGAAGACTGCTTTTGAAAATAGTGAAAAATTCATGAACTCAGAAGCAAGTTTAAAAAAAACTGTGCAACCTCACAAATAAAAGTTGTAAATTTTTCCCAGAAAAAAAAATGAAAGGTTCTTCAAGTTTAATTTCAAAAGTTGAGAGTGAAAGTAGGAAATTAGTTCACCAAAGATGAATATTGAGTCTGTTCTAAAATTAAGTAAGGTTTGGAAAAAAAAAAAAAAAGATGTTAGGATGGATATTCACATTTGATCCCTTTGGATAAGTAAATGGCCTGATGAATGCTTGTGGGTATGATTTAAATGTTTTCATTCAGTGGGCCTTTAGGGAAATTCCTGACTACACAGCCACACATGCACCTTCATTCATTCCTCCAGCCTATGGGGTTGTAATACTCTGGGCGCTATAGGTAAAGAACTCCGAAAAATTACTCGCCAGTGCTGTTTTGAGAGTTTGAAGATGAGCGCAACTGAAGAGCAATGAAAATACTGAGAAGGCATTTCAAAAAGGGAGAGCATAGTAAATACACTCTCAAATTCATAATTTTAAGAGCTCTGAGGAGCAGAGAACATTCCACCCACCCCTCCCCCTCAAAGCCTCCTTTCCCTTCTCTCTGTCCTACCTCAAGTTCTCCTTCCTCCACGTGTCTCTCCCCCTGTCCTTGTCCCCTCCATACCACTCTTGTCACTCTGTCACTTGTGCCTCCCCCGCTACCTTTCACCTTTTCTCTCTCCACCTGGTCTCAACCATTTTTCTTTCCCCCTTTTTTCTGGTTCTCTTTCTTGCACTCAGAACTAAAGAATTGTTCTGGTATTAGTTGAAAGTTCTTAAATATGAGAAAAGTCATGTAACTAAATGAAAACATTTTCATCTATGTGCAAGTCGTTTTAAAAGAACGTGGTCAGACATTCTTTTTTTAAGGAAAAATACAGAGCTCGATGAAAATGCTTGTTTTGTGATCTTGTTGTGGAAGGCGAAGGAGGACCCGAGACAGAGAAATTTGCCCTAAGGGTTTTGGTTGACTATGTAGTTTTATATTTTATGTTTTTATATTTTAACAATAAAAAGTTGGAGGATACATGACCAATTTAGGCTAACATAGAATATTACACTATGCAAATTGTATAAGCCTTTGGTACAATTTAGAAACAAGCAAATGGAAAAATGGCTCCATCATTAAGTGACTCAGCTAGGAAGCATTCTGGTTGTGACTCCCGCAGGGTAGTTGGGCTTACCTGGAGCCCAGGCCATTGTTGGTATGCTTATCCTCACCTGTGGGTTTGGTTTGGTTTGGTTTTGGTTGGACAGAAAACCAAGGATAACATTTAACTACAACGATACATTCACAGAGTTCTCGCCTTTATTGTCTTGAGCCAAAGAACCACCAAATGCAGCTGACCTCTCCCACGGCAATAGTGAATGAACAGGGACCTGGGTTTCGTCAGGTTCCCTGGACAAAGTCAGTAGGACTCATGCCAGGGCACAAAATGCCCTCAACAAAGCAGCCACTTAACCTGATGGTAGATGATGAGGCATCATGGTGTCAGGTGAACAGTCATGCCACAGGGGCTGAAGTAGCTTCTACAGGATTATGAAACTGCTAATGGGAACTGGTTGTCACCTCACCTGCTTCCCTGTCATGAGGCCACTGAATGAACCAAATACCTCTCTTGAACAGCTTTCCCCCTACATGAATATGTTCCTCTTCTGCATCGAAAGTCAGCTATCACTGACCTTCTCCTACATGGTGATACTTCTGCAGGGTTTTCTCACCGGAAATGCCCTCTCCCGCCATGCCTGCCGCCAGTAGTTAGCCCCTTAAAAAGGTTTCATGTTCCTGAGCTTTATATGGTTTTCCAAATCCCACTAGGTAATTCCATGGTATGTGTTCATTCAATAAATATTTATTAAATGCCCACTGTATGCCAGGTACTGTTTTTAGTTGCCTAAAAGTGCAGGAGTGAATACCACAGGCAAGTTCTGCCTTCATGGAACTTACATTTTGATGAGAGGTGTTAAAGAAAATAAATAAGGGGATCATACCGTATTTTGGAAGACAATAAATTCTATGGAGAAAAAGCAAGGAAGGAATATGGGGATTATCATGGATGGTGTGGTCGAAGTTGTGACTAGAGATGGGGTGGGGAGAACTGAGTAAGTAGTTAATAAGCACTGGGGAGTGGTGGGGCATCATCAGTCTATTCCCAGAGATAAGATTAGCATCTGGCCCACAGTTAGTAGTCTCTAAATATTTGGTGCCTGAGTGGTAATCTGTATTTGCCTGGTCCTTTCTCTTCCTTTGGAACATTACCTCGTGAAAGGGAGGAGGTACTGATTCTCTCTTCCCATAGCGTGTTTTACAGAACATGGCTGACAGGAAACACAGGGCAGTGGCCAAACGCCCAATCTAAAGTAAAGATAACCAGTACGGATGGGTAAGAATAATAACACAGGCATAGGGGCTCCTCACACAAATGCTTTCATAAAACTTAATCCCGCATTTGTGAATATGTGTAGGGAGATGGATAATACTTAAGGGATTTGGATTTCAAAGCAATCACCCAGATCCCTTTCAGCTTGTCCCTGGGTTAAACTACCTGGTCAGTAAACCGTTGTTAGCGAAAGGGTACCTCATTAGTAAAATAGTTGAGACTGATGAAAAGAGCCTCATTCCAGAGACCTTTACTGAACTGCCAGCCTGGCGTATGGCTATAATTGAGAGAAATACATGTAGTCCGTGACTGTTGAATTGTAGAGCAGGGCAAGAGAGGTTTGGCCGACACCGGACCGTTCACGGACTTCTTTTCATTTTTGCCCTGACGCAGCACAGAGGGAGGGAACCCAGTTCACCTGGAGCTTGAGTCATCTTCATTAAAAGCAAAGAACTGTTTAATAGAAGGATGGGAACTCCTGCTTTTGGTAAATTGAACTGATTCATTTACAGAGTTAGTAAATAGTTCCGTTTGGGAGGCAAATAGGTATAAATGTACAACTAGAAAATAAAATCCAGAGACTCACCAGTTCTCTCATGGATAGACAGCTTTTCCTTGCTGGGGCAGTGATAAGAATCTCTTATGGATTCCTCATGTGCTTAGCCTCATCTTTGTGTAAAATTCTGCAGCATTCCAAATTATCACCAAGAATCCATCTTCCTGAAGATGAGACACCAGGAGCAACAGAGATTGGCTAAACAGGAGATGTTTTGAATGAAATGCATAGTTTAATCACATTCTACTTTCAGAAAACTACTTCATTTAAGTCGGTGCTTGCCTGGGGTAATAATTTATGCTCCACACTTGAGTAATCACCAGGAAGATTGCTCGGAACCCATCCCATCACAAACAGCCACCAATATTCATGGCCTAAAGTAAACTTCTGAAAACTTTGGATCTACATAATCTCAGCAAAATTCAGACCTCTGCATTTGTCAGTCTCCCCCACCACCATTTTCAGAGAGAACAGTTTCATTTTTTATGCTTTATATTAACATTTGGAAGTGAAGTTTGTCGTCTTTTCTCCTAATTAACAAGTTCTTAAAGGTAGTACTTTTGAACATTAAAAATGCTCAATTTTCTAAATATATTTTGTCTCATGAAAATTGAAATCTATGAAAGCTCAACAAAGATCATTTCTTTTTCAATTTGAATTTTTTCACACAACCTCCTCAATCTGCTTCTCTCCATATTAGAATTTATCCAAATGCATGAAGCACACTTGGATTTGTGTTTGTTCTCAACTCTGTTTTTTCTGCCCCAAGAAGGGTTGTCACATATGGGTGTGCAGGTTGTGTACTGAACCTAAGGAGTCCTAGTGTATGTATGAATGCCGATGGCAGCCTATGTGTCCCGTGTTCTCACTGTTCATGAGCAAGAGAGAGTGTCGGGCAGTACGCTGGTATAAGAAGCCAGAAAAGAGGCCTCATTTGGGCTCTGGAATGCAACTCCAGGCAGAGCAACCAGGCCTCTCTGTACACTTGTCCACGTCATACAACATATAATAATGTAAGCATGTTTTACTTGCAGAAAGAACGTATTTTTCTAATTCTCATCAAAGCTCATATAAACTGACTGCCACTCTGGTGTAGATGCAAGTCATGGAGGAAAATAGAAAGTTGAATCGTTGCCCATTGTGAGTAGCATTTCCATATTGTTCCCAAATTCCTCCCTTACAAATTGTCCCTTCCTCCCAGCATCCTCAGCTTTCTCTCCATTTTTCCTCAGCTAATCTCCACTCCAAGCAAGCCTTCCACTCTTAGCTACCACTAAACTACCACTAAGACTTGCAGAAAGTACCTGTTACTAAATTACCACAGAAGCTAACAGTGTGTAGTCAAACATGTAGTCACATCACTTAAGCAGAGGCAGTTCTGGACTAACAGGAAGGAGACTGAATTTGGTAATGACACTAGGCTCTCGATTCACTAAACCTGACTGCGTGGCCATGCCTGCTCTATAATACAAAGGGAAAATAATTGTCTCTCAGGTTTTCCATTCTGAAACTCTCAAGTACTCTTGCTTGACTAGATGCTTAAGTTGACTAGTCAACTCAGTCAGAATATATTCTAGCCACCCATAGGCCTGTGTTCCAGCGTTCCTGGGAGCCAGGCAGATTTTCAGCAGCCATGGCTCCTACTCAGACGGGCCTCTAGATTCCCACTTTTACAGTATAATTTTTCTTCACCTAACCTTTAAACTTTCAAGGTATTAGTTACCTCATCAATCCAGACCAAACTCAGACATTTCACTAAAAGGAATAGAGACAAAAAATATCACTTTCCTGATACTGTTCAGCAATTTTCAAGCTACTTTGGCCTCCTATTGGGAGGCTTCATGCTTGGTTTGTTTATGCTCTCAGATGAATCCTCAGTGTGTTTTGAGGTGTTTATTCCAGTGGTTAAATTTGAAGAGGTAAAGAAAAGTCAAACTCTCCCCAATATTGCCTAGGAGGAGTCTAAAATAATTGGTACACAATGAAAATTTTCTTACATCTGAGGAAGGAGGAGAAGGTTCCATTTGTCCATAACAGCAGAGTTTTCCAGTTTTGGGGGGCCAGAGAAAATAAAGAATAAATTTGCCTCCCCCCCAAATGTAAGGGTGCTGATTTTTTTTCTTAGCATGCATAGCATATATTATTTTTTAAATATAATTGCCCACTTAAATTTTTGTTTCATATTTCTTCATTCCCTTAACCAAGTCCCAGATATAATAGTTAAAATTAGTGGATCATCTTTCTGAAATTATACATTTTAATTATGATTATTTGATAAGCATTTCAGACATACTCATATATCACATAAAATCAGAAATAAGTATGTATATCAATAGCAGTTTAATCCCAAATGGAGGCTTTATTTAAACTATCAAGGACTTGATTACAGGAGCTTCGAGATTAGAAATGAGATTTACAAGTGGCTAGAGGGAAATATTTAAATATCTTTGCTAGAGCAAATTATAGTCATTTTTTAAAAGACTTAAAATATGAGTGAACTGAGAATTTCATCTAAGATATCCTATTACTGAATTACGCTTTTTTTTTTGTCGTCACCTCTTTAGCTATTTAGAAAACAGCTTGACCAGAAGCAAAGAACATCTCTTTTGCATTTTACAGCTAGCAAAGTAAGCCTTTTGTGGAAAAGTGAGCGCTAAGTAATTTCCTGTTTGAATTCCACGTTAAACTGAGGGGAGGACTTGTACTAAAAGAATGGAAGAAGTTTCATTTCTAAGTATCTTAAGCTTCAAAACAGTGCTTCTGAGTGAACCGTGGAGTATTGAGTAATAATCCCTGATACGGTGGCATTTGTCTTTCATATTTAAAGGTCTATGTAATCTGGCTCCTACTGCCACTCGGATGGCATTTCCCACAAATCAGGCTGTGTTCTCAAACTGCCCAGCACGCTCCTCACTCCCTCAAGGTCTTTGTACTTGCTGTTTCCACTTCCTGGAATTCCCTTTTCTGGAAAGCTGTCTATCTGGTACCCTTACTTTGTGCAGGTCTCTGTTCAAATGTCATGTCATCAAAGGTCTTTCCTAATCACCCCAAAACAAAGGAGGATCCCCCCAGTCCCAGCATTTCCCATCACCCGTTTGCTACTTCGTTTCCCATAGCATTTATGGGCATGTGACAGATTGTTTTTTTGTTGTTGTTGTTGTTTCAATTTTATTATGTTATGTTAGTCACCATACAATACACCATTAGTTTTTGATGTAGTGATCCATGATCCATTGTTTTGGTATAACACCCAGTGCTCCATGCAGTATGTGCCCTCCTTAATACCCATCACCAGGCTAACCAACCCCCCCTCCCCGCTGACAGATTGTTTATTAGACTTCTGATGTTGTTCGTTGTCTGTATCTCCCTTTCCAACTAGAGCTGAGGCTTACCTGTTCTCTTGCATGGTTGTACCTCCTGTGACTGCAAGTATGTTTGTTGAGTGAATGGAATTAGTTCAACAGATAATATATTTATTAAGCATTCCCTCTATCTAAGGCACTTATGTGATACAAGAGCTTTGAAGCTGAGTTTCAGATTACCTAGGAGAAAGAACAATAAGTCAAACACAAAGGAAAAGAAGAAAAATACCATAAGAAGGGTCCAGTCCAAGTGCCATGTGTATCACAGAAGAGAGAACTCGTAGTTGAGGTGGCCCCTAATGGAAGAAGATAGTGCTTCCAGAGGGACCGTGACAGCTGGGCAGGGGGAGTTTTTGCTGGCTGAGGTAACAGAGAATATCTCAGGGATGAACAAATCTGAACCAAAGAGAGAGACAGGAACGTTGTTTGTGTCCGGGAAGTAACATTTGAGGGAGCCTCGGCTTCTGTGTGGAGTAGCGGGTTAGAAGGTGTTGTGCAGTGCCCCCTGTCAGCTTGGAGACTGACAACGATTATGCAATGAGGAGGCTGTGGAGATCTCTGAGGAGTGATGTGGTAAGGGCTGGGCTTCCAGAAAATTAACCTGGCAGTCATGTATACGGTGGGTGGGTCGGAGGAGAAACAGTGAAGCCCATTTAAGAGTTTTTTTTTTTTTAAAGATTTTATTTATTTATTTGAGACAGAGAGAATGAGAGAGACAGAGAGCACATGAGAGGAGGGAAGGTCAGAGGGAGAAGCAAGCTCCCTGCCGAGCAGGGAGCCCGATGCAGGACTCGATCCCGGGACTCCTGGATCATGACCTGAGCCGAAGGCAGTCGCTTAACCAACTGAGCCACCCAGGCGCCCCATTTAAGAGTTTTTGCTATTTCTTAGAGCAGAGGATGTAGCTTGGAAAGGAGAAGGTGGAAATAGCCACAAGAACTTGGAAAAATAAGGGATGGCAGGGGCTTCAGAAGAAATTGACAGCTTTGAGCTGGCAGAGCTGGAAGGGATGGGTTGCCATTATTACTTTCTTTCAAGTATTATCTTACAGGAAAGTAAGAAGGACATCCTGATTTGGAGTGTGGGATGGTCCGTTTATGTAAGGACGGTGAGATTAAGATATTCCCAGGCTATCAAGGCTTTTATGAAATGTGAGACAGGCCTTGGAGAGAGGGGAAGAAGCTAGAGGTGGGGACTCAGATGTCAAGTGCATGGAAGAGACTGGTGAGGTAGTCAGTGGGCTGCCTTGGCTGACAAAGAGGAGCCAAGTAGACCCCCTAGAGGTTAAGGTGTGGAGGTGGGGAGAGAAAAGCTCCAGAGAAAGGGGTCAGGGGGGCTGCTGGAAAGCAGAAATCCCGATGTGGGTAGAGAAAGTGTGGGTGTTCAAGAGACTCCATACTGCCAAGATAGTGAAAAAGATGAAAAGCAAGAAAAGTAATCCCAGTATTAAATTTTATTGGTCACCAGTTGCAGAAGTAAACGTCTAGAATAGTATCTAGAATGGCAGAAGTAAACTCAAACTATAAGCAATTAAGGAGAAAATAGATGAAAGCAAGTGGGAATATAAAATATAGGTGATTTTTCATGAAATGTTGTACTCCAAGAAAAGAAAAATAAAATGGCACCAGAATAGAAGACATCGATTTTTTTGACCAGAGGAGAGAAGCATATCTATCACTAGATCCAAAACAATCAGTAATCTGTTACAGAAAGCCCTTCCATTTTATTTTGCCAACAACGGTTGGAAAGTGGTAGGATGAGGGTCGTATCTGCCTTTGAAAGATGAGAGCCAGGATGCTAAGCAGGGGAAAGTGATATGCAAGGCCATGAATTCATTCAGCATGTCACGCCCAGCATCTGCTGTATGCCAGGCACCATGCTAAGGGCTGGTGATTTAGTGACCAACAAGAAAGAGTATCTGCCCTGACTGGGCTTACATCCTGGGAGAACCAGAGAACACACTCACATGGGTGTGCACACAACAAACTGATACACTGTGTCAGTGCTAGGAAGGGAAGAAGGGGCTAAAATAGGGGCTCAAAAGGGAAAACTTCTTCAGACAAGGTCATCTCACTTCTCTGAAGAAGTGACTTTTATGTAGAGAACTGAAGACTAAGTAGACACAGAAGGCCCTGGGGTAGGGAGAGTGAATTTTAAGAGAGAAAACAGCATAAAAAATAGCCTCCAGGTAGAGAGATAGGGGCAGGTTGGGGAAACGGAGGGGAAATGAGCATGACTATAGGCTAGTGGACAAGCAGGGGTGTGTGTGTGGGGGGGGTGGCACAAGCTACATTTGGAGAAGAAGATGGATCACCAAGGGCCTTACTTGGACCAACATGTCTTTGGGTTTTATGTTAAGTACGATGGAAAGCCCTGAAAATGTTTTCAAGCAGTGTCGTGGCATCCAGTTTATGTTTTAGGAAGATCATTCTTTGGTCTATTAGGAGAGCAGATTGTAGAGGAGAAACGGAAGAGGGGAGCACAAAGAAAGGAGTTAGGAGGCTCTTGTGGGCACCCCCAAGGGAGGGAATGGAGGGGATTATGCTATGATTATGCTGTATGCCCTAGCTGAACTAGGGCAAGGCAGTGTGGATAGTGAAAAGAGAAGTGGCTCAAGATGATCTTGACAAGTAAAATTAATACAAATTGCTGGTCACTGGCCTAGTGGGAGGGCAAGAGAAGAGAACTGAGGCTGCCTCCAAACCTTGAATTACTGGGCAAATGGTGGTTCCTTTCACTACATGGGAGAGGACGAGAGGGAGGGCAGCTTTGCTGCAGTTACAGGGGTCCAAAAGGCCATGTGACAACGACTTTGAGAGAGAGTTTGGTCTGTCTCCTTACAAAACAAAACATACTCTTACCATCCAATCCAGACTCACACTCGTTGGTATTTACCCAAATGAGTTGAAAGTTCATGTTTACACAAAAACCTGCACAGGGATGTTTATTCCTAATTGCCAAAACTTGGAAGCAACCAAGATGACCTTGAGTAGGTGAATGGATAAATAAGCTGTGGTACATCCAGACAGTAAAATATTATTTAGCACTAAAAAGAAATGATCTATGACCTATAAAAAGACATGGAGGCATCTTAAATGCATATTAAGTGAAAGAAGCCAATCTGAGAAGGCTACATGCTCTATGATTCCAAGTATGTGACATTCTAGAAAAGGCAAAACTGCAGAGACAATGAAAAGATAACTGGTGCCAGGGGTTGAGGTGATGGGGGTAAAGATGATAGGTGGAACACAGGGGATTTTTTAGGGCAGTGGAATTACCCAATATGATAGTATACTGGAAGTTATATGTCATTATACATTTGTCCAAAGCTACGGAATATACAATGCCAAGAGTGAGCCTTAAAGTAAACTATGGGCTTTGGGTGATAATGATGTGTCAGTGTAGGTTTACCAGCTACAAATGTACCACTCTGGAGAAGGGTATCGATAATGGGAGAGACTGTGCACATGTGCAGACAGGGAGTATATGGGAAATCTCCATCCTTTCCTCTCAATTTTTGGGGAACCTAAAATTGTTCTAAAAATAAAGTCTATTTTAAAAAACAGAAAGGACCACTGGAAATATGTTAATTCTGAGAAGATCTGAGACATCCAAATCCAAATGGAGATTGTCAGAAAGGCAGTGAGACATTTAAGTCTGGAGATCAGAGGAGCATTGTGGTCTGGAGAGTTACATTTAAGAGAGGTTGATATAAAGAGGAGATTCAAAACCATGGAAATGGATGGGAAGACTCAAGGAAGAGAGATGAGCAGAGTTGTGGGACTGGGTCATGGTGTACTCCAAAACTAGAGACCACGGAGGGAAGAGTCTGTGCAGGACCTGAGAGGGAATTGCGTCAGTAGGAAAACCAGCACAAGGATGATAATGTAGATCTCTTGCTCTAAATCCTACCCATCACTTGCTTCATTCCACAAATATACCTAGGAACTAAATTATATGACTGTATCTTCAACCACTCAGAATTCTCCCTGCCAACACTCACTTGAGTTTTTATTTTTTTATTTTTTTATTTTTTATTATTATGTTCAATTAGCCAGCATATAGTACATCATTAGTTTTTGATGTAGTGTTCAGTGATTCATTAGTTGCGTATAACACCCAGTGCTCATCACCACATGTGCCCTTCTTAATACCCATCACCCCATTACCCCATCCCCCTACGCCCCCTCCATTCTGTAACCCTCAGTTTGGTTCCCAGAGTCCAGAGTCTCTCATGGTCTGTCTCCCTCTCTGATTTCTTCCCATTCAGTTTTCCCTCCCTTCCCCTGTTGTCCTCCGTGCTATTCCTTATGTTCCACATATGAGTGGAACCATATGATAATTGTCTTTCTCTGCTTGACTTATTTCATTTAGCATAATCCCCTCCAGTTCCATCCATGTCGATGTAAATGGTGAGTATTCATCCTTTCTGATGGCTGAGTCATATTCCATTGTATATATGAACCACATCTTCTTTATCTATCCATCCGTTGAAGGACATCTCAGCTCCTTCCACAGTTTGGCTATTGTGGACATACTCTAGAAACTACAGAACACTTATGAAAGAAATTGAGGAAGTCACTTGAGTTTTTGGATTAGCAGTGCCCATTGTGTGGCTTGGAATATTATTGGATTACAGCCATTGGAAGCCCTCAGTGGATTTAGTTGGTCACAATGCACAGATTATCATTCTTTCTCTCTCTCTGTCTCCTGTCATACCCTCTCCTCCCTCACTGCATCATACACGGTCTCAAAGTCTCTATCTCCAAGCACATCATAGACCCGAGGCCACTATACTAGCGCCTTCAGATTAGTCTAAGAGGGAGGCTGTTTGGTTCCTGGCAGATTCCTCACAATCTGGCTTTAGGGACCTTGGCAACTCAGAATGAACACATACATCAGGTGAGGGATGTTAACTTTTGTCAGACTACATTAAAAAACAGAGATAACATTTTCTTGAATGGGGTCATCACATTCCTAGAATTGCCTCAGGACCTCATGGGGTTGTACTAAGCTGGGCTGTTTGTCCTATAGATAGGAATATTTGTTCCCTTTTTTTTTTTTTTTTTTTTGCTTGTAAATTGGATGTCACCCTGGGCTGGACAGCCAAGTGGGGAGCTTCCCTGCTGTCTTTCTAGCAGATTGTAGGTGTGCACGGAGCTGGCAGAACTAGAGGAACGTGTTTAGATTTAGTTTACATTCTCACCCATTGGTACTATGTGCTGGAGAAGTGCTTTCCATATTGAGACTCCGTATGAGAGTGTAAAACCCCAGCATGTGCAGGAGGTGTGAATATGGGCAGTGCTTCTGCTGTTCTTTTAAAAAGATGCTCCTATTACAAAGCAGGCAAGCTTCGAATTGCACCCATTCTGCCTGACTGCTATAGTCGTAAACCCTTAATCTGCTTTGAAGGTGACAGTAAAGCTGCTAAATGTGCCTTTGAATAGCCTTGTGATATTTAGTGTCAGAGAGGTTTTTTTTATTGATGTATAATTGTCATATAACATTATATTAGTTTCAGGGGTACAGAATAATGATTCAGTACTCGTATACACAACAAAATGATCACCACAGTAAGTCTATTTGCTGTCACCATACAAAGTTACCAAAAACTTTTTTTCTTGTATGAGAAAACTTCAGGATTTGTTCTCTTGGCAACTTTAAAGTATGCCCTACAATATTACTGACTGTAGTTGCCGTGCTGTATATTATATCCCTGTGACTTACTTGTTTTATAATTGAAAGTTTGTACCTCTTGACCCCCTTCACAAGTTTCCCCCAGCCCCAATTCCCTTTCCTTTAGCAACCACCACTCTCTTCTCTATATTTATGAGTTTTGTTTTGTTTTAGATGCCACATATAAGTGAAATCATATGGTATTTGTCTTTCTGTATGACTTATTTCACTTAGCATAATGCCCTCAAGGTCTATCCATGTTATGACAAATGATACGATTTCCTTCATTTTTATGGCTGAGTAGTATTCTACTGTGTGTGAGTGTGTGTGTGTGCACACACGTGCGCATGCGCATGCAAGCATGTACGTATATCACATCTTCTTTGCCCAGTCATCCATGGATAGACGCTTAAGTTGTTTTCATATCTTGGCTATTGTAAATGATGCTGCAATGAACATACATGTGCATGTGTCTTTTCAAATTAGTGTTTTCATTTTCTTTGGAAAAATACCTAGTAGTAGAATTGCTAGATCATATGATAGTTCTATTTTTAATTTTTTGAGGAGCCTCCATACTGTTTTCCATAGTGGCTGCACCAATTTACATCCCCCCCAAGAGTGCATGAGGGTTCTCTTTTCCCTACATCCTGGCCAACACTTGTAATTTCTTGTCTTACTGAGAATAGCCATTCTAACAGATACCAAGGTGATGATTATGATTTTGATTTGCATTTTTCTGATGATTAATGATGTTAGACATCTTTTAATGTGTCTGTCGGCCTTCTGTTTGTCCTCTTTGAAAAGTATTTGCTCAGATCCTCTGCCCATTTTTTTAATCAGATTGTTTGGGTTTGTTTGTTTGTTTTTTGCTATTGAGTTGGATGAGTTCTTTACATATTTTGGATATTAATACATCAGATATGTGATTTGCAAATATTTTCTCCCAATCAGTAGATTGCCTTTTCACTTTATTGATGGTTTCCTTTGCTGTGCAGAAGCTTTGTAGTTTGATGCAGTCCCATTTGTTCATTTTTGGTTTTGTTTCCATTGCTTTTGGAGATCTAAAAAATCATTGTCAGGACTGATATCAAGGAGCTTATCACCTATATTTTCTTCACGGAGTTTTACGGTTTCAGGTCCTACACTGAAGTCTGTAATCCATTTTGAGTTAATTTTTATGTATGGTGTAACAACATTCATTCTTTTGTGTGTGGCTGTTCACCATTTACTGAATAGACTTTCCTTTCCCCACTGTATATTCTTGTCTCCTTTGTCCTAATTTAATTGACCATATATGCATGGGTTTATGTCTGGGATCTCTTCTGTTCCATTGGTCTATGTGTCTGTTTTTATGCCAATACCATATGGTTTTGATTACTATAGCTTTGTAATATAGCTCGAAATCAGAAAGTATGATGCCTCTGCAACATTGCCTTGACTATTTGGGGTCTTTTGTGGTTCCATACAAATTTTAGAACTGTTTGTTCTAGTTCTGTGAAAAATGCCTCTTTATGCTAATAGGGTAAATAGGGTAGTAGATAGTTCATTTTTAGTGTATGGAAATGCAACAGATTTTTATATATTGATTTTGTACCCTGAAACTTCATTGAATGGGTTTATTAGTTGTACGAGTGTTGAGGGGAAATCTTTAGAGTTTTTTTTTTATATATATACGTAAAATCATGTCATCTACAAATAGTGACAGTTTTACTTCTTTCCAATTTGGATGCCTCTACATTTGTATTCATTTCCTCTGTGTTACATTTTTGTTGTCATGTTTTATATCGCTTTATATTTTGTTTATCCCTTAACTAATTATTGTAGTTCTGTATTTACTACTTTAACCTTTTTACTAGCCTTTATAAGTGATTAATGCACTACCTTTATATATATTTACCTTTACCAGTGAGATTTATTTACACTTGTATATGTTTCTTTGTACTAACTAGTACTCTTTCTCTTCAACTTAAAGTTCTTTAATGTATCTCATAAAGCTGGTTCACTGGTGATAAACTCCTTTAACTTTTGCTTGTCTGGAAAACTCATTATTTCTCCTTCAATCCTGAATTATAACCCTGCCAGCTAGAGTGTTCTTTTTTTTTTTTTTAAGATTTTATTTATTTATTTGACAGAGAGACACAGTGAGAGAGAGGGAACACAAGCAAGGGGAGTGGGAGAGGGAGAAGCAGGCTTCCCACTGAGCAGGGAGCCCAATGTGGGGCTCGATCCCAGGACCCTGGGATCATGACCTGAGCCGAAGGCAGACGCTTAATGACTGAGCCACCTAGGTGCCCCTAGAGTATTCTTAGTTGGATGTTTTTCCCTTTCAGCACTTTGAATTTATCATGCCATCTTCTTCTGGCCTGCAGAGTTTCTCCTGCAAAATCTGCTAAAAGTCTTATGGGGGCACACTTGTACATAACAAATTATTTTTCCCTTGCTGCTTTTAAGATTCTCTCTTTAACTTTTGGCATTTTAATTATGTGTCTTGGTGTGGATTTCTTTGGATTTATCTTATTTGAGTCTCTATGGGTTTCTTGAGTCTGGATGTTTGTTTCCTTCTCCAGATTAGGGAAGCTTTCAGCCATTATTTCCTCAAATAAGTTTTCTGCCCCTTTCTCTCTCTCTCTTTCTGGGGCCCTTGTGATGCAAACGTTATTCCACTTGATGTTGTCTTACTAGTCCCTTAAGCTATTTTCATTTCTACCTCTTTTTTTTTTCCTTCTTCTTGCTGCTCTGTTTAGGTGAGTTCTCTGCCCTGTCTTCAAGCTCAGTGATCTTTTCTTCTGCTCCATCTAGTCTGATAGTGAGCCCCTCTATGTATTTTTTTCAGTTGAGTCGTATTCTTTAGCTCTGTAACTTCGTTTTGATATTTTTTTAATTTGCTGTCTCTGTTGAAATTCTGTGTTTATCCATTCTTCTCCTAAGTTCAGTGAGCATCTTTATGGTCATTACTTTGAACTCTTTATCAGGTAAATTACTTGTCTCTGTTTCGTTAAGGTTTTTTCCTGAGGTTTTATCTTACTCTTTCTTTTGAAACATATTCCTCTGTTGCCTCATTTTGCTTAACTCTTTGTGTTTCTTCTCCCTATCTTGAGAGAGTGTGTTCTATAGGAGATGAATTTGTCATTCAGCCTTGCCCCAGCTCTTGACTGTCTCTCAACTTTTGTGATTATCTAAGCAGCTTGATTTATTCTTTATAGGTAGCAGTGTTGAGGGTGTGCCAAGACCTACCAGTGTTCCAAAGGAAGGGATCTCAGTCAGCACCTACTTTCAGGCTGACTGGAAGCCAGGCCCTCGGGTCAAGCTTTTAAAGTACACCAATATATACAGTCCCATAGGACCACAATTGTAAACCCTGTTGGCCTCCAGACCAGGAGATCTGGAGGTGTCTCCTGGGTGATATTTGCAAAAATCCAGGGTTCCAGATATGTGTATACGCTCCTTTCTGGAATGTACTGGTGAGCTGTTGCAAGTCCTAGGGAGAGCACAAAGAAGGAATCCCCCAGCCTCTGTTCCCTAAGAGTACCTCTGAAGCCTCTAGAGGTGTGGCAAACCTGAAGCTTATCTCCTTAAGCGGAAGCTCCAGGACAAGTGAACAGGACTTTTTTATGGGACAATAGGGGGTGTATTTCAGTCTGCTGTCTGTACAGTGCCCTGGGGGTTGTAGCCTGCCAAGAACTATCTCTGTGATTATTATAGTTTCATGGGAAGTTAGAATGCAAGGCCCCCAACCACCAGAACTAGGTAATCAAGGAGAGTTCCCTTTGTTGTCTGCATATACCACTGGCTTTATCAAGGCAGCTGGAGAGTGCAGGGGTGGTGTGTGCCCATCGGCTTTAATAGGGCAGTGGGAGAGCACAAAAACCACGTGTGCCCACTGGCTTTGGCGGAGTGAGAGAGGGCATGGGGGGGGAGGGCACGAAGGCAGCAGGAGGTTGTATAAACTGGGTGTGCCTGCCAGTGCTAGTAAGGTGGAGGGAGAGTGCAAAAATGGTGCCCACCAATGTCTTCATTCCAGTCCCACCAGGACCCTGCCCCTCTGGTGGAGGCTTTAGGATTTAGCAAATGGATCTCCTTCACACATAGTTTGGGCTTTCAAACTGCTGCTTTTGCCTTGAGCCCTGGAGTGAATGATCTGCACATGTGTCCTTTAAGAACAGTATCTCATTTCCCTATAGCCCTTTGGGTGTCCAGGATGTAAGCCCCAGTGTTTTTTTTGTTTGTTTGTTTGTGTTTGTTTTTAGCCCCATTGGTTTTTAAAGTAGATATTTTGAGGGCTATCTCTCAGGTTCAGGTCCCAATAGTTGGGGTGCCTGCTGTGGGGCATAAACCCCTCAGGAAGAAGCTCCTGTTTTATGAGATCCCTCCTGATTGGGGGCCACTGCACAGTGATGGAGTTTTTGGTGAGACCAGTCTCTGCCTCTCCTACTCATCTCAGTGTCCATTTTCAGCTACTTTTCAGCTAGATTTCAGGTCTTTTTTGGAAGGAATTGTTCCATATGTAGCTGTAGATTCAGTGTACATGGGAGGGGGTGAATTCAGGATCTTCCTCTGCTGTCCTTTTGGGCACTCCATACCCTGGAGGGTTTTGTTGTATTCTCTTTCATAGGTATCTGATGTGCATTAAAGAAGTGGCCTAGGACTGGATTTTATTTATTTGATTTTTAGTGGAATTAAATTTAAAATTAACAGACTGAATACACATCATCTACATGCAATTTCTACTCTTTTGAAACAACTGTTTTATCGGACTTTTTGTTTCCATGACATCAGACTTCATACTAACACACAACAAATAGTAACTATAGTATGAAATATAGGAATATGCCTGTATCAGAAGGGATTTTGATAGAATCCTGTGGCTGAGATTGATTTCACTGAAAGCAAAGAGTGTATCAATATACAAAGTGTTATATATTTTATTTTTTAAAAGAATAGCAAAATTATTCAGTTAAAACCATACATTCCAATAATGGAGAAAGAAAAACACATCAACAAAAGCCTTGCTAATAAAATATAGCTTCTACTCCTCCACTTTAAAAGAATGCCCACTTGTTTTTTAATACTTAACAACAGATATGATTCATGGTTACTCAAATTGGTTGTGCTTAAAAAAAACCTTTTCTAACTCCTTTTTAATTTTTTCTTTTAGTCGAAACACAATATTTTGTGTTACATTTTGGCAGATATGAATGCTGCTGTTTCAAGTGCAAGACGAGTAACCTCCAGAACATATTATAAATTGGCTAGCCTCAGAATAGGGGAGGTGATTAGATTGTCGAATTTCCTGCTGAGTGGTACATGCTTGTTTTGTAATACTGTTTTATGAGTCAGAGATTCAAACAGAACATGTAGGTCCAATTCAATACCTCAGCATTGTTGATCTGCTTTTTATTGATTTTTCATCTGCTCAAATCTAGAGTTCTTGGTAGGTTTCGGGAATGTTGTGGCCAGAAGTGGCAGTGGAGGAGTTTTAATTAGAATTGCATTGTTTTCATTGGAATATTGTGAGCTCTTTTGTTGCTTTTTGGCTTGGCTTTACCATATTCACAAAGTAGGCTCTTTTCCATTGTGGAAAGAAGTTCTCTTTGTGTGGGCAAAGTCAGAGTAATAAGGCCATATAGATTTTGTGTCTGAGCATCACCAAAGACAGTGACTTACCCTGTATATTTGTTTCATGGGCAGGTAAACAATCTCATATTAAATATGGAGACAGGTTGCCTATAAATTTTGAACCCATTATTTGCCTGATCAATTTTTCATGGCTTTTGTGTCTTATATTACTAAATAATTACCTTATGACACTTGGAGAGAAAATTGCTAAACATTTTTATGCCATTTGAAATTAACATCTAAAGCCCCATTATATTGCCTTTTTTCCTTCCTTACCATTGCCTCTGTTAATTTTTCTTCAGGATCCATTGAGCAGTGTACAGTGACATTGTAAGTGGGTTGTACTTCCTCACATCAGTGCCTTGTTAATGCCGTTCATTAATCTAGAACCTTGAGCTTGTTCCGAGATGGTTAGATATTCCATATTTCCATGGAGTTTTGGGGGAGGGTGACAGCTTACTTACAGCTTCGGCAACCAGACCTCGTTGGTTGCCATGTCATTTTTAATACTGATAAAATGGAAGGGCATGCACATGAACTTGGAGCCTTTGGAGGCAGGAAGAGAGGCACAATGGCACACACACAACGTACACAGTCATTCCATCACCCTGCACTGTGCTGGAACAAATCAAGTCTTTTTGTATTTGTTTACCTCCCTGTTTGCTTTCTGCACCTGGCAGAGAATGAATTCATGTCCAGGAGCAAGTTCCCCTGCTAGAGAGCCTCAGATGCAGCTGCCAGGAGCAGCACCAGGCCTGGCAACCCTCGAGTATATTTATTCTGGGAGACCCGTTAGAGCTGACCCGAAGTGCTGAACCCCTAGTCCGCAAAGTGCAAACACACTTCTTTCCTGCAAAAGCAACAGCATCTCCTCATCTGCTCTGCTGTTCTGTCTTTTAACCTCAGCACAGTTTCCTTACCCCCTCCACGAGCTCAAGTATGAGACGCAAGCAACTTCAGGAGCAACGTTTTTTCTGGCACCTGGTGAAAAGTGAATGGGAAAAGTCCTCCAAAATTCAAATGAAAATTGCTACAGATAGAAAAGCTGTTTCTTGGCTATTTCCACAACCAGTCCTCATTGCTGCATTTCCTGTAAGAGATGAATATTGAAAGTTGTTTTTATCTCATTGTTTAATGAGGGATATACAGGCAAGACTGATTCAGCATGGTAGTAGGGGGTAAGGGTAGAGTCTGGGTCCAAGACGAGGCTGTGCAAGTCCTCCATGGGGCAAGGCCATGCAGTCTGTAGACAGTGTTGTCCGGTGGAATTTTCTGGATGATGAAACCTTTCTATTCTGTGGAGTCTAATATGCACTAGCCATATGTGGCTGCTGAATACTAGGAAGGTAGCTAGTACAATGGAGGAACTCAATTTTATAAGTTTTCTTTAATATTAATTAATTTAAAGAGCCAAATGTGGCCGCTGGCTACTGCATTAGTCAGTAGAGGTCTAACATCATAATTGCAAAATTTTTAAGAACGTCTTTAAATAAATATCCCGAGTTATTCTTATTCACCTTCCGAGGGCAAATGTGATAAATACATCTTTATTAGTCAGAACAATAATACTTCATTCTTTAATACTTTCTTCTTCTTAAGCCCATAAGCATTGCTTGTAGGAGTAGATGGCTAAGCATGTTAACTGGGCAGACAAAAGCATTGTCAGCATTGACATATTACCATATCCGGCTGAAAATGTGTCTGTGTGTGTATGTGCGTATTAATTCTCTCTGCAGAGATACGCACATAGCCAAATGTATGGTCTGTGTAAACCAAACATCCAAGTTGTTGACCAAAATTTTTTTCACGCAGCTTTATTGAAATTATGTAAGCCATGTGCTGTATTTTGCCAAAACTACTGGAAATGGGTCAGCTAGGCTGAAACTGGAGTTTTTCTTGGGGCTCTGTCAAGAAAGTCCTATAATCAAAGTGCTGTGCAAACATTCAGAGATGTTCACAGGCAGGGTGATAATCGTACTCACTTAGGTATCTATGCTGCCTTCAATACAGATGTGCAACCCCATTAACATTAATAGGACTTACGCTCACATATTGATGGAGAGTAAATCCCTAATTAGTAGTGAGAACTGTTATCACCCCCGCTGTGATAATACCTCTGAAACATTTTAATGTCGCTGTGATAATAGGTGCATCTTTAATTTTTTTTAAACAATGCAAAAGTTGGCATACAATCAAGTGTAAGATTTATGTACCTGTAACTACCACAGATAATTTTTTTTTTTTTTTACTAGTGGAGTCTTGTCCTGATTCTGGTAAGAGCAGGTAGAGGAAGAGTTGCTTCTTTTTATTAATTTAGGAGGACATGATTATTTCTGTCATGCAAAGAGAAGAGTTGCTCATTCTTTTTTCTACCTAGGATGGTAATTCTTCTACAAAGATTTGTGGAAGATTTCAGCAGAGGCTAATATTTTAAGCAGTGGCCTTTCATCCCTTTTAGAATGTAATATGTAAATAGGATATTCATTGGACATGGTTTGGCTCCTCTTGGTAATGGAAGGGACAGGGATTGAAGCAGGGAGCTTCCTGTCCACAGCAACGTGTTATTGATGAGCTGGCATTTGCCCTGTGGCCCTCCCAGAGGATTGCTTACATCTATTACTCACACACATCGATTGGTTAATTTGATAATTCTATCACCAATCGGCTGGTGTCTGACCTTTCACCACGGCAATGATGTCAGGCTCTTCATTTTTACATTGCAGACCAGTTAGATTGACCTTTTTGAGGAGAATGTCAAGGTATCCCTTGATCTTAACCTGTCATTATATTTGTTAGAACCACACTGTCCCTTAACCTTGATTTATGGTTTTTCAGCACTCAGGATGTATATTTTGTTTGTTTTAAAAATTCTTCCTAAACTATGCTGATCCGAGGAAAGAGGCTTTATAATTAAAGTTACATTCTTGCCACATAAGTTTTGTGCTCAGAGACCATCAGCTGCTCTGTTTTGGTTTTTCTTTGTTTGTTTGTTTGTTTCATTTGGCAGGTCAGTTTGCACTTCCCAGGAAACTTACCATCATTTTGGTGGCAAATTGAAATGAAAGCCTGATTTTTGTGGTGTTTTCTGAACTTGCCTTCTTTTACCCCCTCGCAGATTGAAGAAACTGGGAAAACCTTCCCAAAATGCCTTCCCCAAATGAGGGGAAGTTATCGTGGTAAAGTTCTGTTTGCACTCCTAGTTTTCGTTCTTTTTTTTTTTTTTTTTTTTATGTTCCCAATTTATACTCTTGCCAGAGGGAAGAAATTGTCTTGTCTACGAGCTGCTCCTTGGGGAGCAATACAAGGGCATCTCTGTGTGACTCTGAAACCGTAGATTTGCTCTTCAGTTCAACTGGAGGCAGAATGAAAGGGAACTTTCTCACCGATCTTTCCGTGTGTATTTGGACACCCACGTGTTGTGTCCACGCAGACACATGTATGCTTATTCAGGCGTGCTCCATGTTACCTCAGCCTGCTGTGAGAGGCGAGCGGAGAGATGGTATATAATTAAGGCTCGGTCATTATCTAGCTGAAAATAGAGGGAGGAGCTAGCCCCTTTGCTTCCCTGTGACTAAAAACCAGCCAAACCAATTTCACTAAAATTTAGTAAAATAAAAACTGTGCTCCCAGGATGAGAAGTTGCATGCCAAATTTCAGCCTGAAGCGAATTTAAATGGCTGAGTTATAAACCTTTCATAAAGGATGTTTTGTCACTCACTAAAGATAAAAAGGCTCCTTTTTTGAAAAGGAAATTATCTAGGCACATAGTCTTTAGCGGGGATTGTTGCCATTTATTTAAAGAAAACACAATTTTAAATGACTGGGTTTTTGAGGACTGAAAGCAGCAACTGTGTCTGAGCAGTAATTATGTTTCATAATTTTGTTTAGCAAGTATTACATATTATATGAATAGCATCATCGTAAAAATGATCAGCATTCATACTATGCAAAATTCTGCATATTAAGAGCTCCGCAGTAGCGTCCTCCGTACAATACATTGTAATGGCTCCAATTTATATTGTGTCAGTCAGAGCACTGTTCCTGGGGCCCGCCCTGGGGCCCCCCCACCCAGTGCCAGAGCTGAGATCAGGCCTCTACTTCACCAGGAGAGCGAGGGGAGCAGGCTCTTCCAAAACAGCCTTGGAGAAACCCCTCAAGCTGAACTAACCATTTCATCTCTGATGCTTCTGTTTCTATGTATTCTGCAAGCCTAGAAAAATACCCCTTAGTCCCGCTCTGTCCCTTGGCCAATGAGCATGTGGTGTTGGAGTGTGAAACCAAAGCGCAGATGACCCCTGGAGGATGACAGAGCTTGTTGACTGTGCTCTTTCCGCCTTAACTCCTGTGTTTGGAGCCTGAGTGCCTCAAACCAGTTTCCCAGCTTGGGAATCAGGCCGTGAAACTAGACCAGTGATGTTTCAGCTGGGGAGACCCACAGGAGTTGGGAATGGGACTAGGCTCAGACCCGTACCTACAGGGACCCGTCTCTCTGGTCTGAGAGATGCAGAGTTTCAAGGGTCACAAACATGGTGAGGCAATAAAAGCTATTTTTAGTGCTACTGCTGTTGCTTAAAAACATGAGTCATTCATTCTGTTTTCGTAATTTGTTTTTTACAGTGAACAACATCCCTTATCAGGTCAAAAGTTAATACCGTGTGTGTGTGACCATCTACGTAGTAAAGCTTACCTAGAAATTTAACCTCCCTTCAAGAAATATTACTGAAAAAGGTACTGTGTCCAGGCTTGATGTTTTGTTTTGTTTTGTTTTGTTTTCCAGAATCAAACCTCAGAAACTTCAAATACTTTCTCGGTTTGATTGTATAAATGGGGCCCCAGGAAAAATAGAAAAGTAAATTTGAAAGCTGTTAGTACCCTAACTTTCTTTTGCAAACGCCCTCCAAATCCTGGAGGGTGAATTTCAAGCTTTGACCATTCTTAAAAACAAAGAGGGCGAGGATAAAGTAAGTCTAGACTCCGAATTTTCCCACAGCGCTTAAAGGTGTGTAGCTTCATTCCACCAGCCCAACCAACTGGAGAAAGAGAGCAGGATAGTCTGAGATCACTTGGAAGCAACAACACAACTTAAGATCTGGTAAATCCCCGGTAACCCTGTCCCTGGCTGCCACGTGAAGCTGTATCAGCGGGTTTTTGATCTGAGTGTGCCTCTTGATTAGCTTAAATCTGGCATTTACTCATGGGGCAGGAGTGTTAACCAAGTGAAATGGAGACCTTTTAATCTGTTATTGATAATGCACATCCATCCAATATTAGTAGCAATATTTGCAAGTGCCCCACACACTCCAAACACGCTGATCCCTCTGTTGTCTGGAGGCTTTCTCATTTCTTTTCATTTCCCAGTACTTCCAACAGTTTATCTCTGGTAGCCTTCTCACATCGAGGCGTAAGAAGAATGCCTGTTCTATGTTTCTTTTTCTCCTCTGCCCATCCCCAGTCTCTGTTTTGCTTGTCTTGTGGAGTCTAAATAGAAGAAAATAAAGGAATCAAGGGTTCATTGCATTTCTCTTATATTCTCCCCATTGTCACTGCCCTCCCTCACTGATTTCTCATGAAACTGTCTCTTCAGGGTTATAGTACAACGTACAAGACAAAAACAAAAAAGGTCATATGTCTGCATGATTATTCTGCGGAGAAAGAGAGTTTGAGGAAGGTGGCTAACAATTTGGCACCTGGCAATCACTGAGCCATACATGGCCAATCAAATCCACAGAGTCGGAGTTGGGCTTTTTCTTTAAGAAATGCAATACCGCCTAAGGGAGGTTTATTTTAAAATCTAGGAAGTAGGTGGAAGAAAAGGCCTTTAGCAATCCTAAGTAGTGGCAGTTTTAGTTTGAAGCTCAAGTATCTCTGCAAATTTCTTTTAAAGTCCATTTATTTCCCCCTCTGGTGTCTTTCAAAGTAGGTTTCTGTGTTCTGAGAAGAGGATGCAGGCATCAGGTGAGACCTTCCCCTGGTGTTCCACATCCCATCAGTGCAGCCAACTCACTCAGAGGTTGGCACAAGGAGCCAAGTACAGTTGTCCCTTCACATGAAGGTGACCTGAATAATTGGGGCTAGTGGAAGGTATTAGTCTTTGGGGCACTTTGTCTGAAACCAAGTTGTCGTTTTTATTTCCATTGAGAGAGGAGTTGACAGAATACGACCTGACTCATAGAAATACTGTGCAAACTTCTTTAGGTAGGATTCTTGTCTGTCCTGTTTTCTCCATCAGCTTTTTTTCAACTCCATCTGTGAGCTCTGACTATTCGAGATAAAACCATGTGGGACAGGGTGATTGCAAGCAGAATTTGTTGGGTTGCTTTTTTTGTTTTGTTTTGTAAAATACGATCTCTGAGCACATTTAAGTGGTCATCTAAACTAGGTTGAATGTAAGCCTTGAAAAGGGAAAGCTAGCAGGCCAGTGTAAGGGGCTGTCACCATCTGCTCGGCCCAAAGAATACTAAACACACAAATGAGAATGATGTGAATTATTTCACAGGATTAGAATATGCTTCCCTGCTAGTAGGAACAATTTATAAAATAAATATTTTAGATGATGTGTATTTTTAAAAATGTTGATGTTCAAAATGCTATCTTTCTCTTTGATTTACCTCAAGAGAAATTACTTTTGTGATTCTAATATTTAATATTAGCTACTAGAAGACATATCAATGTATAATTGCATGTCTTCTTAAAAATAAATTCTTACAGAACCGATGTAAATGGAAGGTAAATATCCCTATCTGTCTATCCTCTGTATTAGGGACTATTTTAATGAAGATTTGCTTTACATGGAGAAACAAAAAGTAAAGCAGAGTGAATCTGAAGATGAAACTTAACAGTAAAAGGAACACTCTCCCTCTTAATAGTGCAGCATGAAAGGTCAGCTTGGTAATATGTATTTTGCATAATATGTAAATAGCTTGATTTATTGTCAATGAAGGGCAATAGTATTAAAGGTGAATTTGAAATCCAAGGCTGTTCCTCTCCTTAAAAGGTAACTTTTTCTTAAAACGTAGTAATATGTCCTAGGAGACATTGACAACTCTCTCTTACAACAACAACAACAAAAGAGCACATGGCAACCTCCCTGTCACATTCTCTCCTTTTTCCTCTCACCAGGATTTTTGAATATAATCTTTCAGATTTGTGTTTCTTTTTTCATTTTGGTCTCCTCCCTGGAATCTATGTTTCTTTAGGCTCAGAAAACATCTGCTAGGTCTAGATTTCAGGTTCATGACTAGGGGATTAATGGTCCTGAGCCTTTTCTGACCCTCAGAAGACAGCATAGCCCACAGCAGCTCAGCGGGGAAAGGCACACTCTCTTAAGCCCTTATTTAAGGGATCTGGGTGTCGATTTCTGATTTCTGTGTTGGACTTTGATGTGTTTGGTGTCACAGTCTCTAGAATTTGCATGTCACAAAACAGGGAGATAACTGCCCTGGGAACTTTCTGTGGAGCACGTTTATATATTAGATAATAAGTGAATCATTATTCAGGGAAGACCAAGTGAGTAAACCCTCTAATGAGCAGCAGTATCATTATTTCATCTAATTCATCCAATTGCTCCCCATCCAAAAATTAATTTCAAGCCATGAGGGTAATATAAGAAAATAAAATACTATTTATAGGTTCCCAAATCTATACTAGCATTAAAAATTATCTTTGCACTTATTCTAATACCACAAGTTGAATAGACTAAAAAGTATATTAAATTAAAGGCAACAGGCAGATGGGGTTAGTGGGAATACTGGGGTGATGCTCCCCCAAAGCACCTCTTTGTGTTTTTCTTTTGCTTTCTTTCTGTGTCTAACTCTAGTTTAAGTGCATTCCCCCCCCCCCCCCCTTTTTTTTTTTTTTTTTTTTTTTTTTCTTCCCCCATTTTTTTTTTTAGTTTTTTCCCCCCCCCCCCCCCTTTTTTTTTTTTTAACTTTGTCTTTCTCCTCCCCATTTTATTCCTTACCTTTTTCAGTGAAGGATCTTTACCTTCTGTCAGATCCCTGGCATTCAAATCTAGCTTTGCTGATCTGAGAAACTGAATTCTTGTCCTGCCTGAGCTACAGAGTACTCTGTTCTGACCCGTTCAAGACAACTCAGTTCACTTCTGAAGTCATCTTATTTCATCTTTGATATTTTATGTTTTCTTTCTCTCTCCAAAATAAGATGACTGCAAAGCCAAATTCTGTCCTTGTTTTCCAGAGTGCTCCCTAAAAACAGGCTCCCTCTCTATACCTCTTCTTATCCTTGTTAGCAAATAAATAGTTTTGTTTTGCCTTCTCAACAATATCTTCTGCCACTCTTCTCTTTACTGGCTCTGCTATCTCCAAGCCTCTGTCCTTAAATGTTCATAGTATCATGTGGTAAAACCCTTTTCTCTGTGTCTCCTTTTTCTTTCAGTCCTAGCCTAATAACTTACTGTAAGGTGTCCCCTCCCACCCAAAAAAGCAGATTGAGCCACCAATCTGGGGTCTTGATTGAAGTAAGAACATCTCATCCAGGAATTATGCAAACTTCCAGGGACTTTGAAGGACCTAACATACTCTAAACTCAGCTACTCACAAGGCAGCTACACTATCTATACTCCCCTTGTCACCATTTTCTTCATGAGCTACAATTCAAGCAATCACTTCAACAAAAAATATGCACTAAGCTCTCTCAAGATTTATTTTTTTGTAAAATTTCCACAGTTATCAGAGTATAACCAGGAATACACATAAGATGATGGCAGAAGAGAATGCTAATGCAAAAACCAAAAGGAGTTGCCTTTGTCCCTGTAAGAAACAAGGAAGGCATTGACTAGGCTATATAACAATGTTAACAATTACAACAATAATTACATTAATATCTATACTATATAATGCACATGATATAACACTGTAATAATAGCCACAGGTACTGTAAATGGCCTGAGTTTCCATGCCAGTTGAACCACTTAATAGCTCAGAGATAAGATACTTACTCTTACAATGAAGATAATAATGCTCATGCTGTAGAACTGTTTCAAGGATTGGAGAAAATATATAAAGATCATATTGGGCATGTGGTAGTTACTCAATAGATGATCAAAAAAGGAAATAAAAAGACCCTAATTGATAAGATAAAATGATACGTTTGGATCCCATGGCTCCAGCGTATTTAATCTAACCCATTGAAACAGAGCTTCCATAGGCCATGTTGTTCTATTTCTTGCTCCTTTGTTAAAAGAGGACATGACAATGGGGAAGAGCCTTGCATCCTTATATGTAGATTATTGAGCCCCTTTGAAAATGTGATTCTTGAAAAAATACATGTTCCAAAGAACCTGATGGGAAATATTGCTTGACACATGGGGAAAATCTGACCTCTGTCAGAAAAGATGAAGAGAAAGCTGAAAGAGGGAATTACTCCAACTAAAACTTTTTCCAGTTATGCTTTCTTCATCTTTTTTCTTTTAATTTTCTCTTTCTAGAGAATTCATGTTGATGTACAAGGAAACATTCATGACATAATAGGGAAGGTCTAATTGTTTTGTTGTAAGCTGACTGAATGACAAGGGTACCTCAACATTTTTGTCCCATGCACAACAATATATTGTTATCTAGAATTCCAAGATTGCAGAAAGAAATCTCAGTCCAAACTGTAATTGCTGATACCCATACCACCTAAGGTGTTGACCATTGTTTCCAAAAATTCCCATGCAAAAAGTATGGAAAAGCTTAATAGTACCAATGCCTGCGGTCTCATCTTTTGGGGGAGAGAGCTACCAGTGGATCTTGAGTCCCATGCTTGATCGTAAATGAAATCCCAATTATATATAGAATGGATTGAGCTGGCTGCCATCTTGAATTCCTCTGTGAACTGCCTTACACTGTGAGACCTTTTTTTCTTATGTTGTGTGTTATTGTTTTTGGCAGAAGGTTTTTATATTGTATGTGCTTTGAAGACTTCACAAATATGATAGAATATGTAATGCATTTACAAAACTACCAACAATAAAAGCTGGCATGAGCTTTAAAAATGTGATTCCCAAGGGCGCCTGGGTGGCTCAGTTGGTTAAGCGACTGCCTTCGGCTCAAGTCATGATCCTGGAGTCCCTGGATCGAGTCCCGCATCAGGCTCCCTGCTCGGCAGGGAGCCTGCTTCTGCCTCTGACCCTCCCCCCCTCTCATGTGCTCTCTCTCTCTCTCTCGTTCTCTCTGTCTCAAATAAATAAATAAATAAATAATCTTTAAAAATGTGATTCCCAAGACTTTTATATTTCTAATCATATGCAGAACAAACTGGTTTACTTAGCCTCCTTGGCATATGGGATAGAAATTCTCTAACAGTCCCTATGTGGCATTTAAAATTGGCTGTCCATTTTAAAGGGTAATAGCCCTTTTGCAACAGAATTAAATGAATTAAATTGTTAGACTTGAGGATCCTGTGAATCCATATCTTTTTTCAAAATTGCATCCTTAAGTGCTAATTTAAGCAAATATTTATTCAACACCTACTATGTGTTGGCACTTTTTCTGGGTGTCATAGAAATGATAGGAAGCAAAGTAAACATGGCCCCTGCAATATTGGTGCTTATCGAATTTGGAGGAGTCACAGACAAGTAACTAAGCACTTATAATTAATGTTATAATAGCAGGAGACCAGCTTGCCATGGGATCCTTTGAGAAGAACAACCAACAACTCAGGCTTGGAATGAAGCTGACAGCTACAGGGATGGATTAGAATTAGGCAGAAGAAGTGGTGAGAGGAAAATTAGCCAGTAATTTGTTGTCTCTCCAAAATAAATATTTTAGACAAATATTTGCCTTCAGTGCTTTCAATATACGTTGTGGAAGTTAAGAATATTGAGCAAATACGCATAAGCAGTTACTCAGGTATCATGATCAGAGTATTTTCAGTACTTTTGATAAAAGACTGTTAATAACAGGAATACCTATCAGCCAGTAAAATATTGATTCTAGAGAATTCATATAGTTTAACATCTACAACTATAGTTTATATTTAAATTTGTAGCTCCATACTGTAGTCACATAGTAGGTCCTAAACTGATAGTGGTTGAATGTTTAATGCGAGGAAGTGGGGACAATGTGTATGCTATCTAGTAAAAAAAAAAAAGTTTCTGCATTCCAACTTTAGCAATTCCTGTGGCGAACCCCTACAGACATGCTCCTCAGAAAGTTTTGAAGAAAGCCTGCTTGCTAGCAATTCACACAAGGTCAAATAACATATGAGTTATTAAAATGTCAGCAGAACTGGGATTAATTTCCATATCCCTCAGGAGCCCATCTGTACTCCCTTATCACAAGAGTGGAGTTTTTGGTGGGTGGGTTAAGAATTAGTTACCAAAAAATTGAATTAAGAATAACTGAGCCGGGTGCCTGGGTGGCTCAGTTGGTTAAGCGACTGCCTTCGGCTCAGGTCATGATCCTGGAGTCCCTGGATCGAGTCCCGCATCGGGCTCCCTGCTCGGCAGGGAGTCTGCTTCTCCCTCTGACCCTCCCCCCCTCATGCTCTCTCTATCTCATTCTCTCTCTCAAATAAATAAATAAAATCTTTAAAAAAAAAAAAAAAGAATAACTGAGCCACGCTCAAGTCAACCAGATTTGTCTTGTTTATTTGTTTAAAACAGGAAAGAATAGGGTTTTCCAAATTAGAAAATTTGTATCTCCTTACTGGGAAAGAGACAATGTTGAACACAGATACACAGTGGCATTCAAGTAACCTGATGTCCAGTGGCTTCTGAGATTCTTCATGATTAACCTCTCCTGTGCAGGTTGCTTCTCTGACTTTATTTCCCACAGCCTTCTCCTTTGTCCACTTGCTCTGGCTCAGCGGCCTTCTTGCTGTTTGAACGTACCAAGCTCACCTTCCTTCAGGACTTTAGGTTACCTTTCTCAGGACTTCCTCTGCCCCCATGTCCATGTGCTCTTTCTTCTTTGAATGCTCTGATCACATGGCATCTTAAAAGAAGCTTTCCCTGGTCACCCAATTTAAAGAGCAGCCCACCCCATGCTGCCCTACTACTCTCTATCTTCCTCCTTACTTGGCCTTACTTTTCACCATTACCATAATGGCCACTGGAAATAGTACATATTTATTTATTGTCTGTCTGTCCAAGCCAGATATAAGCTTCGTAAGGACAGGGAATTTGTCCATATTATTTGTTGCTGTGTCCCCTGATTTAAGAACACAGTCTGTGGGCACATCAGAGGTGTTCAGTAAATACCTGTTGAATGAATGAATGTTAATGGCACAGGAGACATTTTGTCATGTAGGTATATATATATATATGACTTTCTGCAGCCTGCAATGCTAAACATAAGTAAAAGCAATTTTTAGAAGGAAGCATTAAGGGGCACCTGGATGGCTCAGTCAGTTAAGTGTCTTCCTTCGGTTCAGGTCACGATCCCAGGGTTATGGGATTGAGTCCCACATCAAGGTCCTTGCTCAGTGGGGAGCCTGCTTCTCTGTCTCCATCTACCTGCATCTCCCCCTGTTTGTACTCTCTCTGTGTCAAATAAATAAATAAATAAATAAATAAATAAATAAATAAATAAATAAATATCTTGAACAAAAAAGAAGGAAGCATTAAAAGGAAGACTTCTTATATTTCACAATTAAATATATCATTGGGGCTTTTTTACTTGTTTTTGTAGTACCAAACACTCTCCACTGTTAACAAATAACATGCTGGTTATAACATCACAGTCTGACATTTTTCCATACTAGCTATCTCCTACTAAATAAATCTACAGATTTTGTATTACTATTATTAGAGCTTGTGTTTATGGACAACATCAGTGTATGGTAAGCATCCAGAAGCCACAGGTTATGATCCACAAAAATCTTTATCTTATGATCATAATAATCATCAAATGTTTGTTGTCTGTCACAAGGAGGGAGAGCTCAGGTCTCATTAGGTTAGTGTGTAGGGAGACAATTTCTTTTCTATTCCCCCATACTTGATAGGGAAACTTAGGTTTTCTATTTTCTTTTTCTTCACACCCCAGAAGCTCGTATTTCTTGAGTTGTTGACTTTGAAAAGTTTCTCCCATTCAATTGTGAACTTTCTCGAGGTCATCACTGAGGATTTTGAATCCAGCTATTTGCTTTTACAGTCTAATCAGGCCAAAGGATATCAACAATAAATTCAAACTGGAAAAAAATTATTTTGTTCTGTGAGAAGTTATATAAAAAAGCCATTTCTACCTCAGCACCTGAGCTTTTGTGGGTCTAATGTTCATTAGGGACTATGATGTTCATTTTAGGGAATTTGAGTTGGTTGATTACCCCACCCTTACCCAAAGATGTAAGAATCATTCTTGTGTGTTTGAGATGTTAGCCCAAATGGAGAATATAAGGACAGAGTGCAATCAATGGTTACTACAGAGAAGTTAATAAAGGGAAAATATCATGTCAGAGAATTTGCTGCTGCCTGTTTTCATTTGTTTCTGGTAGTATCTGTTCATGATCAAATAGAAAGGAATACCTTAGACTGCCATCTTGTGTGGGAATTAAAAGAACTAGACATTGAGATAAGTATAATAGACCTTGAGAATTTTATGTCTGTTCATTTTGGGCCAGTGGAACCTGCCTAATACTCTCAGTGTTTTTGATCTTAAAGATGGTCAGTCCCTCCTCTTACTCTGTTCACTGAATTGTCACAGTGTGGTTTCTTCTGAAGCATAGTCAGATTATTCTATCATCTAATCAGTAGTAAGAGGCTTTGTAAGTTTTCATCTTCAGTTGTGATTCCCGTTCAATTCCCCCCCATTCTTGAATATGCCCCAACCATGGAGCATGCAATTTCTTTCCAGTCAGTCTTAAAGGGTGCCAGTGATCTTGTTCTGTTTGCAACTTTTTTTTGCTTTCTTTGTTTAGTAAATATCAAGATTTACTTTAAGACAGGTAATTTTTCTGTGACTATGCTCTTTTACTTCTGACTTTGAGTCTGGACTTTGTACTTTCTCTCTGTACTTATTCTTGGTGCAAATGCACACATGCACACTTTCCTGGTTGTGATGTATAATCTGGTTTTCATCTTTGGGATGTGTGCCTGTGTGCACGTGTGTGTGTGTCATTTTTAAGACTAATCTCCCTTCCCCTACTCCCTGACCGCCCTCAGGACTTTGAGAGGCTGAGGTTGCTTGCCAAGGGGCTCTTCCATGAGAGTGCTCAGCTTGCCATGGAAAAGTTTGCTAAGATTTCATTCAACTTCCTAGCTGCCTTAGTGTATAATGTTGTCATTGTTCCTTCAGGAAGGAGCAGCCTGCATTCAGGTTTCCAGGTTTCCCATGCTATGGCAAAACCAGCAGAGAAAGCTTTACAGCCCAAAGGAGCAGAATAAAATTTACAAGCAGTTTTCTTGGGCAAAGGAACTAGCTGCACACACAGTGCTTGCTCTTTAATTCAGAACAAAATCATGACTGTCCTTATGATTATCTGACAACTCATCACTTCCAAGCGCCTACAGAGGTGAGGCCTGGATTCCCCAGAAGGAGAAACAAGTAAAGTGATGCCTTAAAAGGGTCATAGGGTTATAATGAGTAAGAAGAGGCAAATTTGGGGAGGGATAGTCAGTTGAAACCAAGTTTATTCAACATGCTGTTGTTTTACACCATGTAAATCCAGAAGTCTCCTGAAAGCCTTCTTTCCTTTCACTGAAAAGTGCAAACAACTCCAGGGCCAGGAAACCAGGAGGTGGGACCTCAGCTGGTCCTGGAGTTGTTTGCACTTTACACACACACGCACGCACACGCGCGCGCACACGCACACACACACACACACACACCCAACGGAAGAGACTGGTTAGCCACAGGCCTCCATTATCCTCCAAGGGGCTCAGGAAATGGAGAGGGTGCTTGAAGTCATGACGTGGGGAGGGATGTAACATTCTTACTGCCCAGGTGAGAGCAGATATGATCTTTTTAAGGTACGTTTTATTGTTTTCATGACCCACACAATTTCCTAGGCTTCTCTTAACTGTGGAGCAGCTGTGAGAAGAAAACATCCCCATCTAGATGGGGTCTGTGGACTCGGAGAGCCTGGGAACCTAAAAGTGCAGCCATCTTTGTGGCGAGGTTGGCTCACTCTCATCCCTGGGCACCCACCACTTGTTCAGGCCCCTGGAGTAGACTTTCACAGTCCCTGCAAGCTCCGTTTGTGGGAAGGTGGCATCCTGCTCATGCTGTAGGAGGCATTTTACTGATTGAGAGGCTGGCGGCATGTTTGTTCTTCTCAGGAAAGTGTGATTTAGCTCAGGTGAGCCTTAAAAGGTTATTTGACCTTATTTTTAACTGAGACCATATCCTATGTGTGAATGGAAGGATTCAGGATCCTAAGGGGGTGCTATTATTAGCATTATTTGTGCTCTTGGAATCGAGTCTTGATCATAGGTTCATTTCACTGATCTTTGGTACACCAGCAAGATGACTGAACTAATGTCGGGAGACCTTCCTCAGCCATGCATTGAGGGCCGGACTTCTCCCAGGTCCTCAGGACTCCCTGTGTCTGTGAAACAGAGTTTAGAAGAGCCTACTGGGTCTATGGTTATGACTGTCCAGTGGAGGCTCTTTCAGGCCAAATTCAACTTAAAGAAAGAATTGTGGTGATTTCTGAGTTGGCCTTTTGTATTTATTTTTAAATAGAAAACATAGCCTCAAATCTAAGGTCTACTCTCCAAAGCTTTTATATCCTGAACCTATATGCGTGCACATTTCTCCTCTCCCCTCCCCCAGCACACCCCGGGATAATAAAAATCAGAAACGTCTGCCAAAGAGAGAATGCTCTCAGGACATGCTCCTCCATAAGAGCTTTGCAATTTCCAGCATGAGCTGGAGCAGTTCGATGTGGTGTGCAGTTGGAAAAGCAGTTTGTTCTCTGCTAATGATGGCTGTGGATTCTGAAATGAAGCACAGCAGGTGGGACAGTGGTACTCAATTTTCAAAATCTGTGCCCTAAAACGTGTTTGCTTAAACCTTGTCTCCACCACCCTTTAGGGGCCTCTGCATCCATCAAAACCAGACCCCAGGAAAGGGATTCAAGGCTTCTATTTCTTACTGACGCTTTCACAATTGCCTCTATGATTCAGAGTTTGTCTGGAAAGTTCGGTAGCCAAAAGTTCCCTCCTTCCCCCCAGAGCAATAAATTAAATCACTTCCAGTTCCTGGAGGGGGGCAAGGAACAGGGGCTGGCTTTGCCCAGGTAGCAACCCTAACTTTGAAAAGGGCGTGCGGTTCCTCATAGCCATGACTAACTGCATTATGTCATAGGAATTCATTTTCTGGAAATAACACACGGGTACGGTGTAAATAATGTTATTGTCTGTTTGTGAAAGCCCCGAGTAAGGCAAGAGGAGTTTGCATTTGCTGTGTTAGGAGATTTTGATCTTTTCAGGTTAAGTGTGTAACAGATTCTTAGCCGGACTCTGTCTAGCCTGGGCTTGCTGGGGAATTCCCATCTGTCCTCTCCGAGGTGAACGTGGGTGCGTGATGATGTAGGTTTGTTAGGGTTTTAATAAGGTATTTAGAAAATGATAAGGCAAAAAATGGACCCTCACACAATCAATTGATAGTTTGTGTGTTCTTTATCAATGTGTAAAATATCCATTTTTTTTTCCCTGTTCTGTTTCTCGGTGGTCACTTAGGCATGGGGGAGAGGGGTGAATGAGTTCTAAGCTCTCACCTAAACACTTTCTTAGGTGAGGTATTTCCAACAATTCTGAGGGGTCTTGTGTTGTTTTGTTTTGTTTTTATGATGGTGCTGAGCGTATAATTTACCAGAAACTCCCCATTTCATATTTCCTTCATTTTTTAAGGTTATTTTTCTTCAAAAAGAAAGTATTCCCAGCATGCAGGGCTCCTGAGTGGGGGGAAACCCTGCTGAGAGCCATATCTCCCGGGGAGAAGCAGACAGTACACTTGTGAATTCAACAGACTTTACCAAGAAACATCAGGGTCTTCAAATCCAATACATTATCTTTCCATGTAATTCAATCACCTGTTACTTTATTGCTTTGTTTGATTTGATCAAAACCGCAGCAACCAAATCATTTGTATTGTAAATTACACAACTTCCTATTTTTATTTCCATCACTTTTGATCCCTTTTGGCATGTTCCACTGGATAATTCAATTACAAGCCATTTTAGAAAAATTGTAGTTTAATCAATAAGAAAAAGGCCAAATTTCTAAAGAAGATCAAAGGACGTAAAATACCACAAAAATCTCTATTTTAAAAAGTGCGTTTGGTGACATTTTTGGCATGATTCTTGGGTGTGCTGTTACATTTTCTTTGGTGGTTAGACAGATGATGGCCACCAGTTCCTGTGCATTAAAAAAAAAAAAAAAAAGACGTGATGGATAAAGACTTGATTAAAATGAACAAAGTCCTGCTCACCGGTAACCAGTGAATTCTGCTGGGAATGCTAGAGGAAATAAATGGAGCTTCTGAACTGAAGAAGGGTCAAAGAGATGGAGGCATGCTTTGGTAGCAAGCCTACTCATTCTTGCAGGAAAAGAACTAAATTTTTTCTATAGGGGGTTTGCCATGATAGCAGGCATTTTTGCTCTTGTACTATTCTACTTCTGTGCTTCTCACACGTTAGCATACATCAGCCACCTAAAGGGCTTGTTGAAATCCGATTACTGGGTCCCACCCTCCGAAATTCTGATTCCGTCAGGTCTGGGATGTGGCTGATCAAGCGTCCAGTTTCTACTCAGGCTGCTGGTCCGCCCAGCATGAGCTGAGTAGCATCACTCTATGGAGGGATTCATTTTTAACAGATCTTCCACTGGTTTCTTCGTCCCTCTCATTACCACTGTGACAGAAAGGATGCTTCTGCAGTAAGTGAACAACATAGGCTTGAAGAAAAATTGGGCTGAATATTTTTAGTCTTCTTTTCTACGTTAACTTGTGCCTTCTTTGTTTTCAGCATTTTTCATACCATACTAATTTTTAATATCAGATTTAAGCTGGTTGGTTCCATGAGTTTGTAAATAGCTTTTCATATCCAATTGGTGGAGCCTCTCTTTCCCAGTGAGGAGAGCATAGTCTGTGACACGGCATGTTGCTTTCCTGCCAAAGCACCAAAGTAAAGAAATCCATTCAACACCCTAGAAAAGTTTTGTAGGACTCCACAATATTCCTGCTTTGATCTGAAACGAGATGAAGCTGACATTAGTCATGTATTTTACTTTAGACAGCTACTTCCAGATTTGTCGGATCAAAATATCTTATAAATGACTCAAATGTTATAACAAATGGTTCAAGCCTCATGGCATTTGTGGAAAACAATTTAATGGGGTCCCTGAGCAGCTACAGGATAAAGAAATTTGAGTTATGAACTCTAGCAGCATTTTGATGTGGGCATTGCATTCCGGTGTGTCCCTGTGTGTGCTAAGAAGTATTTCTCTCTCCGTAGGAGAACTTCTGGTTTCTTCTGTGGCAAGGTCAGAAACAAACAGCCTGCATTTTTCTATAGCTAGGCAAGGAATTTACTTCTCATATATGTGAAACTATTATGTAGAGATTTAGATTTTTTTTATAGAATTACAAAGATGGAACCAGCCTTAAAGAATATCACATGGAATGTCCTTATTTTACAGAAGAGAAAAAAAGATCCAGTCCAGTGTTCTTTATATGACTAAAGTTTTTTAGAATGCTATTTTTAATTTTAGACTGTTCTGAAAATTAATTTCAAGAAGGATTCTTAACGAAAAAGGAGTTGTTACCCCAGTGTGTTTGTAATTCTGATGTTCTCTCCAGCACAAAGAAGTTTTAGCTTGAATTAAATGGGCAGAAAGCCAGTCTCCCTAGCACAACTGTCTTTCTATTTGGTCAGTGGTAGAGCTTTGAAAAGGAGGAATTAAGCTTCATTCACCCACTGGCAGAAGGATTGTAAGACACCCAGCCCCATAGTGCCTCGACTAGGTAAGGATACTTGTCACCAGATTTAACATGAAATTGAAAAATACGTTTCACCTCGATATTTGTGAGCTAAGATCATGAGACACTAGGATTGTTCAGATTCTAATGAGTTCCTAGTGAATAATAAACATGGAACTATCTGTAGCACCCTACTTGCCAACAAATTCGGGCTCTATTATAAGGTAGTCAAACTGACAATAACAACACAACAATAAAAGCTGTCGTTTCTTAAGTACTTATGTGCCAGGCACTGTACTAAGCACTTTGCTTGATTTGTTCTCTTTTAATTATCACAACTGCCCTATGAGTACAAGAGGTATTGGTACTGTAACTGCATAATGCTCTTAGTACTATCCTTACCCTCTTTCTGCAAATGGAGAACTGTAGCTTCGGAGGTCAGGTAACTTGCCCAACTTCACGCAGCTAAGAACGGCAAAGCCAGGATTAAACACCGGGTCTTCCCATCACTGCAGTCTGTCCTATTTCCACTAAACTCTGCTGCCTTCCCAGGGAGTAGGGAAGATTATGTTCTTATGAATGAAGAGTTGAGTACAGATTTAAGCTGAATGGGCAAGTGGTTCTTTCCTTCTTGTCTCCTAGCATTTGCTCCAGACATGTTTGACAAAGAAAAGGCTCACATTCCAGATTTTTACAGGACTTGCTATGAAAAGTCACGCTTTCTTTTTCCTAGCCACAGTGAATAGGGGAAGAAAGGATTGGGAGAGGGTGGGGTGGTTGGAGCCAGTTGGAGGAGAAGTCCTACATGCCCAGGCTTGATGAAAAGCATGTATCCCCAGCTCAAGAGTAATTGTTTAAGAATTCTTCATTCTAATAAATTCATATCCACAGGGGGCCGGTTTGAGAAATGATTAGGTCACAAGTGAAATGAGTTTGGTGGTCTCAGCATAATCCCCGCTGGACGTTAGTTCACTCACACGACTGCGTGCAGTTTTGTCCATGTCTGCATTATTGTCTGCTGCTACTCAGGAGATACGCAGAATTGAATTAACAAGGGGCCTTAGGTCAGCCAAAAGGTGTGCAGAGGTAACCTCAGGTAGAAGGAATTGTGCCTTGTCAACGGAGCTGTGTGTAGAAAAGGCTGCTTGTCCCTCACCTTTCTGTAAATCCAACCTCCTGTCCCTCTCAAGTAGATAAACTGTGCTCTCCAAGTTTCCAGACTGTCAGCCAAGTGAGGTGATCAGAGTCACAAATAAGGGCCATGCTCGTTGTACCTGCTTCACAATTAGATTGATCTGGGTGTATGAACTTCACTGAGAATATTTTGGTGCTCAGATGGTTTATGTCACTTCCTTCAGTGAATATTCTCCCCTTAAAAAGGCTTAAGTGAACTGATTAGGGAACCAGATCTCCTGAGAAGTTAAAAATAAGGTACTTTACCTCACCTCATTAAGAAAGTTCCACAAAATTTAATAAATTAATTTTGAAAATATAACATGAAGTAAAGCTCTGTCAAGTGACAAAAACATCTTATTGTACCTTCCTCTGAAAACTTGCCACTCTATCCTAAGAACTTTTAAGAATGAACCGACGTACCTGTGATTATTTAATTATGTGATTATTATAAACTACTGGATAAATTACCCATTAAAGTCATTTTTAATCCAATTAAGATCATGACAGTTCTAGTTGACTCAATTCACTTTCCTAAATCATCTGTAGAAAATTCTGTAGGATAGATTATGTGCCCTATGGTTACATCTTTTTGTACACTATTTTGGAATCATAGATGTTTAGAGCTAAAAGCGACTTCCTATTTAGTCCAATCCCATTTTATAAAGAGGAAATTCAAGGGCAGAGATCTTGACTTGCCCAAGCTTACACAGCTGATCAGTGACAAAGACCCCGATCTCTTCATTTTTGGTTTAGTTCTGGTATCATCGGGCCAATTATTCTCATATTTTTTCAGCTGTGACGTGTATGTGTGCTCATGTGCATGCAGACACACACACACACACACACACACGATAGCTTATCACCATGCCTACCACATACCCCTGGGTTCTAGCCCAGGCTGGATACAATTCCCCGCACTCTGGCTACAACTTCTTCCCATTCCCTTCTACTCAGGGAAATCTATGGAATGAAAATGAATCAGAGTGGCATTATAAGGATTATTTTGAAAGAGCATATTTATATACATACACACATACATATAGATGCATGCATGTATATAAAACCATTCCTAGACCTTGGTACTAAAACTCTTACCAATAACAGTTATTAATGGGAGTTCTGTTGGATCAAGGGACAGTAATTTACAGCCCCCACCAGCCAGATCCAGCCTGCCCCCTGGTTTTTGTAAATAAATGTTTTGGAATGAAGCCATACCCATTCACTTGAGCATTTTACATACTAATCTCATGCCACAACACTGGAGGTGAGTAGTTGAACAGATCACATGGCTCAGAAAGCCTAAAATAACTACCATTTGCCCTTTGACAGACAAGTTTGCTGATGACTACATTGGACCATTCCTCCAATTCGAGAAACAGATAGTCATATTTTTTGGTTTGTTCTCTTGTTCTTATGTACTTATAAGTGCATCTTTTAGAAACTTTTCCAGGATTTATTGCTCTTCATAGATCGCCTCCTATTCCCCCTTATGCCCCTACTATCTTTTTTTTTCTTTGTTTTTAAGCAGCTTTGTACTTTATTCCCATGTCCCCAAAGATTGGTATAGCACATTAAGATTATTCTTGTTTAATAACTGACATGGATGCATAACTGTGCTGAGTACAAAGAATGTTATATAATAACCGTATCTAACCTTTATGTAACACTTTCTTTGAGGCATGATGAATGTATACACACACACTGAACTCCCCATAGCATCTGCACCAGTGTGCTAAGTAGGTATTTATCAAGCCCATTTTACAGATGAGAAATCTGAGGCCAAGTACCCTTGCCCAGGGTTACATACCTCACCGTAGCTCTTGGTGGCAAAGTTGGGTTTGACACATTCTTCCCAGCACCAGTGTGTTTAACTTTCCTCAGGTACTATGTGTAATATCATAAAGTAAGCTAGATATTGAGAGAATTGGAAAATCTTTGACTTCAGTATTTCCTCTTTCCTTTCAAGGGAGTTTTCAAAGGAGCCTTTTTCAGAGCATCCTTTCCTTGGTCTGTTTGCATTCTTCTACCACTTACTGAATGCAAGGTGTCCTGTCTCCTCCCCATTTTCCCAATGAAACTACATACTATGGAATAGATTGTAGCATGCTCAGTTCTTTCCCCCATGGGAAGAAGTCTTTGGGCAAGTTATAAAACCTTTCTGAGTCTCACTTTCCTTATCCATAAAGTGGGGCTAATGGTAGTAAGTACCTCCAAAAATTATTGTGGTTATTGAATAGGTGTACATGCAAAGCCCATAGAATGCATCTCGGTATCTCATGAGCTCTTAATCATATTAGTTAAAAATTACAGTGGTGGTTGTGATAATTTTGATTAAACTAAGAATTCTTCTGGAGAATTACCATAGAATTTTACTAATTGCTTCTTCCATGCATGGCTGGCAGGGCTTCTTCAGCATAAAGAAGGAGGCATAGGCAATGTGGTCAACTGCTGTGGGAGCAGATTTCTTCCTTCTCTCCACTCATCCGCCTGTATTCTGTATCCAGTCTTAGTCTCCCAGCATGGAATAATTTAGTTTACCATCTACCAAGGCAGAAGAATGGCCTGTATTGAATATAAAAGAGGTAGTGAATAAATATTAAACAATTCTGACACCGTTGATGGAGGAACTGCCGTGGCTTCCTGGATTACGTATTCGTTATTGACTTCCCATGCTCACTGAAAACCCCCTAGTGGTTTTGGGAGAGTTAACACAAACATGTTAATGTTTATGATATTGGCCCACTTATAAATCAGGTAATTATATTCTGCTTATCTTCATGGGATTTCTGATGGGTTCCTCCCAACTTGTCCTAAAACAGAGGTCAACAACATCTAGCAAAAAGCCTCCACTCAGTTCCCAAAGATTCCCCTCAAGTCTATTTCCAATTTACCAAAAGACTATCAAAATGACAGTCTTAAAATCTATTACCTTTGCATGGTGCTTTACAGTTTATAGCGTGACTTTCATGTGAATTATGTCATCAGACCTTTACAATATACTAGACTTATGGAAGCCCAGAGTTTGAAGGAATTGCCTGCCAATATGGTGGTTAAGGGAGCTGTGGGCAGAGTTCCCATGGATATCTCGCTGTTTCATGTTTCCACTCCTTGGCTCAGATTGTTCTCTCTTCCTGGGATGCCCTTCCCACCCCTCCGCTCCTCCATTCCCCACTTCTTTACCAGTAAAGCTTTTCCTTCAAGGTTTAACTCAGACCTGTTATTTCATTTAGGAAAATTTCTCTGACAGCCTCTGGATCCTGCCGGGTTAGCTCATCACCCCTTCTTTGCGCTTTGATCATGCCCCGTGACACCAAAGTCTTAGACGCCTCACCACATTTCCCACACCGAATCACCATGATCTCTTTACATATTGTCCCGTCTAGCTCCCACCCCCGGGCCTTACTATGAGCACCTGTTAATGTTATACAGAGAAGCAGTTTTTCATTGACCTTTCCATTCCCAGCACATAACACAGCATTGGGCACACAGTAGGTCCTCAGTAAATGTGTGACGTATGGAACAGATCTAATTCTCAGCCCTCAGCCATCCCCAGCACACTCACCCCCAAGCCAGTATAGCGCCCTCCTCCCAGCCCCAGGCAGCTGTCGAACATCCAACACATGTCAGAGACTCTAAAGTGAAACCAGACCAAACAAGTCCTGACTGATGGCAGAAGATGCTATCATTCACTTGGGGAGTAATAAATGAAATGGCTGAAGAATGTTTTCACGAAATGACATATCAAGTCCCAATTAAGTTCCCCGTACATTCGGTGTACGCACGCCTGCTGAGAGGATGCAGGCAGCGTAGGCAGCCGAACGGCCTTGTTGTGCTGGGAGGTTTTCCACCGGCTTGTTCATAAGTGGATGCAGAGGCCCTGGGGGTAAACAGCCAGAAGGAAGATAAATCACAGGGGAATGGGATTCAGTACATTAGTTGATGGGAAGGGCAGGAAGGGTTTTCAATTTCAGGGTGAATAATTGAATTTGATATTAGGACGGGGGCGCTTGTGTAAGCGTGCATCAAGGTGACTCTAGAGCCTGACCTACCGAGCCCTCATCGTCCCATGACTTTGAGATCAAGCCAGGGCTCCAGGTCCGGGAGTGGAAAGCAAGAGAGCTGTGAGCCCCATCACAGTGCCTTGTCACACTCTGCGCTAGGTCCCTTTTCCTTTTCCACTCACACCCATGGGGTGTACACAGATGTCAAGGATTTTTCTGCATCATCCTGTCTTTGCTAAAAATTAAATTCCCTCAACCTGGAATAAGTGCGCCTTCCTCCAGCTTTTTCATCTCTCTAGCTAACTCCTGCATATCCCTGGTGATTCAAGTAAAGTCTCTGATGAGCCTCGTCCCAACAGAGTTGGTGTGCTTTGATTTTACTCTCCTTTTGTGCCTGTGTCCCTTTGGATCTTTCTCAGCCTCACTATCCCAGCCTGCCATCCGGAACTCTCAGGCCTTCTCTGAGCTTTGTTTGTTCTTTTTCTTCTCTTCTGGTCCCCAGCTTCCCTCAGCTCCCTTCATCTCTTTCCTGGGTCTCCTCCATGCTTATGTGCTCATGACCCTCACAAGCATCTGCTGCCTACCTTCCAGAGGTCCAAGTCCCACCAGATGCCCTAGACTTTACCCAGGGGGTTGAATGGTGGAGTGGAGCTGGCCTGGAATTTGAGGTCAGAACCATAGGGTTCTAATTCAGGCTCTACCACCCGCTGGTGATGTAACACAGGACACTAAATTCTCTGAACCTCATTGTGCTCATGTGTAAAATGGAAATAATAGTACCAACACAGACATCATAAGGTTGTTGGTGGATTAAATGAGATATAAGGTACTTGAAACCTAAGTACCTGGAAAATGACAACTTAAGGATGTCCCTATACCATATCTTCCTCACAGATATAAGATACACCTGTGTTCCTCAAGTCACTCCCTTTGGCCAACTATACATTTTGGAATAACTAACACCCACATTTGTGTTTGAATTCAAACAATGCCAGTATCCCCCTTTACAGTCACCCAGCGTGGCTCCGCTGAGCCTAACAGGTGCATCTGTTAGGATTTCACCATACCTTGACTGTGTCCAGACTGGTTGGGAGGGAGAAAAGCGGGGGAGCCCTAGTCAGCTCTGAGGACTCACCAGTGGCCTTGTCTCTCCTTCCAGCATCTTTCCCCTACTTCTGGTTAAATTAGTTGGTTGGATCGATCCACTGAACCCAGAGGGGTTCCCGTCTAGTTGCTCTGTTCCATCTTCAACTTGGAGATTGGATCAGGGTTGAAACTCCAAGGTACCAGTACAGTAAAAAGGTCGCTTTCCTTTGCCCTCAAGAATGAGTGAGTGTTTCTCCTGTTATATAGTTTCTGTGCCTCAGAGGGGGCTACACTTCAGTGGTGGATAAGGTGACCCTGATGTATTGTTTATGCCCAGAAAGCACTTTGAGATGAAATGTGGGTCCATTAATCTCAGATGTTATGCCTGCCTCTTTGCTGTCTGAGTTTGGTTGTTTTGTTTAATCTGCTGAGGGAGGTTTGTTTTGTTTCTTTAAATCTCTGATGAAGTAAGAATAATTCCACATTTACTGTGATTTATCTGTGGGAAGAAAAAAAAAGTGAATCTGGAAATGTTTATCCGCAGGAGATTTGTGTAAAGTTCTGTCCGATGATTTCGCGCAGAGAATGAAACGGGCAGGAAAGATGAGGAAGTGATAAGTGCCATTTCAAGTCTGTGAATCGAATCAGGTTTCAATTATGACAACAGTTAAACATGGTGATTTTTTTTTCCTGCATTTTCGGGGGGAAAGAAAGCAACACAATGACTTCTTCGGCAGTGCCCGATAATCTCCAGTAATGTATCCATTTTCACTTAATGCCTCCAGAATGGGCAGGGAGACATACACAGAGCCTGCAGCGTGTAATAAAATGGTCAGCGTCCACAGCACCCCTGAGCGGGAGGCCAGGTGACGGCCGCTGCCCGAGAGAGGCCCTGGGAACTGGACACACGACTCAGTAAGCCAATGCCAAATGCTACGAGATAGTCTGTTACCCTTGACAAAACAAGCAATGATAATTGGATGATAATGTGGTAATTTACCTTTATACATTTTACCCTTGTTGGATTTTTAGAGGTTATTGTCGTCTCTGATAAATTTGAGGGGAGAATTTCAGCTTTTCTCTGACCAAGGCCAATGTTGTCTGAAGCTTCGGCATTTTACTGCCGATCCCTTCAAATAACAGGATCTTGGGAATTAGCACTTGGATTATATTTGTATCTGGCAAGCCAGACTACAGTTGCCAAGGTGCTTTTCTATTCTAGGGAGATCTGTGGAGCACTTAACCTACATTGGACCTGAGAGGTCCGAGGGTTCTTTAGAAGACAAAGAATTCCCAGATACTTTCCTTGAGGATGTGTCAAGGGCAATACAGACAAAAGACTGATGTCTCCTTTAACAGCTTGATAAGTATCTCAGGATATTCTGCAGGAATCAGTCCTGCTTCTACAAAGTACTGTATTCCCATTCAGCGTGATGTGGCTGAATACGTGTGTGACATATGACAATGGTGAAGACTTCTCTTTGCCCTGAGGGCTGAGTGCTGTAACACTGCTCAAACAGTAGGCTGAAAGAAGTGACGATTTAGAGAGATGATCTGCTTAAAAAAAAAGCACATTAGAGATGGATAAGAATTAAAACTGTGACTCTCTGTTTATCTGGATTTTATAAGTTCCAAAGGCATTTCTATTCGCGGCATCAGAATCCCTTGTAAAAGTAAAGTAAATCATTCTTGTATTGACCATTTTTTTCATGTTGTTCTATTGAGACATCTTCCCAACTGAGTTTCTTATTGAATTGTATTTCTATAAGGGTATTGTAGGTTAGCAGCACATTTTTATGGTACACAAAAGATGTGCCTTCTGAATTTCCAATGCCTTGCGTATTGTTCCCCATAGAAGAAACATCTCAGAAATGCTAAATAAATCAAAACAGAAACATTTGGCTCTTGACTTGCTGCTGGTGCTTTTTTTCTCGCTCTCGGTTTACATTGGCTGGAATATCCATTACGATCCATCTTTACCTATTTGATTAATTTGTAATAAATTCGGCCCTTTGGAAATCTCTTGCTGCATTGCTAGCCAGGTTCCTCTTGTGGAGGGTTTATTTAATATGTGTCTCTGTGTACCTATATGAATGAAAATTTAATATGGTTTAGAAGCCTTTAAAAACACACACGCACATAGTGTTTGCTCTGAATTAAGTGCTCGTATTTGACATAGCCTTGTGGTAAAAATCCATAAACGTATGGGCAGACAAAATTATTTAGAGGAGAATTTCTTTAGAAATTGATATGACACATGAGATCATTTCAGGGGATGAAATATCATCATATTTCAGATGACCAGTAAATGTAACTATGAATACTGGATCAGAATCCTTATTTCTTGTCTTAAAAAAAAAAAAAAAGTCTTCTCCTGATGGCCTATGTTATTTGAAGTGCCTTGGCCACCTTGCAGGGTTCACCTTCAATTTGATGCAGTCATGTAGTTGCATCCCTGTGGGTGAGAAATGTTCCTCTCCGAGTAACTGGAGCAGCATAACAGGGATAGTTTGATACAACCTTCTCTGCATTATAGCAAGATAATAACACCTCTACTCTTACCTCTCACTATGCACTGAGGAGGGCATACCACGTTCATCTTACGCTCTTGGAAATAAGATCAAGGTAGGAAACAGTACTCCCATTTTCCAGACAAAGACATTTGGGCCCAGAAAAGCCCATTTTAAAATATACATTAGGGGCACCTGGGTGGCTCAGTTGTTAAGCATCTGCCTTCAGCTCAGGTCATGGTCCCAGGGTCCTGGGATCGAGCCCCGCATCGGGCTCCCTGCTCCGCGGGAAGCCTGCTTCTCCCTCTCCCACTCCCCCTGCTTGTGTTCCCTCTCTCGCTGTGTCTCTCTCTGTCAAATAAATAAATAAAATATTAAAAAATAATAATAAAATAAAATAAAAATAAATAAAATATACATTAATTGTCTTCTGTAGCAAAACTGAGCAAAAACGGGACGTCAGCTCTTTTTACTGCATGTATCCCATTCTACCCTTTGCTTATATTCATCACCACTGTGTATGTTAAGAAAGCAAAGGAAAATGATTTTCCCACATGCGTGTTTGGTGTTGGCCGAAATAAACAATGAATGAAGTGTTTGCTCTGTGAGAGAAATGAAGGAGAGGTTAATTGGCATGTGCTCCTTTCTTATTCCTTATCTGAATGTTTTATATCCATATGTGATGTGGAAATATGTAAAACTCATGTTTACTAATTACGTCTGGCATATCTTTCTTAACTTTGCTACCTTCTTAGAATGTCATTAAGTGGCAGTTAAGTTCTAGCCGTGTTCCGAACCATACCACATTCCTCTCCACACGCAAGATAGTTAGACAAAGAGCCTACCCTCAGAGTTCCTTATAATCCAATAGGAAAGATAAGATAAACACACAGTAAGTCGAGGGCAGGCTGTAGTTAAGGTGTAGATCCTGTGTTTCAGTGACCCAGAGGAAGAAGGAGATTCCTGTTCAAGCTCACAAATGCTCCATGAATGGATCTGGGTGGACGGGTGTGATGATGGTATGTGATGAGGGTCAAAAGAGAACACAGCAGGGCTTAAGGCATGGGGACTAAAAATCTTTAAGGTTACAGAAAGTAGTAATTGAGTTTGGATCTGGTGTCATATTCCTGACACCAGGATATTTGGATACTACAAAAAGACCCTGGCCATAGGGAGACCAATGAACTGAATTCTTGCTATAGAGAAAGCCGATGGTTGCCTGCCTTTGATCGGAGGTGGGCCTACCTTTGGGGGCGGGAGCCACAACAGACCTACACCTTGGGACAAGAGAAAGAGGACAGAAAGAAATGTCCTGGAGGACCTCAAATGCCAGGCCAATGGATGCTCTCATGTCCCCACACAAAAGATCCTAGTGTGAGACATATAATGGTCAATAACCACTATAACTGTCTTTAATCAAATACCTACTCTGATTCAGATAGAATACTGGGAACTTGATTTAGGTTATCTTCTCGTATTTTGCTCCTTATCAGTGAGTTCTCAGCTTAAATGTCACTTTCCCCAAAAGGCCTGGTCTGACCAAGAAGGCGCTATCCAGTATCTCCAAGGCCCCCTTAACATTCCACAGTTACACCCTATTCCTTTCCTTCATAACACTTAACGTAAGTTTTAATGCATATGCATTTGCATGTAAATGTGTTTTTTCTGTCCCCTTTTACCAAACTGTAAGCTCCATGAGGACTCACCACCCTATTTCAGTGCGTGCACGTGCGCACACACACAGATATATATATTAGGCACTCAAAAAAATGGTCACATGTTAATATTCTTGACACCCTAATAAAGTAGGTACCATTATCTCCATTTACAGAAAAGGAAATTGACATGCAAAGAATTACTTGCCGCAATTAATCTGTAAGAAGCAGAACCTAGATTCAAACCCAGTCCGCATGACTCCAAAGCTCATGGTTCTTCCCTGATGATCATCATTCCTCCTTTATTAGGAAAATGAAATCCATATTAGTTTGGTAGGACTGGCTTTAAAAAGTACTATAAACTGGGGGCGCCTGGGTGGCTCAGTCAGTTGGGCATCCATCTCTTGATTTCATCTCAGGTCATGAACTCAGGGTTGTAGGATCGAGCCCCACATCAGGCTGTGCACTTGGTGTGGAGCCTGTTTGGGATTCTCCCTCTCTCTCTCTTTCTCAAAAAAAAAAAAAAAAAAAATGGTACCACAAACTGGTGGCTTAAATGACAGAAATTCATTGTCTCAGTTCTGAGGCTAGAAGTCTGAGATCAAGGTTTTGTCAGGGTTTGTATCCTTCTGAGGGATGTGAGGGAGAGTCTATGCCAAGCTGCTCTTAGATTCTGGTGCTTTGCAGCAATCATCAGTGTTCTTTTGCTTGTGGATGCATCACCACATTCTCTGCCTTCATGTTCACGTGGCATTCTTCTTGTATGTATGTCTGTGTCTAAATTTCCCCTTTTTTATAGGGACACTAGTCATACTGGATTATGGCCCAACCAATAACTTCATCTTAACTTGATCATGTACAACAAACCTATTTTCAAGTAAAGTCACATTTCAAGAAAATGGTGTTAATCAACATACGAATTTGAGGGGGATACAGTTCAGCCCGTAACGGTATCTGTATATTGGATAACTGACTACTCTCAAAAAAGTATAGTAACTGTTTTTGTACTAAATATAATATTCATAATGTAGGGTAAAATCTCTTGAAGGGATCAATATCCTAGTTTTGTCTTAACATTAAAGTTTAAGTCTCCCAGTCATCTTTTTTAAAAGATCATGAGAATCTCAAAGATTATGTAATCAAGAGTTGAGAACGTGGATATTTTGTAATTTTGCAACTTAGTGTGGAAACGGTTAAGCAAGTACAGTATTTGGAATCATCATACCCTATAATATTGCTAGGCTACATTTGGATGGACCTTTTTTTATTCTTATATCTTGAGAATTTTATTTTATGTAAAGAGGAGTTTTTAAGAAGCCCTAAAAATTCTCAATAGTATACCTTTGCGACCAGAAGGTAAAAGTTTAGTTTGTTTCAATTTAGCTCCTATCTCCTGGGGTGTCAGAGCACAGCGTGAGGCTCTTGAGAGAAAGTACAGTTTCGATTCACTTCTTTCTGTGAATTTTGTTCTATATGATGGGTCATTGTGTTATACCAAGAAGAACTGACCCTATCACATCTGTGACTTTCTTAAGTCTAGGGACAGGCAGCTGTCCCTAGGGACAGGCAGCTGCTCCCATCTTCAGTGGAGAGAAGCTTCACAATGTCTGCAAGTCACAGGGCATGTGAAGCCCACTAATGGAGGGGGGGTTTCTCTAAAAATGTTTAACCAAGGTATTGACCATTAATACATAAATATACCTAAATTTTTAGGTATTGAAAGTGGGAGTAAGATTCAGGAGCCTAGAACTGTCTGTTTGTTTTGTTTCATTTTCAGCTACCAGACCAACATAACTAATAGTGAGAGGGAAAAAATGAGAGATTACAAAAGAGGAAATGGGGAAATAAACCATGACGAAAAGAAATGAGAAGAGACAAAGATGAAATGGAGAGACAGGCAAGTTGGAAAAAATAAAGGGAGAAACAGCAAGGTGAAATGAAAAAAGATTAAAAAATTGGGAGAGATTAAAAAGGATTAAAATAATTATCAATGAATGACAAACGCAATTTGACATAATATTCATAATTATGAATTATGAATACTTGTCATTTCACCACCAGTACTCCAGACTTAGAACCCAACTGGGGTATCTGGAATGTGTTTCCTCACTCCTGACTTTCTAGAACCATTGGGCGTAAATGATTTCCTTTCACTTGAACTTAAGCTGGATTTGAAGGTACTAACATTCTCGGGCGGGAATTAGCAATAGATAAACTCACAATATACTAAAGTTATTTATATAGTTAAAAAGAAAACCCTATGAAATTTTCCTCTTTCCATTTTCCCATAAAATCATTTATGTTACACAGACTCTGCCAAGCCCCCCCCCCCTTTTTTTAAAGGGAAAACCACCTTATTGGGCAGATTTTTCAATGTAATTGAAATAGAGCATGGCTATAACTATAGTATAGAGTTGCCCTTGTAAAAGATGTTTGGTTTTTTTTGTTTTTTTTTTTTTTAAAGATTTTATTTATTTATTTGACAGAGAGAGAGAGAGAGAGGGAACACAAGCAGGGGGAACAGCAGAGGGAGAGGGAGAAGCAGGCTTCCCGCAGAGCAAGGAGCCCGATGCGGGGCTTGATCCCAGGACCCCGGGATCATGACCTGAGCCGAAGGCAGACGCTTAACCGACTGAGCCACCCAGGCGCCCCAAAGATGTTTTAATATGTATACTCATATAGCTTCTATAGCTCTTCCAGGCTGATCCTGTAAAATAATGAAGGAAACCACTGGTGAATTAAACAGCTTGTTAGTCACGGGGGATCAGTGAATAGGGTTCTCCTGGGGTCAATATATGGAGAGATAGCAATGAGATCAGGAGAAAAAAATCAAACTCGTAGTTAGTGAATATATATTAAGGCATCCTGCAAATGCAGTGTAGGAAATAACTTCATTTCAGAGACTCAGTAATTTAGTACCTCTCACCTACGGATCCAGGTCAGAATTTTGCCTTGGCAGAGCCAGGCAGAGTGTTCAGGATGAAGAGAAGTAGCCAAGGCAGCATATCATAAAGGCCAAACTCTGAAAGCCTTACTGGGCTCCCTAGCACTTCAGTCCTCATTGTGTTGATGAAGTTAGGCATTTGACACCAACTAATGTTCATTCATTTTTGTTGTGAAAGGGAGGTCCTTCCCGACCTTCCATTCATCTGGTGAGTGTTGAACACCTACTGCAAAAACAGGAGTGGATCCCATAGTTGTCCTTAGGAAACTGACGAGGCCCCACGACTTAAATACTCAGGCTCAGTTGAGCAATGCCTTTCTGAGTATATGTGGAGATAAAGAGGAAGCTCCTTGACTACCTCAGGGATTCCAGCTGCTAGCATTCCCTCTTCCCCACTCATGACTTTTCCCATCTTTGTCCACTCCCCATCCCTGCTAATAGCTGAGGCAAATACTAGGACAGGAGTCATTTTCAGAAGTTGTCTTCCAAGTACTCCCCAGGTGGGCGAGGTGTGGAATTTGACTCCCTTTCTAGCTGTGTCTATAACCTACAACCACTTACCTTGTGATATGCATCAGAGTAAGAACCCATATCCAGACTGGTTATTGTAGGAAGAAATCGCTGCCCAGTGCAACTGTACAATTTGTGTGTTGATGCCCCAGCTCTAACAGGTCCCGTAACAAAGTAAGTCAAGATGTTATCTCTTTCTCTCAGAAAAGTGGTCGTTTTACTCAGACTCTACGATTTTCTCTGGAAAAAGTACTATTTCTTTCTGCACATTAGTTTATGTGTATACACACACACTGTGTATACTGTGTGAGGTACTGAAAACTGGAAAGATTTGAATAAGTGTGCTGAGATAATAAATGCATGCTCACATCTCATGTGAAAGTCAGGACTTATGGATGAAATGGAAAGGATGGGGTCACAGAATTCTGCTTTCCCATAATTTATTAACTGGTTTCCAAGAGGTCACTTGAGAAGACCAAGGAGAACCTGGATTTGGAATGTGGGGATTACATTTTTAGCTGGGCAAGTGTTTAGCACTACCCTTTGAGCAGTGCTGGGTCTTAAGGCACTTCCAAGTGCTGGGTCCTGATCTACCTGCCAGAGGGTGGCAAAAAAAAAAAAAATGGGGGGCTGTGGCTCTTCCAACAGAAACCCCAAGGAATCCAGGTATCTTCATCTTGTCCTAAATAAAGGAAAGCTAACATCCTGGTCCTAAAATCTGCCACACCTTTTTATTAATAAACAGTCTTTTTTTAAAATCCCCAAGTTGTCTTCAATATTTTTTTTTCCCTTCAAGGGAATGTGAGAGGCTATGCTATAGGGATGAATAGATGAATAAGACATTACCCCTGCCTTAAGGACACTCTCAGTCTAGTGGGAAATTTGGGAACATTAATAAATAATTATGCAGAGGTTGATAAATGCAACAATAGGCTATGATCAAGTAAGGACTTGACACTCGAGAGGAGGGAGGAGACCTAATTTGTCCGCAAATCTGGAGGAGGCCAAGTGGACAAAACTTCTTTTTTAAAGTAAGCCCTCTGAGAAAGCTTTCATGCTTCTGTCAGCAAATATGTGTCGGATGCAAGCCTCTTGCCAGTGGCCGCTGGACGAGGCTGTGAGAAAGCTGCATTTGCTCAGTGGACCAGCAAGAGAGATAGTAGGTTACAATGTCCGTGTGTCCTGTAACAGTTTAATGAACGCCTGCCCCAGATCCCATGTGCTGATCGATAGCCCTGGAAAACTGGTCAGCATTTTAAACTTCTAATATAGCAACAACACCACCAACTGATAATTATTGAGTGCCATGTGCCTTACTGAATAGTGGTCACGTGTCATATCATTTTACTTCTCACAACAGCCTCGGAGGGGGGCTCAAAAATGTGAGGATCAGAGTAGCTAAATCATTTTTCTTGGAGCTTTTCCAAGGTCACATAGCTGATAGGAGGCATCCTACCTTCAAGCACAGAGCTGTCTGAGTTTAGATTTCTTGTTCTGTTCTTGTTTCTGCTTCCTCACACCTCCATCTAGAGCGATACAGTTACACCAAGTAAAATGTGAACACTTTAATATCGGGGTTAAGTGTTCTTTTTAAGGGACGGAAGGCTTTCAGAGGCCCTTTGATGGCCGTGCTGCTTTGCCCTGTGTTCTAGCACTGTGGTACCGTGATAACCATCTGCTGGCGTTAAGAAAACTAAAGTTTCTTCACGGTAGCTTAGTTTACTCTAGGTGCTTTGAGTGTCTTCACGTTTCCCTAACTTCCTTTATCTTGGAAGGAAGAAAGCCAGAGACACCTTCAGGGTGCTAAAACTCTGTATTTATTGAGAACGTGTCTCAGGGGTGTTTTAGACAAAGTAAGCTCATAAGAGTAGATATTTCATGAGCAGAATCTAGGTTAAGAAGCTTTGCAGGCTAGTCTGTATAGACTGATATTAACTTTTCCATTAAGTAGGGCAGACTGAGTACTTCAGAATTTGATGATGGATGAAGAAACGATGCGAAGGTGACACCGTCCTACATTTGTGGTGGTGACATTATCACTTCCTCTTCCTTTGTGATGTTAAAGTCATGGGCATCCAAAAGAGGAGGAAGATTTGTTTTTCTGTATGTGTGTGTTTTGCTTTTTTTTTTTTTTTTTCCCTCTAAGTATGTGTTAGCTGTGGGTGAAATCCAAAGGAAGCTGTAATCAAAACTGAATTTTTAGCTAAGACCAGTGACCATAGTCAACATTCCCAGCAGATTGGTCTAGAACAGAAAGCAATGACAGTGTCAGCCCTATAAAGTTTTGGCTCCTGGGCAAGGGACAGAGAGCACAACCATTACATTGGGCGTAAAATACTATTCCATTGTCTTAGGAATCACCAAGTGGCAGCACGTTCTCTTAACATATTTTACTAATATGAAAGTTGCAACTGAAAGTTCAAAAACTATGTGTTGAAGAACAGATTACAGGGATGCGCCAGGCATCTGTCCCATTCGGTGAACAGGCCTTGGAACAGATGTCTCGAATTTCTTCAAATCCAGAACGTGCTGTCCAATTTTTTTGGTGGTAAACATACTTTTTTTCCTTTTTGTCACCGCTCACCAAAGTATTATATTTAATGCATAAAATATGTAAATTCTTAAAGCATCATTTTGCTCTTTAGTGAGTTTAGATATTACAAAACGGTTTAATTATAAAAACAGACAGACCTAGTCCTGGGACCTGTGCAGCTAGAAATAAATGTGCAATCAAAACTGCAATTACCTGCAGAATTTAGTGTAAACAGATCAGCAATCACATAACAAACACAGGCTAGTTTGCATTCTGATATGAATACAGTTAGATCCAAAGCAATTTTCCTTTATTTGTCTTAGCTGCTCAGCATAAATAAAGCAAGGGCATTGAAGCAATTAGCATAATTAGAGTATCGTGGTCAGGCCCTGTGTGATTTCAAGAGACGTTTCACTTTAGAATTCTTTTTCCCATGCAAGAGTTTCCCTGAGCCACTAAAATACCGCTTTGGGCATTTTTGTATTTCAAATTTGCAAGTTGTCAGTTTGAAAAACCCTTGACACATGGATGTGGAAGCATCTCACAGCCAGCCGCAGAAGGCGTACCCTCAGCTGTTCATTACTAAGAAGCTGGGGGATTTCCTTCTTCAGCTCTTTCTCCTACTTGACGTTTAACCCTAGAAATGTCAGTCTTAATTATTTCCATTGCCTTCAAATTGGGTCCAAGGGTTAAAGACGACTTGTTCCAAAAAAAATAGGGAATGGGAGTAGAGGGGAAGGAGAGGTCATATCATAGTAGTAACTGAGCTGTTGCTACAAGAGCAAAGGCTCTGGCAGCCAGCTAGCTACTGGTGGTCTGATGTTCAGTAGCTCCCGAGAATGAGGCAGAGATCAGAGCGGGGTGAGGGGCTGCACGTGGCTTACTTGCAGGATGCTCGGGAAGCATGGGGAATAGTCTCTGCATAGAAAAATGGTGATGCTAACTGGTAGATGATAAGACTGGCTCCGGAAAAACACAAACAGAAGAAATGAGTTCTTTTGGTCTCTGCGTTTTTTTTATTCTTTCGTGCGTGTGAAGGCACTTGAGAAAGACTGCCTTTTAGTTGGAAGGAAGAAGGTGCTGGTCTCGGGCCATTCTGCGTGTAGGAGAACTCACGCCAGCCCATTGGAAGAAGTGTGAGTCTTCATATAAGTTGTGCTTTTATTCTCTTAAAAAAATTATTTTTAAAGTTAACATATAGTAAAATTGAATCCTCTTGTGGGTGTTTCTACGAATTTTCACACACATTGAAATGCATGTAACCACCACCACAATCTGGATACAGAAAAGTACCATCAGCCCAAAAAACTCCCTGATGCCATCCCTTTGTGTCTCTTCCTTCAAACCCTGGCAACCACTGATTTGTTCGCCTTCACTGTTTTTGTTTTTAAATCGTTAGGAGTAGGTCATATAAATGGAATCATAAAGTCTGTAACCTTCAGAAATGGGCTTCTTTCACTCACCAGAATGCACTTAATATTCGTATCAGTAACTCATAGCTTTCTCTTGCTAAGTAGTATTCTGCTGTAGAGCTGCCCCACAGTTTGTTTATCCATTCGCCCACTGAAGGGCATTTGGATTGATTCCATTTCCATTTTTTGGCAGTGGTGAATGGAATTGCTATAAACATTCATGCACAGACTTCTGTATGAACGTAGGTTTTCATGTCTCTACGGTAAATACCCAGGAGTAGGATTTTGGAATCATAAGGTAAATGTGAATTTAGCTTTCTAAGAAACTGGCAAATGGTTTCCCAGAGTGGCTCTACCATTTTGCATTTCCATCAGCCGTGTTGTTCTGCAACTTTGTCAGCACTTGGGATTGTCAGGATTTAAAAAAAAAAAAAATTGTTTTAGCCTCTTCTAATAGGTATGTAGTGGTGTCTCATCATGGTTTTAATTTGCATTTTGCTAATGGATACTGATCTTGAGCTGTGTTTATTTGCCATGTGTATGTCCTCTTGAGGGAAGTATTGGCTTCTCGGGTCTCTTGCCTGTTTTAATCAGCTTGTTGTGTTCTCAGTCTTAATTTATCTTTGCATATGTTAGAGAATCTCAGCCATGTGTCCAGTTCTCAATTATGTTTGTTAATGCAAGCCCGTTCATAGATTTGACTTTGGCCAATACAAATCATGTGTAAAATTCAGCTCAGCAAGACCAAAATTCTAGGATTAAGGGACTAATAAAAAAGAAAATCACTGTAGAATAAGCCCACTCCATTATTGAACTTCCAGTCTTTTGATCTTTTTAAATGTCCAGTTCTTTTTTTAAGGAAAACCCCTGGCCCAGTCTTAATTTCTGCTTTCTTTGGCCTCTTTCTAGCCTCTGGCCCAGCTGTAGCCAAACTTTACTATTAACTGCAGGTGGAACATTATTTGCCTCCTGAGAAAGTGTATAGACCCCAATCCATTTCTCTCTGAGCTGCTGGGATACAAGTTTGGGGGCATTGGTGGACAGGAGATGGCATGTCTCTTGCGCCGTGGCTGACTGTGCTGGGCAGCTTGCCCATGTCACTTCACTTAATCCTGTGAGGATAGATGTGAGCTCTATTCTACAAACAAAACAAAACAAAAAACCCCCAAACTCAGAGAAAATAAAGGACTTGCCCAAGCTCATAGTGTTTATAAGTGTCTGAACCTAGGATTTGAACCCAGGCCTCTCTGACTCTAGAAAATCTCTTTCTGGGCAACTGCTAGGTAAGCAGAAATCTAAGATAAATGAAAAAATTGCATATGAGCCTTTAGTCCCTACTACCCACAGCCCTGAGAATAATAAATAAAAGTAGGTATTATTCTCTCCCTTCCTTTTGAAAAATTATTGTGCTGTAGTGTAGCAAACACTTCCTTCCTAAAAACAGAGTAGTAAATTAAGATCTGATCATTCTGCTTCAGGAAAAGAAGAAGTAGCCTTCCCCGGTCTAAGTTGGCTCCCACATTTTCTTGGTTCGTAGTCCCAGAGAACCATGCTTACACTTTCAGATCGACTTTAAAAATGATACTGGGTTATTTAGGAAATTCAGTTGTACAAAAGGTATGTTTTCAGGCAGAACCTCAGAAATGCAGTAAACAGCATTCCTTAATTCTTTAATTTCAGAGTTAAAGAACTAAGCATGGTGATCATAACTGTAAGCACTAGGAAAACTAGAGAATATTTTTATTTTCTCATAGTGGAAAAGGGCTTCCTAAGGAAAGAAACCCAGGAGTCACAAAAGACTGACAGAGGTGATTATTTAAAAAAAATCTAAATTACATACAATGAAAGATAACATAAAAAAAGTTAAAAGACAAATTGTAGGCTGATAGAAAATATTTATAACACATAAAACAAAGGATCAGTATTCAAACTATATGAAAAGATCCAACAATTCATGAAGACCAACATCCCATTAGAACATAGTCAAAGGATATGAATGAGAACATTCAAACAGATATAGACGCCCAATTTATACAGAAGATTACTGAAAGTTTTTGCCAATATTGGCCAATATTGAAAAGGTTGATAATATCCAATATTGGTGAGAATGTGAGGAAAGTAACTCTCATTCACTACTGAGGAGACTGCATTGTTCTATCTTGTAAATAATTTGGGGGACAAAAGACAATTTGGCAGCGTCTAGTAGGATTGGCCAAAGTAATTCCATTTTTAAGAATTTTACACTACAAAAAGTTAAAGAGAATCCACTGGTGTATTATTTATAATTGCCCCAAATTTTGAAACTTCCTTCAAACAGGGAAATGGTTTAATGCGTAAGGTGTACTATACTACTTAGAAAGAACGTGATCAACCTGTACGTGCTGACCTGACAAGATATTCAATCTGTATTGTTGGACCCAAAAGCAAGTTACAGGAGTTTACATATATATATAACATGTGTGTATATGTATATATGTATACATCAATCTAAAATCCTACCATCTCAGATTAAAGTTCAGTGAGAATGCAAAATACTGACATTCTTCTGACATTCACATTCTTCTCTTAGATAACTTTACTTGACCTACATTTGGAGTTCATGCAGCATTTTTTGAAACCAATACTTATCAATGAATTAAAGAGACTCTACTTTTTTTTTTTTAAGATTTATTTATTTTCAGAGAGAGAGACAGTGAGAGAGGGAACACAAGCAGGGGGATTGGGAGAGGGAGAAGCAGGCTTCCCACTGAGCCCGGAGCCCGATGCGGGGCTCGATCCCAGGACCCTGGGACCATGACCTGAGCCGAAGGCAGACGCTTAACGACTGAGCCACCCAGGCGCCCCGAGACTCTTTCTTCTTAAATAAATTTTGCATGATATTCTGCCCCCAGATAAGAAGGTGTATTTTTCGTTCAAACAATATTACTAGTTTTCTTAAAAATGTTACCAAATCTTTTTGGCATTTTGTTTAGTCAGCTAAATAGCATGATAAGAACATTTGTTTATTACATTTTATTCAGGGTCATAATCTAATATAAAATCTACAGGGAGAATTTATGGCCTACCTCTTAACTGTTACTGGTCTCTGCCCAATTAATAAGAATACTTACAAATTTCTGCTTGGTATGGTACTTACTGTTTTACAGAGCAATAGAAAATACTCCTTATGTCAGTGCTTTTTCTGTACATGAACCATGACCTGCTGGAAACCTCAGCCAAAGTGACCACTAAAGAAACAGTTAACAGAATGGGCCCAATTTTTATACTGTCCTGGAGCCCATTGTGAAAATGATAAACAGTATATTTCTTTATATTGAATGTCGGGCTTTTGTGGCCAAATCCCTTCAATAACACAATCACTAGGAGCTGGGCTTTGTAGAAACATATGAAGAAGTCAGGAGTGTGACTAGAATATACTTTTGAGTGGACAAGTATTTCCAAGCCATGGCTTACCTGTCACTTTTCAGGTAACAAGTCCACAATGATATATAATGAGAACGTGTCTGTTGCCCCCTGTCTATGCATAGTAGGAATCTTCTGAAAATTCCTTATTCCTAAACCTCCATGTGGTGATTTCATCTCTTCTTTCCTAGGAACCTGGTTTGTTTTTCTTTCTTTCCGGAAAAAAAAAAAAAAGTAAATAAAAGTTGTCTAGAGTTTCCATGATGACCACATAGTGAGTGCTCTGTAAAGACTTCATGAGTGCCCGGATGTGAACTCATATACTCTAAGCAGAGACTCTTTTTTGTTTGTTTGTTTTTATGTTATATTAATCACCATACATTACATCATTAGTTTTTGATGTAATGTTCCATGATTCATTGTTTGCGTATAACACCCAGTGCTCCATTCAGTATGTGCCCTGTTTAATACCCATCACAGGCTAACCCATCCCCCACCCCCTCCCCTCTAGAACCCTGAGTTTGTTTCTCAGAGTCCATAGTCTCTCATGGTTTCTCTCCCCCTCCGATTTCCGCCCCTTCATTTTTCTTTCCCTTCCTGCTATCTTCTTCTTCTTCTTTTTTTTTTTTTTGAACATATAATGTATTATTTGTTTCAGAGTACAGGTCTGTGATTCAACAGTCTTACACAATTCACAGCGCTCACCATAGCACATACCCTCCCCAATGTCTATCACCCAGCTGCCCCATCCCTCCCACCCCCCACCACTCCAGCAACCCTCAGTCTGTTTCCTGAGATTAAGGATTCCTCTTATCAGTGAGATCATATGATACAGACGCTTATGGGTATGGCAGGGCAAGGGATCCTGCCCAAACATAGTGGCTACCTTAGCTTTAGGAGAGTCCTCTTTCCAGAACAGGTACCGTGACTTTTTCAGAGCCACGGGACAGAATGCTTGTGAGATGAACATATTAGCAAGGAATAGTAGCAATAGGATTGGCTATTATTCTCAGAGGATTCAAAGAGTAAAAAAAAAAAAAAAAAAAACTAAAATAGAGCAAAACATTCTTCCCGTATCAAAAAGTCTTAAATGGCATCTCTCTGTAGAGACAGAGCATACAGCCAAGTGTAGTATTCACTCAAAATTTATAATGGGAAGTATGAGCATGTATATATGTATAGTCATGAAAATTAGTAAACATTTACTAAAAGAAATCTGGATGGGGATCTCAGTTTTAAATTTTGAAATCTCTCTTTTCACTCTCATTCTACTACAGTGTCCTTAGGGTTCTGACTTTATAGAAGGGCTCAAAATTTTTTTGACTAAAGACTAGTATGAAGTTTAGTGTTCCCAAGCCATAAAAAGAACATTTGAGTGTGGCTGCTACTCTAGGCCCAGAGTGGATACAAATCTGGCAAACCTTTTGGTTGAATAACTTCTACAATAATCTATACAGTAGAATAATACAAATCGTGTCTCTTAAAACTATACCTATAAAGGGCACCTGGGTGGCTCAGTCGGTTAGGCGTCTGCCTTCGGCTCAGGTCATGATCCCAGAGTCCTGGGATCTAGCCCCACATCAGGCTCCCTGCTCCGCGGGAAGCCTGCTTCTCCCTCTCCCGCTCCCCCTGCTTGTGTTCCCTCTCTCGCTGTGTCTCTCTCTCTCAAATAAATAAATAAAATCTTTAAAAAAAAAAAAGAAGTATACAGCTCATGGGTACCTGAGTGGCTCAGTCAGTTAAGCGTCTGCCTTCAGCTCAGGTCATGATCCTAGGGTCCTGAGATCAAGTCAGCCTCACGTCCTTCTTCCTGCTCAGCAGGGAGCCTGCTTCTCCCTCTCCCTCTGCCCCTCCGCCTGCTTGTGTTCTCTCTCTCTCTCTCTCAAATAAATAAATAAAATCTTTAAAAAAATAAAAATAATAAAACTATACCTATATAGACTTTAAGTTTCATGGAAAAACAGGCTGCATCTGTCTCGTTCGTCACTATCTTTGGTATCTAGTGCCTACGTCAGTTAAGCAACAGTGGCTTAATAAATATTTAGTGAATAGATCAATTAATTAACATGTCCACCAGAACATTAATGGAATTTATCTCTGGATTATGGGCAATTTGTATTTCCCTATTTTTGCTTATTTGCGTGCTCTAAATTTTCTAAAATGAAGTTGAATTACTCTTTAACGTTTAAAAAAAGAATACATTTTGCCATTATTGAAAAGTTCTTGGAATCCCCTTAAATCTTTGTACATATTATTAGTTATATTAGCAAGTGTGCTTTCATTCACAAAAAAAAAAAAAAGCTTGTTTAGAGCATACAGTTTGGGGTTATTTTTCTATCACTGTTGATAGTTTTGTACTGATCCACCCACACTCCCCTGCCCTGTCCCTCTGTGACTGAGAGTTCGCGTTCACAGGCCAGTCGTCAGGGTTAGGAACGCTGTCTTTGGCCACCGAACAGTGAAACCTCTTACCTGGGGCCTCAGGTTCCTGACCTTGGGCTCATTACACAAATTCTTGCAGCAGCTGAGCTAACCCCCACTCGGTATGAGTAGGAGTCTGTAATTAGACCTGGGGCTAGTGGGACACAGTGTTTACCTTCAGCTGCCTGCTTTTGTTCCGTGGGAGTAATGGAATCTTAAGATACATATAGAGAGATTTGGTTCATCAATATGTAAAGTGGATAAAATGACACATCTCTGTTGAGGTTATTATCATCTCAAATTCCTATTGTAACTTTTAAAAACCTTCAATGATAGGCTCAACACAACCACAATTATTAAAAACTTTTGTTTAAAATGTTATTTAAAAAATCTTTATTTTCTGTATGGAATAGGATAATAATCATAAACAGAGGAATAGAGTCATAATTTATAACTCTACAGAGTGTAGATTATATTTTTTTCCCAATGAAATGCAGAGATACAGAAAAATTATCATGATTTGTGTTATAACACTGGAGTCAAAACTAATACTGAGGAGTGTTTTCTCAACTTGATGCATGGGCTTTAGCTATGCAGCTCCCATCAGCACTAATGGGAGATTCAAGGCTAAGTGCCAGGGATAAAACTGAGACTGTAATGCAAGCTTTGGATGTTGTATAATTGGAAACCGATTTTCATTGTGATTTTATGTGCTGTTTCTTGCTTTTGGGGTTCCTGCTGTTATACTTTTAAAATTTGATTTTCAGGTATGGTAAAAGATAACATTTAATAATAAATAATATATGTACCCAATTTTTCTATCTTTGCCAGTGAAATGATGTAGTGGATTAGAATTCCAACTGAAAGATAGAGCCAAAGGTTTGGCAAAGATACTGGGTATGTGTTGCTTGCACAATGTCTAGAAAATTCAGTTACCCGTCTATTTGGAAAAGAAATTGGTGTACGTTTTCCTAACTGTCTATCCAATTACCAGTCTATTTTGCCTGAACTGTTTTCATACATCAGTGGTATGACTATATTATGAAAAACAATGAAAGCCCTTGAACTATTTCACATGGTCATAATGAGCATGAATTGGAAATTAATATATATGACAGGAATAGTGGGTAAATATGATGGTACATATCTTCCCCCTCACATAAGACAGTGTTTCTGTACCCCGGAAGGAAAATTTAATCTTCTGTGGCTAAAATAAATTTATCTCTCCTGCTTGCTTAATATCAATAAATGAGTAGATTTTGCCTACTTTAATATTTAGGTGCTCTTTGTTTAATCATTTGTGTATTTAACTGATGGCAGCTGCCCTAATTTAGGGCACATTAGAATGTGCCAACCAATTCACTTTTGAAGATACAAATTACACAAGTCAGTGTTTCACGTTGGCATGCTCAAACAGGAAGCTTTTAGGGTGTATTAATAATAGTAAAGTGGTAAATATAGGTTTCAACACAGGCACACACTTTGGCCAATTTTTTGAGAACATGGTTAGTTCATAGAGCAGTGGCCGTAATTGGAATTGCAGTTTCCTTATACTCAAACCAAAGCCTCTTTGAATATTAAATCTGTATCTATGCCAGGGAGGCCCTGAGCCTTAAGTCTCACGTTGGGAGAGCCATCATGGGTGTCAGTAATGATGTTCAGTGAGCAGTGCAGCCGAGAGAGAGAGAAGCACCCAACCATGATCACGTATATTGGACATTACACATTTTAGTCAGATGGAGTAATCAATTCACTAACTCCTCAATTTTATATCCAATCCCCAGAACTCCACTGTGAAGCCGCTGCTGCCCAGAGAGTAGGCACTCACTGGACAGTAGACAGGAAGAGTGATGACCTCATAAACACATCAAGACAGCCATGCCTAGGGGAACACTCTTATGAGAGGTGCCACCAGAGAAGAGGGAAAACCAGGGGTGCAGGGCACCTGCCCTTGACGGTCTCGCCTTAGCTTCTGGAGTCTTGAGCTGGCCTGTTAGCCTCAGCCAAGTGGTTAACATAGCTTTTGATTATTTTACCAATGCTTTAAGCCTCTGTAACCTCATTTCAGGTTTGGGTGTCGTGGGCCATAAACCTGTGTGGACCAGTTTTCATTTGAACCACCAGGAAGTGGGTTCCATAGTATAATGGTTAGCACTCTGGACTCTGAACACCAGGAAATGAATGGGTGAGTCTTCCGTATTGTTTTGGACAGTCAACAAAGAAACTCTTACGTATTTATGTAATGTCATGGTTGTCCTCATCCCATTCAGTTTCTCCTTAAGGACCATAGTATGAGGCCCAAGCAAGCCCTGTAGCCCCAAGTTCTGAAAGGACCTGCTGCTTAAAGACACCCCCCCCCACACACACACACACAATAACACCAGAAAAGGAATCAAGTAAGACTGAAAGGATATGGAGAGTCTGAATCTTAGTTTGGTCAGAGGTACGTGGCTAGAGTCAGACCACCTTCTCCCTGTCCTCTTGTACTGTTAGCCTACAAGGGCCCAGGCCAAAACATAATAAAGCACCAACATCCCTGCATTCAGGATTTTACAGATCTCTTTGGAACAGAAGAGTAAATAATTTCTTAAACAGTTTGGCTCTTACAGTAATCAAGTCTTGGACAGCTGTCAACAGGAAACCCCAAGTCATCTAGTATTAAACTCTGCAATCACAGAGGGACCTGTCACCTAAACCTTGACATAGGACCTATGAGAATTATTTTTATTTTTATTATTAGAAAGCACTGACAAGTATTTGGAAAAGCTGGAGAGACCTAGAAGAATGGATTCCCATTTCTCCTAAATACTGTCTTTATTCACTCACTTGAAGGCTTGTTTAAAATAAGACAGTTTTTCCTCTCTTGGTAACTTGAGAAACATCCGTTGCAAAATCATTCCCTTGTAATGCAATCCTAGGACAGTGTAGCACGACTATTTACAATAATTGTAAAAAATTGTATTTTTTTTCTTGAACACTCGTTGAGCCTTACCCACCCTAGCAATCTGCAATTTATAAATCTGCCATCAGTTCACTTAAGATGATAGAATTTCTGTGACAAAGCATTTGTGATTTTATCTTTTTTATATGTGGTCTGGAGCAGTGTACTATTTTCCTTATGCACACAACCTCTTCAGCATCTTCTAGCTGACTCTTACTCTTTGTGCATCCTACGGTGGGAGGGGACTTCAGGAAAGCGATTTACTCTTGGGGTAGAGGTGGGTGGGGAAAGAGACTGTGTAGGGGAAGGAACCTATCCCCTAACCCTCCTCCCCACCCCCGACCCCCACCCACCTGCCAGACCCTGGCTTCCTCTTGCAAATTCCCAACACTGCTCTCTGCATTGACTGACCCAGCTGGAAACAGTGGTCTCAGCCCTGCTGCCCTGTCTGATCCACTTTTCACTGAAGGAAGAGTCTGTCTGGAGCCAGAGCTGGGAAAGTGGAGGGCAGGGGTTGAGGGCAGGATTTTTTCGATCACCACTGAAATTGGAGAGATAGGAACCTGAACTCTTAAGAGGGAGGTGATATGGTCTCCCAAGAAGGCAATTAAGCAGACAAGGAGTGTGGGAATTAGGGATCAAAACTGTGAGGCGAACAGGTTGAGTGGTCTTAAACAAGTTACATTTAATCTCAGAGCCTCATTTTCCTTATTTCAAGCAGGGGCTGTGTTGAAATTAATTAATTTTGCAGGGTGCTTGGAGATCCACGATCAGAGACTAGAGCAGTGCCAAAGGAGGTTTTGTGTTGCTGTTACTCTTGTTCCTAGAAAAATGAAAGCTTCCTCATTTTTTACACCCCCCCCCCCCCCCCCCCCCCCCCCCCCCCATACCCGACAATGAGAAAAAGTAACCTGTCGGCTTTATCTATCAAGTATTCACATGCATTTCATTGAAACCTTGCCTCAGCCGTGTCTCTGAGCACAGATACTGTGTGATTTTGTTAACATTTTCTGTGGGACTGAGTTGCAATGATTTTATCCTAACCTTCCTGTTATTTCTTAATTTTATGCAGGGCTGATGGTATCACTGTCTTGGAGTTGGTCTTTGGTTGTTTGCTTTTTTAGGATATTCTTCATGCCTTGTCATAACACTTCTCACGGCAGCTCCCTGAAACTTTGCGGAGTCCCCAGAATTTGACCTTAGGACTGAAAAGGGCTGATGTTTCGGAGGCTGACCACCAACACAGCCTCTCTCTGCCCTGACCCCTTTCAGTTTCTTTCCTTCTTTTCGGCAGAACCCAAATTTCCAAGTTGTGTGTGTTTGCTTGTAAACACACCACTCAGCTGTGTTCCTGTCCTTTGTGTCAACAGGAAAATCCCCTTGTTCTATGTTTAGCTTGAATAATTACCAAACTGTTTGTAATTAGAATGTGAGGATGTGACCTCAGAGCAATTTTTTCATTTCCTTTTTCTGTATTTAATACATTTCAGAAACTGAAAATACCAAATCTGTCCCTTTTTTTTTTTGATGCTTATCAGTAATGGGAACATTGCAAAACAATCAGCCCAATACCTATGCTTTGTTCATTTATTGCCTTCTCTGAAGATAAATTGACTGTACTCAACGCTCTTCAGCATTTTTCTTCACCTAGATATTATTGCCTTGTGCAGCCACCCCAAGGTGACTGTTATCACTTAATTAAATCCTTGCACGCTGGGAAGAAAAAACAACATTGTTCCTCCATAACCCCAAGGAGCCTATTTTTAAGCCACTAAGCCTTTCCCCTGTTTTATTAACTTATTCCTGGCTACAACAAGACATACTTTTGTTGATGAGCAAAAGGTTGTATTAGCTTTTTATTTTCTGGGTAAACTTATCTATTCTCTAGGAAGAGGGAAGAAAAAAAAAGAATGGATATTACAAGGGAAGGGAAAAAATGGGGTCTCTTCAACCTCCCTGATTCTAGTAAAGGTCTCTGTAAACACCATGCTGGAAACTAGAAGCAGGGGATTCAGGAATGGGAATGAGAAAATAAAATGTAAACATCAAATGAGAACAAGACTAAAAGTAAAATGACATGTCTGTCTATTGGGGGAAACATGCAGGGTAGAGGATGCCACTTTCAAGCTAAGGAAACAAGCCATAGAAGTTACGTGGGGTTTTTTTGGTTGTTTTTTTTAAAGAAGGAATGATCTATTGGCACTTCTTTTTGTTGCTGCCTAGAGTAACATCTCTTTATTAACCTTTTGTTTAATGCGTTTATTTTTTTTTTCCCACTCAGGTTTCCTTCTTTACCTTATGGTATCAGGCATCCATTATCCATCAGTTCTAGCCCCAGTTATGTTTCAAGGCAGCAAAGAAATACCGTAGGGGTATATTAAGGTGTGTGTGTGTGTGTGCGTGTGCGCACGCACGTGTGCTAGGAATAGGGATGCACCAGCTGCAACTGGCAATTCTGAGTGCAGCACTTAATATCAAAAAGTTCACTTGCTGCAAAGGGAGTTATCTGTTCACACGTAGTAAATTATGTACCTTTTAGTTTGTTTCTAGTCCATTACATCATGGGCCAGAAAATGGGTTGTCACTTCTAAGATTTGGACCCAAGCAAGCATATGTGTTTATTCGTGATGGTAAATCATTTTACCACACGCTGTGTTCACCAACAGAGTAAATGCTGCTTAAAGCTGTAATATTGGCAAGAGTAGTTGATGCTGTGACAGGCTGGGGCTGGATAGAGACCTGGTTCTTAAATAGTTAGATAATGAAGATGTCTGCACTGTCACCGATCATTGCCCACAGGTTACACATTGCTCAGCTTCATACACAGAACACACGATTGTGAACACTGGCTCACTCCCTCTTAGGGTGCAGGATATGTTCGGTGGCTCAGTGTGTCCATCTCTGAAATGGGAAAAGTACAAACACTTCTATGATGATGTAAGAATGAGCCCCAAAACGCCTGTGAAAATCCCCTTAACAAAAGGGCCATCTGTCCAAACACTAGGAGCTGTTTCTTGCTTGGTGCATAAGACCTTCCATTGCCTACTTGCAGCGACTGAGACTCTTCATGAGTTGCTTCTTGGATTCGGATCAGATCTGTAGTCTTTTCCATCTTGCCAGCCAAATGGATGCCTGTGGGGATGTGTATATCTTCACACTCGCTGGAGTGGACTTGTTTACTTTTTTTTTTTTCCTCTGCGGGTTAATTTCTTTCCCTTTATAATAGCATTATAAATATCTTACTGAGGCAGGTTAGAGCCCTTCAAAGACAGTGCCCTTTCGTTGCAGCCATTCATTTGACTTTCACCTTGAACAGTGTTCCTAGTGTCCCAATGAAGTTAGTATGGAGGTCTATACATATTTGGCTTCAAATTCCAGTTTTGTTGGTCAGAAACTCTTCATGGCTCTCTCCTGACAATCTTAGAGTACAACATAGAATCACAAAGTAAGTATAACTTACTATTTGCCCTCCTCACTCTCTCCCTCCCTCTCCCTTCTCTCCAAGTTCAGCCAGGGTCATTCTTAAGCCATCCTTCTCAGCAGTGTATATCTGGCCTTCCAGAATGTCAGATCAGGAGGCAACCCAGCTGTCCTCAGTCACCCATTTTTGTTCTTAATAATCTTCACTGTTGGGAAACGCTTCCCTTCCCACCCAGATTCTGCTGAGAGCATTTGCCCCTCGTGGAACAGAAAGACTGGTTGCTGGCCTCCGCGGAGGGGGCTGACATGAGCTCAGTCACCCCTGGGGCTCCTCTGGGCTGAATAATCCCGTCCACTGAACCATTCTGCAAAAGTCTTATGTTTCAATTATCGAATCATTTTTTCAGCTCCCTTTTGAACCCTCTCTAAATTCTTCTTTTTATAAACGAGTGAACCCCAAAACTGAATTTACTTAAGATCTGAACAGTGCTGAATAAAAAGAAAAATTAACTTAGAATTCTAAAATTCAGTGTTGATGGTTCCCATGTGCAGATATTTAACTTAAAAATATTGAGTCGATCAGTTGCCCCATTTAAAAGGAGAATTGGGTGGTATGTGTGCTTGGCCCGCACACGCACACACACACACACACACACACATACGGTGGGAGTGATGTGCTGGCCTTTTGCAGAGCCCTAGAGAGCAGGAGACACTCCCTAAGACACCATGATCTCTGCTTGCTGAGATTGAGGCAACCAGCTGCCTTGAAGTCTCTCACATACCAAGGAGTATGGGTGTTATTTAAAGGTAAACAGAGCGGGGCGCCTGGGTGGCTCAGTTGTTAAGCATCTGCCTTCGGCTCAGGTCATGATCCCAGGGTCCTGGGATTGAGCCCCGCATCGGGCTCCCCGCTCCGTGGGAAGCCTGCTTCTCCCTCTCCCACTCCCCCTGCTTGTGTTCCCTCTCTCGCTGTATCTCTCTCTGTCAAATAAATAAAATCTTAAAAAAAAAAAAATAAAGGTAAACAGAGCTAGACTGAGGCAAAATTGTCAAGGGGATGCAAGACTTCAGCATGAGACGCTATTCTGTTTTCTTTCCTCACCACCCCCCCCAACAAGCCTCCCGTTCCCCCCCAACAAGCCTCCCGTTCCCACCCAGGTGAACAAGCAGGCCAGTGCTATGCATTTACAGGAAGTAACTAGCAAGTCAAAGCGTTCGATGGACAAAGGGAGGACCCCAGTGGGCTCTGGTTTCCTCCCCACTCCATCTCTTCCTGTACTCTTCCTGCCTCACTTCTCATCTGGAACACAAACTGAGTTTGAGGAGGCTTAAGGACCATCTCCTCTCTAGTCCATACCCATTTTCATCTGCTTCCCTTTATACTTGAAGAGGAAACAGTGGAAACAATACAGAATCAGTACAAAACCATTACAATATTAGTATATTTAATAGAAGCTTACTAATAAGAACATGTTACTGTTATTATCTTCACTACTTCAATATCTAGAACAATGCCCTTTCTTGCTTCAAATTCTTAGAGATTTTTATACCAGTCAATTACACACTAGTCTCAATGAGTATCCATACAGATGTCTTTGGAGTATAGAAGAATTGCCTTTCTGTATATTTGCCCCAGTACTTTTTATTGAAGGTACATTATTGAGGTCGAAAAGGGGAAAAGTTGCCTAGGAATCAACCTTTATAAAACAGTGCACCTGTGGAATGGGGTTTACCCAGTAGATTATAATCTACCAAGGTCTGCCTTAAACCTATGTAGACTGTGGAGGTGAAGGAACCTATCCCCTAACCCTCCCCCTGCCACAACTTCTCGGTTGGCTGAGGCCACAATCAGAGAAGACAACAACCATCGCCTTGTCCCACGTCTGCTTTGGACATCACCTTGAGCTTACTACCTCTCTGCCCTCTGCCCCAAGAACTCAGTACAGGGGTACAAATGGTAGCAATTTGATGCCAAAAAATGAAGAATCTCTGTCATGAAAAAATATGCTCCAAATCCTCAGAGTCACTATATAGTAGAACAGGCTGCATTTGAGTTCTTGCTTTACTTACTACTTACCGTTTACCGTGTGATCTCAATTTTCATCTCAAAAGGGGGTAGTGATAGTATATACATCAGAGTTAGGAAGTGAGGATTGAACTGGGTTGGTCAATGTAAAGACCATCTCCCAGGGTCCAAAACAGAGGCCACCTTACTAAATGCTGTCACTGATGAGCATGATGTATAATAGTATTCACACACACACACACACACACACACACACACATATCCTAGAATAGTTCTCATTTTTAAAGGACCGGGCTTATGAAACTGACCGGAGTCTTCCTCACAGAGTCATGTCTTACGTTGAGAACAACTGGCGTGTAGAATCGAGAGGGGTCCCTCTGTAGTGCCAGGTTTTTGAGGCATGAGCTGTGGCCTCTGGCAGGAGGAGCATTTCTCTCTGAGCATTTCTCAAGAACTGTGGCAGGTGTCCCCCTGGTGAAAGCTATAGAATGTGCTCCCTAGCAATGATCAAGGCACCCCGGTCTTGGCAGAAGTACGTCTGTCTGCCTGATGCATCTCTTATTCCTTCCTTAATCCTCTTCTTTGAGGGTTTCTACAAAGCTCTCTGACTTTGGAAGTCTCCTCTCTCACACCTCTTAACAAGGCCAGGAATCTGTCCCTCTAGCCCCCTTTCTGGGGCCTCACCTGGGATTTGGATGATACCCAGATCCTCCCCACCCCCCTTTTTTATGAACACCCTGGAAAAACTATAGGGAGAGATGTGAAAGGGTTGATTCTCTTTAAATCATGTCAACTGGGTATTACTATGTCAGCAATCCTGCTGTTGACTGACCTATGCAGAAAACTGACGGGAAGGGTCCTAATGTTTCAGCCCATGTCACCCAGCCCTTAGGTACTACTGCTTGACGTCTCTCCGTATCTGAGTGCTTGAGCCTAGATGTTCTCTTGTGTAATTCATTCGTGCTGCCTCGTATGACAAAAGGGGACATTAGTAATATGGTTCCTTCAAAAAGTTGCTGGATAGCCTGCTACACCCACCATTCTCTTTTTTGTGTCCCTATAAGGCAAAAGATTCAGCCTTGAAGAAGCAAGCATATATGACTCATGGCAGAACCCTAGATTTTGCTGTATGTACTAAGCCTTTTGAGACAAGGATTTTTAATCCTGTTCAACATGAAGGTTTTGTATTCCATCATGTTATTGGAAATTTTAATTGCGATCGTGTAGTTCAGTGTGTTAAGGGAGCCCAATATAAGGAAGAATTGAATTTGGAAATATGTGGAGTGAGTTTCTTTCATTCATTGCCTGTAAGAGTGTGTTACTTACACCTTGCTGAGATTGTGGAAAAGAGCCGGGCTCACTGCATCGTAGAATACTGATAATAATGTCAGTCATTCACCATTATACTGTCTTGGTCTCATTAGCTCAAGTGAAATGAAGGGTGTTAATAAACTATGGAGACCTGTGCCAACATATAGGCCATCAGACCTGCCTAGCAGGTCACATCTGTGTGCCATTAGGCCACGTCTATGTGCTTTTTAGGAAATGGCAAAATAATACTGGCTCTACACTTTCATGAAAGGTGCCTGTTATGGCAGAAAAGAACCAGGAAAGGGATAAAAATCCGGTGGAGAAGAGCAGCAAATATCTTAAGCAAGTGTGATTACCTATAATAAGAGTAGAAGGAACACACAGAAAATGATAACAGCTTAAGGTTCTGTTTGTAAAACCCTTAATACATTTTTTATTTGCTTTGGGATAAAAGTCTGCCATTAGGGCACAGAGGCCAATTTGAGTCTTTAGGGGCTCAATCCTTTAGGGAAACTCCCTCTCCAGCCTGCGAAGCATTTAAGTAGAAATTAAGTAGGTCATCCTATTACTAAGGAGAAGCCCCCAAGCAAGACAATAAAACAAATAGTACTTGTTGGAAAAGGTCAAGACTAGAATGAACAAATCTCATTGGAGGCAAAAAGAATCTATCCCCAATATTCAACCACACAAAATTTACACTAGCCTACACGAATTCGGAGCCATTCTTCATCTTCAAAATTTGTTAGTAATCATTGCACATCCATGAGTCCTGTGTACCTATGTATAAACATATCCATTGGGTGTTTTACTGCCCAGAGTAGTTTCCACATAAAAATGCATTCAGAACAGGATTGCTGGGAACATGGGCCATGAAATACAGCACACACATACCACCACAACCACACCATCCCCGCAGCCATCCACACCTCTTGCACTAAATGGATGAACACAGAGTGCAAATCAATAGATGAAAGGAGAAGAGGGGAAAAAGGAAATAGGAGAGAAAAAAGTGAAAAGGGGGCTGAAATGAGAACCTAGACATGGGGGAGAAGCTGTTGATTCGAAACCCGTGCACTGCGGTTTCCAAGGTAATCCCAGGTGACATTGTACTTCTCACTTTTTTCAGGCTTCTATCATTCATGGGGAAGCTGATGCTTACTTAGACTCTAAGATAGGTCTGAGGAAGAGTTTTAATGAGGATTCATCCTTCTTAAATTATTAAGGACTTCAATGAGACTATTAATGTCTTCTGTAATAGAGTGTCTGTGTGGTAGGTACAGGTGGGACATTTCTTAATTGTGAAGTTGACTATCTTGGAGTCTTGGCATTCTAGACAGCTAAGAAAAATACCATTTTAACAATGAAAATAAGTTTTAGTTCATAAACCTGGCCCTTAAAGGAAACCAGGCAGAGGGCCAACTGAAAACTCAGGCTTAGGATTTAATCAATATGCTTGCCCCCTTCATACCACTGTTGTTGGCAATTTGGATGCCTTTGACATAGAAGGTTGAGAGAGACTAAGTGGGAGGTGACAGTTGTGGCTGAAGGTATTATAGGGCTATCTGGTTGAGGCCACTATAAATTCTGTAGACTAAATAGAATTTTAATAAGTCTAATAGTCATTGAGAGATGGACTGTCATCCATCAAATGCATTGAATGGTGGAATATATCCATTTTCAAATTATTTTTGTTCTGACATATCTTTAGCTATTTAAGTCAAAAGAGTGGGTAAATGGATCATTGTGGACATTAGAATTAGGCTGAGACTATTGATTCAAGGTTTCTAGTGAATGAATTATCAATACGGCCAACTGCAAAATTCATTTGGAATTACTGTGAATTGGCACATCAGTGCATTTGAATAGATCATGCATAACCTAGATTATTGTTAGAGCGAATCCCTTATAGGCTGTTATATAACTTCAGTAAACCACACGGCCCCGAGTCACTGGAAACACTTGATCTAGTGATTCCTCAGGTGTGTCAGGTAATACGGCCTCTATAGCTGGAGTCAATCGTGGTGTTCCGTGGCACCCTGGGCCAAATGGCTCAAGACAAAATGCACAGTAAGTAAGTTAGACTTGCCTAGCAGGCTAACAGTATGTGCTGCCTGCCTAGGAAAAAGTGAAAAATCAAGGTCTAACATTCTTTGGCAGGTGTCTGGGATGTCATTCCTGGTCTCTGACTTCACCAAAGAGTCCAGGAAAGGGGAAGATCCTGTGTGATGAGAGCACTTGAGGACAGGAGGGAAAGAAAAAATTGGGCAAAAACTTTTGACACCTCCTTCTGCCCTGGGAAATGTACGTGGTGGCCTTATTAGCTCCATAAAATGGTCCATCCTGGTTGGTAATTGTAAGAGTGCATGTGAGCACCTTTAAAATATATTTATTTCTAAGCATCTAGGAATCCCGAAATACATAGAACAGACCTGTTCCTGAAAAATTGACCATTTAGTGACAGCTCCCATATTGAATCTACTTTGCCCTTTGCCGCCCACTGTGCATTACTCTAGAAAAACTGTAAGACAAACCAGAACTATACCTTTCAAATGTTTTTTAAACAAATTTGAGTGCCTATTTTAAAAGGAAAAAAATGCTGTGATTATTTGATTTATCGGTCAAATAACTTCAACAGAAAAGAGTTGAGTCTGTCCTTTTTGCTGCCTCATATGGTGGGTCAGAAAGGCATGGAGACAGTAAGCCCAGTAGTTTCCCTGGGTGGCTGCATTCTTTGCCTTCTTCAAGTTACCTTAACATAACTGACTTTACATTTGCGGTAATCACTTTAGACTTTATCTTTGTGTTCCCGTTAGTTATACTTCTCTATAGACAACTTCAGTCCCATGATTCCTGTTAAATCTCAGAGATTTAGATGAAAGCATCATTTGATCCTGGAAATTCAAATAGTAAAATAGCCAGTTACTCCTCAGTGATGGCTATGAATTCTTTGTCAGTCAGGATAGTCACTGAAGTAGAACAGCAAGAGGAAGGAAACTCCGATCTCATTTAATTTAATTTCCTTCTTTGCTAATGTTTTTATCCCACAAAATTGCCACCACCCAAAACCTCATCGCCTGGCCTGGTTCTTTCATTCTGTTCTTGAAATGGACACGGTGGAAGCCAGGACCCACAGCCAAACACCACTGCTTTTAACTGCATACATTTAGACTGTCATTTAATGTCCACCTAGCAAATGTGGTCCTGGCAAATTTCATATCCTAAACTGCTCTCGTTCGAAGGATATCATCTAGACATTCTCTGAAGAAGACTTATGACATGAGTCGTTTCGCTTTGTATATATGCAAGTGTGTTAGCAAACAATAAACAACAATCTCCTTTGCTTCATGCATGTCGAATAGGCATGTGGGGATAAAGGCAGAAGCATTTCCTCGAAGCCCTGAATAGGATGAGAGCTCTGTGGACAAGTAGTACATGCTGGTCTTTCTCACTAAGACTCAGCGGCCATCTACAATGAAAGGAGAAGGTCAGCAGAACGGCTGACAGCCATATCAAGCTATAAACCCACTTGTTGATCGCAAGATCATTCAGCACCAGGTTCCCAATTCCATCAGAATAATTGATTTTCCCATATATGTGTATCTCTGCTTTGTATGGAGCTAAGGCAGTGAAGCAGTGTCGCCTCTAAGCATTTGAAATGCACAGAAAACCAGTATAAAGATTTCAGGATTGTAAATGTAGGACCCAGAAGAGGTGCAGTTACTTGAAAAAGATTTCAAAAGCAATCCTCGGCATTGTCGATTTCTGGAAGCAAACTCTTCTTTCTATTATCGGTCCATCATATTTATAGCTTTATGTGGGTCTAGTAAAAATTAATTATTAATTATATGAATGATAAATAAAGAGAGAATCTAGTTACAGTGATTTCCAGAAATTAACATCAAAGATTTTCATGGCCCGTGGGTTTTCCCCAACCAGAATTCCTAAACTACTATCTTTGCTCAGGCTACTGTAACAAAATACTATAGACTGGGTAGCTTAAGCAACAGACATTTATATTCTCACAGTTCTAGAGGCTTGAAGTCCAAGATCAAGGTGCCAGCATGGTCAGATTCTGGTAAGGACTTTATTTGTAGCTTGCAAATGGCTACCTCCTTGCTCTGGACTCTCATGGCCTTTCCTGGGGGCATGCCCATAGAGAAAGAGATAACTCTCTCTTTCTCTTCTTATAAGGCTATCAGTCCTATTGGATTGGAATCCCACCCCTATGCCCTCATTTAATTCTAATTATCTCCTAAAAGCCCAGTCTCCAGATACAGTCACCTTGGGGGTTAGGGTATCAACATATAAATTTGGGAGGGATATAATTCAGTCCATTGCAACTATATTTGTGACAACCAAGTTCCTTTCGGTACAAATGTTTTTAATACCTTTTCCCTAGAGATACCAATAAATGTTTCCTGAAATGAAACTCATATGAATACATCAGATTAATATCCGAGGTCTCTAAATGGTCTTTTAATCTGCTAAATTCATTATAGGGTTCTTTAATCACTGTTACTACCCCGGACACAAACTCCTTACCTAAAGGAATACATGAAGAAAGCTTTTATTATTTTCTCTTAAGGAGCCTATTTTTTAAAGTTACCCACTGCCCAGTTAAACAGTCAGGTTCGGTCATAATCAGCCGTAAGAGAAATAGCAATATGGGTCTACCTTGTTATTATTGAGGATGTACTTCCAAGCAAACATGATTGCAAAATAAATTTCTGTAAAGTCATCTTACATAAAATAGTATACTTCGACATAAAATAGTACATGATATGCCAGAAGAAGAAGGAAAAAGCCCTAAGTCTCAATGAAAAATTTTGGGCCAGTAAATGGGCTCATTGTGCTGGCCAGCCCCGTGGCCCACGGGTGTGTGTGCTCAAGGCTTGTCCTGGCCATTGCTGCTGGGAAGTGTGGTTCTCCTAGCAATTTTTTATTAACCGTGGTGTCCCTTCTCTCCTTTTAGGCATTAGCCCCTTCCTCCAACACATGAGAATTTCCTTGAGGTCTAGCAGTCTCTTGACTGTACATTCACAAATTCCAAAAAGATAAAAATGCGAGCTGATGGATATGTTCATTAACTAGATGGGAGGAATCCCATGTGTGTGTATAGCGAATCATCACAATGTATACTTTAAATATCTCACAATTTCATTTGTCAATTATACCTTAGTAATGCAGAAAAAATACAAATTTCCTCAATCCCTGCCTTTTCTAAATCAAAGACAGCATATGACAGGTATGGAGCTTAGTGATAATGGACAGGGATCCCCACCTCATACAGAGTATATCCTAAGCTGGAAACTGCCTTTGCCCTGCAGCTTTTTGTTTTATAAAGTTAATTTCCAACTCTGCTCATTTGCTTAGTCTCAGATCCCACAGATGATTTTTCTTTAAGAAAGCAGCTGGTGGAGGTGCCTGGGTGGCTTAGTCGGTTAGGCGGCTGCCCTCAGCCTCAGGTCATGATCCCAGGGTCCTGGCATCTGACCCCGCATCGGGCTCCCTGCTCGGCGGAGAGCCTGCTTCTCCTTCTCCTGCTTCCACTGCTTGTTCACGCCCTCTCTCTCTTTCTCTCTCTCTCTGTCAAATAAATAAAAATAAAATCTAGGAGGGAGGGAGGGAGGGAGGGAGGGAGGGAGGGAGGGAGGGAGGGAAGGAAGGAAGGAAGGAAGGAAGGAAGGAAGGAAGGAAGGAAGGAAGGAAGGAAGGAAAAAGAAGGGAAAAGAGAAAAGGAAAAGAAAAAAGAAGAGAAAAGGAAGAAGCTTGTGAGTTGGGTCCTTGCTCAGCTTTGTGAAACCTCAGTTGGTACAGGCCCAATGCATAGTGAGCACTCAACAGTTGTTTTCTGAAAGCATCACGCTTAAACAGTAGGAACATGAGAATCTCTTATGGGGAAAGAAATGCTGGAGGAAGCATAGATTTTGAGCAGCTTTGATGGGGTATGAAACAACTACAGTGCCCAGCAGGTAGTCCTAGCATCAGGAGGAAAAAGAGGGATCCTTCTTTCTTAGATCTACCACATACTGATGGGTGACATTGAGCAGTGTACTTAATTTCTCTGGGCTTCAGCTTCCTTATCCATAAAGTAGGATTAAATAATACCTATCTAGGGGCACCAGGGTGGCGCAGTCATTAAGCATCTGACTCTTGGTTTTGGCTCAATTCATAACCTAGGGGTCATGAGCTCGATCCCTGCACTGGGCTCCACGCTCAGCGGGGAGTCTGCTTGAGGATTCTCCCTCTCCCTCTGCTCCCCACCAGTAAATAAATTAATTTAAAAAAACAATTATGATCTCATCTCTGTACTGTTTTGTATAATCCCGACAACTTGCAGTACACCTGGAACCCTGTGTTTGCCCAAGCTCCAATGAGTAGCCAAAGCAAAGCAGTGACATTTTTTGGCTTTTCAGGACTAGTACAATGTACTCTTTATACTACTCCCACTGGCATGAGAGCCTTTAACTTGAAAGAGAACCCTGAATTAAAAGGGAAAGATGCACAATAAGGAATTAGCTCCTGGCTTTCAGTAAGTTAGTATACCACATACACAGGAAGGAGATGTTTTAATGTGCCAGTGAATATCTGTGCCTTAGCATAACTAGTGAGAATCCTCTCCCTCAGGCGAAAGGAGCTGGTGAGCAGCACGTGGGCACCGACAGCCTCGTGGAGTGCCAGTCTCCCAAGACAAGCAACAGATAATGTGGGGTCTGCGCGCTGCCCCCGAGGGCTCAGAGACACAGACACGTGCGATTCCCTCAAATGCTGCACCCTGTCCTTATACCGGAGCCTGTTGTCCATTTGGCTGGATGTTCAAATCAAGAAATCTACATCCCTCAAGGGCTGGATGCAAGGCTTGAACTAGCATCCCAGAGAAAAAAAGGTCAGCACTTTGATACACAGCTTCCACAAAATGGAATTTTAATGAGCAGAAGCCAAACCTGATCTCCTTGCTCAGAAAGCAGATGTCTTTGTTCTTTTCATGTTTTAACATTTCACTAGCTCAACATCTCTCTTTTTATTCTGGTAACTCTCCGCTAAGAACGAAGAGAGGCCGTCTGTGCCTCTCTGCACTGTTTTCTCACCTAAGATGTTTAGATATATGTGTTTTAGGAAACTCTTAGGAGAGGCATTTTGAGGCACCAACGTTTGTTGTTCTAGAATTCTTTTTTATTGGGAAAATGCTCAGATGGGACTGAATGAATCTAATTTGGTTGTGATGGGGAAACGGGTCTTTGGGTACATGATAATGACATGAAACTGTGCTAGTCCTCATGTTATTGACTCGTACTGGTGGGGAGGGGGCAAAGGAAGAGACACGGGAGCCAGAAAGCTCTGGAAGATTCCTAAGAGTTAAAGCCCAAACCTTTGATGTCTGTTTTCATCTACTTTGAGAAAATATACTTGACTTAGATTCCTACCTCTAAAAATAAAGCTTTTGTTTCTGGACAGTGCTTGATTGTTAAAACTCAGATTGCAAGGACAAAATTTGGGAAACTTTTTCTTCCCCATAAACAGATACATGTGGGCACTTCTGGGCTTCGTCCCAGGCTCCTTGAAGTTGCTGCGAGTCTACATGTGTGTGCGTGAGCAGTCTAGCATCACCTCCTGAGTGCAATCAGAGGGCAATATGGCATTTTAATGAGCTCTGTCAAAGTGTTATTGTATCCAAAGGCCAAAAAATTTAAGAAACATTTTTGTCTTTCTAGCTCTTTTATCTGCTGCCAGAACAGAGTGGAAAGATAGGTATTGAAGCCCTGTCCTCACTCTTTAGGCCAGGCTTCTTCTGTGCGTGGCTTATTCACTCAGCTTCTTTCATGATGATGGAGGCATGGTTCCAGAGCAGCCTCCCCCGTTTCCAATGCTAACCCATTGCTCAGAGAGCAGAAGAAATTTTCTCATACAGCCTCTCCTTATGAACAGCAAAGATGTCTCAGCAGTTATAAAATACTCTTATTTCATGGCTTGCAAAAGCCTTGTGCTGACATCCGTGTTCTGTTCCTGCTCTAACAGGATTTTGTCATAACAATGAAAAACCCTGGGTTTGGGGAGAAAGTTGGGTGTGTTAGGGCTCAGGGCTCGGTATTTTCTGCATAGTCTAAGCCTGAATTAGAAGAACATCACAGATGCACGGTGCATTGGACATGGAGCACATGCATGCATTTAAATCACGTGTATCTTACTTTTTTACTGATGTAATTGTGAAATATGTTCCTTTTGCATTCATAATTAGTGGGCGGAACAGATGGTGAAGGCTTAGTTTAAAATAATCTGTCATTAAAATAACCTAGCCTACTGGTAATTCTTCACTCTAACTGGAGTGAGGTCATAGGAAAAGAGTTTGGGGTGATTTTTTTTTTCCTCTTCTGCATTGGAATGTGGAAGAACCGCTAATCTCGGAGTGGTTATATACATGAGAATTACCCCATAAGGGCACCATGGTCAAGATCTCACTCTGTGAGATTTGGCTGCAGTGGAATATGCAGGAAAAAAAAAAAAGGAAGCTGAGACAAAACTACTTTGACAAATATAAATCCATTTAGCACAATGCATTAAACATTAGTGTACCTTCAATCATGAAGCTATAGTTAGTTTCATACCCTGCAAGGAAATAACCTCATCATTTGACAAATACTGGTAGAGGCCCTCAGCTTTTGGGGTTAAGAAACTGTGTCTTATACTTTATATGTTACACGGATGTCAGGGGATATAAATTATAATTACAGGCATTATTATTCAGAGATGCTGTAGCCCCTGACTTGTGCATCCAAGCCTCCCTCCTGTATGTGTACCTCATAGACTTACCAGGATGTGACAAAGGAAATCTCCTATCAGCCCTGTCAGGATGGCTAAGAACTGGTTTTAGTAATAAGAAAACTGTCTTGATAAATCAGATACTAGCATGCCTTTAAAATGTCTGTTTTACTGTTTCTTCTAAGATTTTGTTCTCCATCTGCTTTGAGGAAAGCAGATAGATTTCAGCGTGGCTTTATAATAAATCTTCTCAAGGAGGGACTAGCATTAACATTTGTGTAGGTTCTTTTTCATCTTAATCCAACCTTAGTTAATAATCAGAAAATTCTACATAGTGAGTAAGGAGATGTAATTAACCCTTTGACCCCAGAATCTTAATTGGCGCCTGTTGAAAACAGTGGGCAGTTAAAAAAAAAAAAATTAAAAAGTAGCCCGCAGTGATTGAAAAAGCTTGGAATGTAGTAGCTTTCTTGAATCTGAATTTTTAAAAGGTCCACAGAACTTTCAGATTAATCACCTTTGGTTCCCAAGACTAACGGATTGGATGTTGCCTTCCTCCCGCCACCTTTTAAGACTAAGACACACACATAAAACCAATATCGATGCTGCTCTTAAAACTTCCCTAAGCAGCAGAACAGAGCTAACTGTGGACAGGGATGACCCTCAATCAGAAGGCAATGGCCATGTGAAGGGCAGCCTTGCCAGTCTGCCGCTGACACAAGTTCATACCCCATTGCCTTATTTGAAAGGTGATCAGATCTGAGTTTGGGACAGTCATCTCACATTGTCGATATAATGACGTGATAAATATAAAGGTAAAAAATATGGCTAACCAGGTTTTCTTTGTTTTGTTTCGTTTAGTTTTTTGTTGTTGTTTTTGTTTTGTTTTGTTTTTTACCTCTGTGATGACAAACAACTAATCTGACGAGTTGTGTTCTTCCCACACCAAATTGGCTGTTATTTTTAATTGAATTGACTGGATGCTTTGTGTCATGTAGACATAGACTCATTTTAATCTCACCAGGAAATTGGAACATGTGTCGGAGCCTCTGCTTTGCCAAACAAAACTGGCCAGTTCTTAGATCAGTGTTGCTTAATACCATCAGATGTTTTGCCTCCAGAAATTTTTTTTCCTTGCTATCATGCCCAAACATCCTCTACTGTTTTAGTAAATACAAGAGATACGAACCTAACATTACGAAATCACGATCCCTTTCAGTGAGAATGGAAAGGATGTGTATGGCTGGCAAATGCCCTGCAGTAGGTGTTTTGGAGAACTACAGAAGAATCTAGTCTGGGGCGCCTGGGTGGCTCAGTTGGTTAAGCGACTGCCTTTGGCTCAGGTCATGATCTTGGAGTCCCAGGATCGAGTCCCACATCAGGCTGCCTGCTCAGCAGGGAGTCTGCTTCTCCCTCTGGCCCTCCTCTCTCTCATGCTCTCTGTCTCTCATTCTCTCTCTCGCAAATAAATAAAATCTTAAAAAAAAAAAAAAAAGAAGAGTCTAGTCTGACTCTGGTCTTGCAAATGTTAGGAGATATCCCAGGCTGTGTCAGACATCTGTGGCATCAGAGTCTGCAAATCCTCTAAGGGCTTCATGACCAGGACTCTTGCAGAAGATAATCTCCATCCCTCTCAGTCATTCTAGCATATGTGATCTAGGGGAAGGAGCATGGGGCTTGGAGGTAGAACCGGAAGTTACTAAGTCTTATTTGAGCGGTTGTTAGGTGTTGGCCAGATAAAGATGAATAAGACATCACCCGCTGTTGAGAACTTCAGTCTCCTTGGGAGTTGAATAAGCCAGCCAGGTCCATACAATGTCATAAATGCTTTAACAGTATCACTGGGGGGCAGCAGATTTAATCCTAGCTTTGCCACCAGCTGACCGAATGATCTGGTCCAAGCACTGAACCTCTTTCTGTCTCAGTTTCCTCACTGGTAAAATGAGGGTTTGGAGGACAAGAGGTTATCTCTCTGCCAGCTCCATCAGTCCTTTCTTCTCTGAGTCAGCCTTTCAGTTGTCAGGTGTCCCCATAAAAGCTTCTCCTGTCTCCTCTCTCTCTGTCTCTCTCATCTGACAGCAGCACTGTAAGGTTTGAGAAGATGGCTCACACAGCTCTCTCTGACTGTGTTCCAGGGCATGGCCACTGGGTTGAGTAGAAGACCTGTCCGTGGGGAAGACTTAAAGGAGTAGTGGGGAGGGTCTTAATCTTCATAAGTCATCCTCAGGAGATCTCTTGTGTGAGGTAAAGACATGTTGAAACAGGACCGTTCCCAAAATCCACAGAAGAAACATCTGTCCCTCTGCACTGGTTCAAAGTGAGATTCCACTGGGCCACACTCCAAGCTTGAAAGGTTACATCTCACCAGGCTCCAGAGGGGGTGGTAGTTTGGTCAAAGGGAAGGAGTCCACTAAGCAGTATTTTGTTCCCTGTCCCATAGCTGATTCCAGGAGAGAGATTACATAGCAAGGTGACAAGTTAACCTCTTGTGGGAGTGACTTGTGAACTCTCTTGTCATCCCACTTCCTATCTGTCTCCTAACAGTGGGATTCTGTCATCTAAACAAATTCAAAATCAAGTGACGATTTTTAAGTCATAGGCCGCATGTTAGTACAGTTTAACTTCAGAAATTCTGTGACCATTTCTTTCCATTAGTTTACACATATCAATCAGAGAACCTTTGTTTTTAGTGAAGGCAGTACTGTCATTAATTCTCACTGTCCCAGTTCAAATCCTAACTCCATCACTAACCGGAGACAGGCATGTCGCCTGCCTTCACTAAGCCTCAATTTCCTTGTTTATAAAATGTAGATAATAATATAATTACCTCACATTATACTGTGAGAATTGAAAGAGATAACACATGAAGACTGCTTAGCACGTATTGCTTAATAAATGGACGATGTCCTGACCAAAAGCTTGTCGATCATGTAATTTGTAATGTCATCCTGTAAAGTGACTTTTGAAATGTTTTTGGAACACATCTAATCAGAGGAGGAAGTCGGGTGCTGCCCACAGTCTCTGACCAGTGGAGCTCTGAAAACGGGTCAGGAAGCGCGGAATCCAAATGTCGCGTGTGTGTGTCTAATGGAATCCAAATATATATATTCCCATGTACATACATAAATATAATACATAAATATATCTATTTCATATATACTTTCAGAGCTCAAAAAAAAAGTTCAGTATTTTATTTCAGTATTTTAGGCAACTGAGATTATTGCTGAGATTTGAGACAGTCCATGTTTCTACCTGAATTTTACATGCTACTTCCACCTTTCCGTACTTAAGAATTATGTCATTAATCGAGTGTTACCACATGCCTTGTTCCCCATGTGGGTTTCCTGTTTTTCCAACCTCACAGCCTTTGTAAAAACCGCTACTCTTTGAAACATCTTTTCCCGCGCAAGCAGTACTTGGGCCACCTACCTGGTTAAAGATAAATACGTAAAGCGAAACAAAAGACATAGAGATGAAAAAAAAAAAAAAAAGACATAAAGATGGAGGGTATAAAATGCACTTGAATTGCAAGAACTTGAAACAAAGGTACTCTCCATTTGAGTGGTACATTGCAGTTGGAGTCCATGATGATTGACACCACTCATCAAACTGACAACGCAACCCTCCATTTGGAAAGTGGACAAAGGTTTCAGGAGTTACAGATGATGCATAGCTTCCTTCTCTCCCCACCCCCTTCCTTTGTTTCCATTTCAGGAGCTGTAATAGGATCTAGATCTATCACAATAAAACTTGAGCAGAGAGTTTTGCAAAAACGGATTACAGTTTGTAAGGTTTCGGCCTATAATCATTCACCCATAATGTATTGACTTTTCCTATTTGTTCTACCACAATAGGCACTGGAAGTGAGAAGGGTATAATCCTTTATTAATTAGCAAATTATTGACGTCCACAGTAGCTCAAGTGGTGATTTTACTTGCTCTTCATAAAGGGACCCTTTTTTTTTTTCCCTCTCGTTTCACTGCAATTTCCATTCCTGTTCAGCTATTTAATGGAGAATCTGGCTGATTTAATCTTTTAACCTACTGAATCCAAAAAAATAAAGTCAACAGCTCATAAAATCATTATGACCTGATTTTGTACATGAATATGATGTATATTGGTCAAAATGACAGAGACATAGGAAGTCCCTGAAATAAAGGAAAGCTCGTAGTCTTCATTCAGACCTTTCGTTTGTTCACTTACAGGGCAATGGTAGAATATCTTAGGACTTTTGTTGGCCATGAAGAAAAACAGAGTCTTGAATTCAGTATGTGTTGCTTTGTATCACATGCCCTATTAATTAAATCTCCATCATATGTTTATTAACTTAATTATATATTTATTTTTTTCTGCAGTCCCTGGATGGCTTTGTATTTGCACTAAATCAAGAAGGAAAATTTTTGTACATTTCTGAAACCGTCTCCATCTACCTAGGCCTCTCACAAGTAAGTAAAACAACAATTTAGATTCTTGACGGTGATTGTGAAGGCTCCTTCTGCCTTGTGCTTTTCCTTCTTCAGCGGGTATTTGGTTCGGCATGAATTATCAAATTTATTCTTTAATGGGTCTACCTGGCTCTTCTCACAAAGTCAGTGAGAAAATTCTGTCCATTCGGAACGTTCAGAATAAACTTGTGCTCTAAAACTTTAGTCCCCCTCTCCCCCCCCAAGGATCATTATTAATTTATTGAGAACAAATGAAGTTTCTTCCCTCAGTTGTTTTGAACTTTGAAACCTCTGTGCCCAGTAGGAGAGGGACACACTAATAGTGCTTCCCTTGTGTCCTATTACTGGATGTTTATGGAGTACCCTGCATTATCCTGGGAGCTGACACAATGACAGGGAGTCATTTGGAGTCAAGAAATGCTGAAAGAGACCATTAAAATGTGTTGCAGGGAGGGTTCCAGCAAGGATCTATTTTGCTGCCTTTGCAAATGCTTCCCAATGCTGAAAGACAATTTCATAAAATAAGAGCGCCTTTCATTACGTGCGGTTTAATTATTCACACGTGTCTGTCAGAGGTTGGAAGAAAAGAAGATGGAGGCAGCTGGGACAAGGGACAAAATCCTAGATGTTAGGTCTTGAGATTCCCCTGGAATACACAAATTTTACTTCCGTCAGAGTCTGGGACACAGGCTGCATCTACAGAATGCCAAAATCCCCTGAAGAAAAGTTTGCAATTCCACTAATTATCTAGATGTGGGGTTTTTTTTTTTTTTTCCGTAAAAATGCTGAACATCTGGATATCTGTGCCCATACAGGTGATTGGTGGAGTTTGACCCTTTTCATCTGGTGGTTTGGCATGAGGAAAACACAGCCCCGGTGGGAGGGATTTTGTATGTATGTGATGATCTGCCAAGTTGGATAATCTACTTCTCATTCACTTGCCCCTTGGAGCTAAAGATGGAGATAAGATTTGTCTCTCTCCTCTTAAGCAAGACCCACCCCAGACTCATTGCTTCCGAAAGTTGGCACCACTCTAAGGAGGCATCCGGCACGGCTGGAACATTTTGGCTGTTAGTGAGTTTGCTTGGTAATAGCTAAATCAAGAAAGACACTGGGAAATAATAAAGAAAAATATTTGGCATTTGAGGAGAGTTGGAGTAGGAGGGGAAACACTGCCAAATTTGATTATTTACTGTTGAGAATCCAAGCAAGGGTCCATTAATTCTTCCTTGAAGAACACACAAGCTATTGGTTATAGTTTATAGAGTAATTCCATTTTATGTGGGTCTTAGCAAACCAAATGATAGAAACTGGGCTATTGTTAACTCACTATTGGCATTTCTTGCCTCTTGTTGAAATCTCTGGTTTTGTAATAGCCTTTTGCAGATTTTAATCCTTGTCTTAATCTATTTGGGACACGAGTTTTGAGAATCTCCAGTTTGGCTCTCATGGGCATGCCACCATGTTCGTTCATACTGTTCAGAACTGGAAACACCACTGTTTGTTGTTCGGCAATGCCCATATTCATCTGTTTTACGCAGAGTATCCAACAAAGTTTAATAAGCCAGTGAAGAAGAAGGATGAATAATTAGTTTAAGCAGGTAAATGCTAATTAGGGAACTCCTGAAAAGCATCCATTATATACTAGCTCAAAACACATTTTACAGCCCTGGTTAGTGGTGTAATCCAAATTCTGTCAAGGCAACTGCATTTTCTGTAATTGAGATGTGTATGTTTGCTTTGCATAACAGATGGCTCTGTATGCTTAGACTGATAGCTAGGAAAATAATAATTGCATTATTCTGGCCAAAAGAATATTAGCTCTTGGGTTTTGGCCATTTCAGTCAGTCCTCCTGCCAGCACAGCATATGCACATATATGGATTGGATTTTCAAGGAAATTGATGCATCTGGAATAGTGTGGCCATCTGAAATATCATCTGTTCAAGAAAAATTTGGCTTTAACCCTGTGCTGGTTTCTCCTTAAAAGCAGTGTATTTCACTGCTTTTCTACTGTAACATTAAGTCAATCTTTTCCTAAAATCTGAGACCATAATTGAGGTTTCTGCAGAATAAAGCAGCTGTGTAGACATGGGACAGTAACTGGCACCTTCTGTGCAGTCATTCCCTGCTATTTTATGTGATGGCTTTTAAAGTGTGTATCAATAGTCAGCATCCTGACTTGCCCGGAAGCAGACACTGGCCCCAGTGTATTTATACCCTCCATGGTAGATGTGTTCAGTGTCGTCAGCAATGTGGAACATGCAGGTAGAAACTACGAGGTACAGAGGTCTTCATTTGGAAGTGATGAAGGGTAAATCACTAAGAAATGATGTTTGCATACGCTGATGTAGGTGTTTAGCATTCAAAACTAAAGTTTAAGAGTACTTCGGGTTAACGTGAAAATAATCCAGTAAGAGTGTGGTATGTTTTTAAATGCCTAAAGAATGAGAAGGAAAAAAATCGATGCCAAAACTCTGGGAAAGGATTTCCAACCCAGTAAATGTTACATTCTAAGTCCTAATGGGATACTCCACACTTAACTCTTTTCAAGTTTCTTCAGTGTCCTCTCGCAGTTGTCGGGGCTTGGGGTCCCCATGGGTGACATGCTATGTAAAATGTGCTCAAAGTTATTCAATTAAGTACATACTTAATCTTTTACACACACACACACACACACACACACACCCTTAATTGAATGCAAACCAAACACTGTGTCCTACAACTTTGGCTCAGAAGTTATTCCATCAAATCCTAGACAGAGATAAGGAGTCTATGAAATTATGGTTCCTCAGTTCCTTTTTTAAATAATTTCATTAAATAAAGACAAAGCATAACTGTATCATCAAAGATTTACCCAGTGAAATTGTTGAGGAATAATCCGAGCCTGTCAGTTCGTTAGAACGTAGTTATATCTGCATTTGTAACTCTCAAAATATTCCTTCCTCAGTTTTACTTCCCTTCAACATGTAAATAAATATGGTGGCTTTAAAGTGGCTTATGTTCAGGAAAGAATTAGGATGATATTTTGACTCGTGAGAAAACTAAGTAGAGAAACTTTTACTGAGCTCTGTTGTATGGTGTGAATATAGAGACAGCCAGAGTAGATTTCTCCTCTACTCTCTGTTGAGTTTAACAGCTCTTGGTGTCCGGTGCATATGTGTGGCGGTTATTCTCTCTGAAGTATTTTCATATTGTCAAGATGATGGGAATGAAGGGATTTGTGATGATGTTCAAACCTCCTTGGGCAGCCCTTTTGACTTTGCCAGAGATATATATTTAACTCAACATCCAAGATGTGGTTTCAGGTTATAGAAATACACAGTGTTGACTTGCTTCCCTAGTTAAAGATGATTCCCAGTTACTCACTGTGAAACCTTATCTTAAAGAAAGAGCCCCAAATATCAAGGCTGAGTTTGGTTTGTGTGGGGATTAAATGCCTTCTAATACGTGATGACAGCATTCAGAGCTGCTAAAAACTAACTCTACTCTGTAGCCATCATGGAATAAGCATAAGTGAAAATGAATAAAGAAAACAGTGTATTCCCTAGTACTAAAAATACAGTAATGATACATAGACAGATTTTAAGAAATCTCTTCCAGGGTGTAAGTGGCATAATCACCAAAGGATCCAAAAGACACTTTATATGATAAATAAAAAAATGTCTAGTTTGATACAGGACATAGAGAAACAGTCATTCATTGGCTTATACCCTCCTGTTTCCACAAAAGAATTAGTTTACATAAATGTATATAATAAAAAATAATGGCAAAATATAGCTAGGGTATAAGGAAAAAGGCAAAAGTAAATCATTTGTTACCACATAGTAGGAGAACACAATAGGCTCTAAGAACGGATATAAATAGTCTGATAAAGCTTCACATTTAGCTGTGAGCTCCCTGGTAACCAAAGCAAAAAGGGAAATACAGCTATTCATCAAAAAATAAGGAAGCATTGCTTCTTAAGGAAAGCAAAGTTTTTCTGGGACTGAAGTATGAAAATCTCAAATACAATTTCTGTAGGGGCTAATATGTGGATTATGACATAATTGATTTGCTTCCATTGAAGTTCACATTCAGAGCAAGACTGTGTTGACCATATAACAAATATGAACGCACATATTGCAAATCTCATAAGCAGACAGGTGACTCTCCCCCCTCCCTCCAGACGTTGGTGTGCCAAAGATCATTCTGAGAGTGATTTTCTGACATCCAGGCCTTATAATAGCATTGACTAGTTTGATGGTTTATGTGCTTTTATAAATCAGCTTTCCCTCATCCATACACAAATCCTGCATTTTCTCTTAAATACTGATGAGAAGTTTAACAATATGGTTGTTGGAGTCAGAGGACATGGGTCTCAGTTAACCAGAGGATAAAAAAGGACTCGTATTTTTTTTAAAACATTTTTCCTTGAAAGTGGGGTGAGAGACGATGATTCCGATGCACACCTGTGCCAGCAAAATGTTTTCAATTTAACATAGAGTCTTATTTAAAATAAAACGGGATCTAGGGGCACCTGGGTGGCTCAGTCATTAAGCATCTGCCTTCGGCTCGGGTCGTGGTCCCAGGATCCTGGGATCGAGCCCCACGTTGGGCTCCCTGCCTAGCGGGGAGCCTGCTTCTACCTCTCCCACTCCTCCTGTTTGTGTTCTTTCTCGCGCTCTCTCTGTCAAATAAATAAGTAAAATCTTTAAAAAAATAAAACAAAATGGGATCTAGAGCAAACTGGGAAATTAACAGATTTTTACACTGTGATATCATTAGAAAACACCCTGCAGCCAGCTAACCACTCTCAGGAGATGCTTCCCTAATCTCCCCCCACCTGCCCCCAGTACTAGCTTGCCTGAGTCACTTCTCACCCAGTCCCCATCCTGGTGGAAGATACGTCCTTGTTGTCATAAGCCAGCCAGAAGGTAGCGGCAGACAAGCTTACAAATTGGCTTGTCTCAAGGTAGCTTGCTGAAAGGGGCAGGGTGGTCGCAGATAGAAGGGCTAATAAGAGGTGAAGGTGAAAAGGGGTAAATGATTGTTTTAAATTTAGTCTTTTTTTTTTAAAGCCATGCAGATATATTTACCACCAACTCCTTTCCCCCTCCTGTTGTTGTTCATCTCCATATTTTAGATTTCTCTGCATTTGTTATATAGAATGGCAAATAAAATTACAGCTACAGCACACAAGTACAAGGTCAAATAAATGACAGAGCTCAGTCTATTTGTGAAGCTATTCTGAAAGGGAACCATGGTGCCAAGTGTGGTTTATTTGAATAATAAAGAAGAATTAGATTCCCCTGATAACTTGGCCCGGGGCCAATAAATCACTGGAGGTTAAAGATGCTTTGCAACTGCCATGTCTTTCTTTTGCTTTTCCAAAGTGCACCCTCAACTCTTCCGTTCCACATTTTTCAATGCAAATCAAGTTGAGGTTAGTATGTGGTTAAAATTCTTGCTTCCATGCTTGTAAAAGATATATATATAGATATATCTATCTATCTATCTCTCTCTCTATCTATCTATATATATATATAGCTTTAGTAGGGTGAAAAAAGGAAAACATTAGCTTTCCTTACAAGTTATTGCTCTTGTTTGGCATCATCACATCCTAGATAGCTGGAATATAAAGACAAAAAAGGTATTATTTCAACACAGCACAAGACTTATAATAATATGGCCACGTGTTATTTAGCGTTTTTTTTTTTCAGTTGGTGTTCTAATTTTAGGCAATACTAAGATAACTGGGGTTCCTTGAATAAAGGAATACATGTAGCCCTCCGAATATTGCTCTGTGACCCCCCCACCCACTAAAGGCTTCAAGTGGACATACCTCAACTTAAATAAAGAAAAAGAAAAATGTGTAATTTTCCGCAGCTTGTGTGTTTTTTTTTTCTCTCTCCCAGCAAGTCTGCATTTTTCTCCTGTACTAATCATAAAAAGTTCATCACTTCTTGGTGTAACAAAGAAAAATGCCCTTTTGAATGTGGAAGCTCTGAGGGTTTAGAGACTATTGAGAAAATATAAGTATCAAAATAATTCAGAAACAGTACAAGGCCCAGTGGCACATTATCAATTTACAACATTTAAATTGATAAATGCTTGGTGGTGAAGGCCTACAAGGGCACTTTGAAAAGCAAATAGCGACCTGGTGAAGAAATTGATTTTTCCCCCCCGAAAATGACTGCATGATGCATCATTTGACTGCATGCTGTCCGAGTGCTTGACAGAGATAATCTCAGCAATCCCACGGGTGACCTTATCGTTCTCACCAGGGCAACTGTGTCTACGTTCTGACTTTGTGCATGTCAAGGTTCCTACCGGCAGGATCGTTAGGGGAAAAAGTTCCTCTGTTCGATCCAGATATTGAACTGCTCATTCTTCCCCCTTTTCCTTCTACCCCACCCTCCCAAATAGGCCAACACGCCTCTTTATTTCATCCATAATTATGAATGAGCCAGGCAGAACACAGCAGCTCTGCGCTCCGTGTCTTTGTTGAAGCCTTCTTCTTACCTTTTAGGTCACAGAGTTCCCGGTGAGAACTTACATTAGCAGGGACCTTTTTATCAGAAAGAGGAGGAAAATTCCCTAATGTTCCCCTGTGGTGCTTTCCCATCTTTAGCAAAAATGGAAAAAGCTAGCTGGTTTCTTTTTCCTTGCACTTGCAAGGTTTTGGGGTTTTGTTTTTGTTTATGTTTTTGTTGTTTTGTGGGTTTTTGGGGGTTTTTTGTTGTTGTTGTTTTTATTCCCTCCCCTCTGGTCTTGACACAGAAAGCTTCTGAAACTGTTTGAATCCACACCCTTTAGTTTTTCATAATGTTGTTTCCTCACCCTCCAGGGATCCGAGGTGTTTCTCTTGTTACTTTAAAATTATGTAATCCTGACCTAAGCAGATCACGCGTCCCCCTGCACCCTTGGGCTTTGCATCCCAGTGGCAGCATCTGCTGTAGGGATTCGATGTAATCCGTGAGGTTTCCCCAAGACCACTGGTGTTGACAAAATATTTTTTCTGCCGGAGAGGACTAATTGACCATTTTTTATGCCTAAAATTTTTCTGTTGATATATATGGAGGTGTGCGTGTGTGTGTGTGCGCGCGTGCACGTGCGCGCATGCCTGTCTACGTATCCGTGCTCTTCCTGCTACACGGCTTGTCGTTGGTAATTAGAGTTCTTGATTAGCCACTTCTCGAAAGCAGCAAATACCCTGCCTGGTTTGGCACCCTCCAGCTACGGTCCCCACTGGCTTTGACATCCTCGGTTCACCATTTTCAACCCCTTTTACCTCCTTCTTTCATCCACAACATTAATTCTGAGTGAACAAGACGTGCTTCCTTGCTTTTGACAAGATTTGCTGCAGTCTCATGCGACAAAAACCCAACACTCATTCCAGATTCAGAAAGTAGGATTTATAACAGCATTTTAATTTAATGTTGGATGTCGAACATATAAAGAGATCACAGTAGTACTAGAGCTGAAAATTGATGCCTTTTTTATTAGTGTCCTCTCAGAAGTGGGTGAGACGCTGTTTGTGCAGTCGTGCACAGAGTGGCACAGGCAGATGAATGAGGATATGCTATCTGCAAGGAATCATATTTCAAGCCACTGTCGGCCTCTATTGATGTGCTCAGAGTTGAAAGGTTATGCTAGTAAATGCCATCCGAATTTCCAGCATTAGAAATCGGTAGAATAGTCTGCTGGCTGTCACTTTCTGCTCAGCCTAAACGCACTGCATGGGGATGTTTGAGTTATTTTAACTCGAAATTAATTTCTTACTACTGGAGCATTTCTTTCTCTCTTCCGTGCATTCATCAGTCCCCTAAGGGGACCGATTTTTTTTAACAGGCCTTCCGAGTAAACCAAAATCTCTGGAAGAAAATGAAGGAAAGCTGCATCCACATACATGAGAATTACATTCTTCTTATTTATTCCTTTGAACGTATTTTACCAGGCACTGAGACTAAAACACAGAAGGTCCTGTCTGCAAAGGGGCTTGTCTAGTTAGACTGTATCATAGCATCACAAGACAATAAACCACGGGCTCACCATCTTCACATGTATAATTTGAAGACCTTGTCCATGGCTTCTTAATTTCTGGAGGTAATAGGATCAAGAGGAAAAAAAAGAAAATGAAGGGTCTTCATTTTATGGGCTTGGGAAATGTAGAGGCAGAAAACAGTACTTTTTGAGGAGCGGGCTTGTTTTATGTGTGTGGATGAAATGGTATTTTCACTCTTGCTTTTAAAGTAGAGTGCTGAGCAAAAGTAAGATGGAGAAGAAAATTTAGTCATCATTCTAAGTCTGTAATTTATTCATTTTTAAATAATGAAATGGTGTTTTTCTGAATTAACCCATGTATTATTCATGCAGGCGTTGGCAATGTAATAGCCCCAGTTTTCTGGAAAGCAATGTACATTTCTTTGCCTGACAAGCAGTATTTTCTATATGGTATTAATTTAATGGCTTATTTTATTATGCAAAGTTGGAAAGTAAAGATAATTTCTGTCTATAATGTGGTGCTTACATAGGCAATGTATGCCAAATAATACCTCTACACCTAAACCAGCTATCCTTCCTCACTTAGCCCGGACCCTGTGAGAGTGATGAGCGAAGGCACACTGCTCATATGAAGAATAAGAAATAACTCGACCTCTTGGGGAGGAGGTCACAGAATCGTTAAATTCATGTGAAATCCAAATTTCATTTCTACACACACACATTCAATCTATATTCGGTTTTAGCTCTTACAGAAGAAGACATGGTTTTCATGACAGGGGTAACATGGCAACAATTTCAGTGATAATTTCAGTTGGAATATAATAAGGAAATTGACTTTAGGTTTTTGCATAAGTTCTAGAACTAGGCTGATAGCCTGAAAATCGATGCCAGTTTTAGACAACAAATGCCCGGTGACTTTTATCCTTCTTATTCCCTCGGTCCCCTTTGGATGACAGTCCAAAGATGCAATCGCTTTTTCCTAAATAGTCATTTTTAAAGAGACTGATAGCAATTGTTCCAATGATTTAGAACATCTTTTTAATGTACATGCCTGTATACGCATAGGAATGTATAAATTGCTTTCTTTCTCATTTGGCTTTTTATGCCTACTGCACTTTTGTGTACTGATATAAATAATTTCCGAAATGATTCACTAAAACAACAAACCAGGTCTCCTCCCCTTTCAGCCTCCTACCGCTGTAAAGTTACCAACCAAAACTTCCTCTGTGATGCTGTTAATCTGTAATATGCTGGCCGATGAAATCTATTACTTTCATTAACTAGGCAAACTTTTCGAGAACAGGAGGAACTTTTCCCTGGGAAAGAAAAAAGCGGTTTGGGATTGGATTTTTTCAGGGCAAGTTCAGGCCCTTGGCAGAGGGGACAAAAAATACCTGGGCGCCAGGTGTGACATTTCGTAGATCTCAGAATTCTGTCAGTAATGCAGTGCTTAAATTCAGGGAACTAACCATACATTCCATTTAGTTTTTCTTCTACATTTTGGAGAAGCAAGCTGTGTATCAAGCAGCCCCCTCCCTTTTGGCCTCTCTGCCCAAAAAGAGCCTTGCTTTAGAACCACAGGCAGTCCCTTTTAGTAATGCTTTGCCAGGGAAACAATAGAAGATTGCCTCGATTAGGAAAGAGCTAAGGCTTTAAGGAGCGTAAACACATACGTGAACCTCTGATTTTTATTATCGCTCTGTAGTCTGGCTGGACTTCTGGGTGTTTGTTCCTACTGTACTTTATTAGATGCTTAGATCTGGTTCATCAAAGTCCCTAATTGTTAAACTTGATACTTGGGGGAGCTTAAAAAACACTTGCGCAGAATGTACTTGTCTGTACATAGGAGAAACGCCGAGAAATGTTTCCAGAAAACAGGAATGGTAGCATTAGCCAGTTCTGGTTCTTTCCCATGAACTGTACAGGCTTGCTTGCTTTTAAGAAATGTTGAGGCTAGCAAAATTGCTAAATGACAAAAATTATTTGTATTGCAAGGTGCTCCTGTAAGCGGTGAGTTTCTTTCTTGCTTTTAAGTATCTAGGCAAAGAATCATTATCTACTTGATGGAATCAAAACGGGGGGGGGGGGTGGCAGTAAAGGAAAGAGAGAGGCACAAAAATTGAAGTGTTCAGAGGCATTCCACTTTAAGATCCATCAAAAATGACTCTGTGGAAGATGAGATGCCGTTGGCAGACCACTTTTTAAGAGCAAGCAGGGCTCACCATTCATAGCAAGTATGGGTATCAACCTCAGTCACCCAGTGTAATAGGAGTGTTATTTGCAACCCCCCGGTCCGGACGATCAGACCACGCACTCTAGTTGGCCAGGATCACTTAGAGCCTCTGTTCACCAGAGGTTTAGCATGCTTGTGATGTCCTGTCTGCCTGTCTGTAGGAATGACAAAAGTCTGCACATCCCTCAGGACAGAAGATGCAAATTAGAGGAAAATAAGAGGTGAGACTGGGAACCAGTTCCCTGAAATTAAAAAAAAAAAGAAAGAAAGAAAGAAAAGAAAAAATGTAATTTTTCCAGTTCATTAATTAAAATTGACATTGCAGGGTTTGCAAAGACCAGGAAATGACTGTGCCATTTCACTACATTTCAAAACCTTTTCACTTGAGCAGACAAGTAAATCATGCAATTACTGGGACTCATTCAGCTCTTTAGTAAAAACACAGGCCTGCAACCTTGGGTGTAACATACATTGAAATTAGAAGAGTTGAACTGAAGATATTTCTAAAATGTCACAACTGCTCCGTGACACTGGATGATATGTTTATCCATTCATTATCACCGAGAACACCTGGGGCGGTGCTCGGGAAATCAGATAGTGCCTTTTAAAATAATTATAAAAGAAGCATAGATTAGCAAACTGAGGGGAAAAGAGACAATCCTGAATCACGATGTTACTAATTCTGATCTGTTTGGGGGCATCAGCTTCCAAGTCACAACAGTGTAATAACTGACTGCAACTGTCAGCAGCACTGAGGAGAGGGAGTGCCAAGTATGACTATTTCTAAAAAGCAAATGTTTTCCCGGAGACGAAATCCCAAGCGTTCGTTTTCTGTTTATAAAATGAAAACACCATGGCCGAAATAGCCATTCGGTCGTTGGAGAAGACAGAGAAGGCGTTCTGGCCTGAGATCCAGGACACCAGGTTCTGGTCTTGCCTCGGCTGTTAATCAGGCCAGTGACCTTCCAGAAGCCCGGATCTTAATTTTTCTTAAGTGTGAAATGAAGGGGCGATTTCTCAGGCTCCTTCTTCTTTAAAACATGTGCTCTCTGCAGTTCATTCAACACTGGACATTTTCTCCTCAGCTCTAGGGTAGGGGCGGAGGAGGGGAGCCTGGAAGAAGTAGGCTATTTTATTTTTAACCTTCAAAGGAATTTAGTTGAGCAGATGCTACCCTGAACTAGTCAGAGAGGAAAGAAATAATATGGCTTTTAAAGGGCACATCTAGCATATCTACTGGGGTAAAATAATTCTGGCAATGCTTCAAAGGATATAACTTTTGATGGTAAAGTAGGTAGGTTATGGAATGAAATCACATATGGCAGGCTGTCAAAGTCTCCTACACTTTCAGTACATTTATGTAAGTGCAAATGGAGGCTGCGTAGATGGAGCAATTTCCTGCTAAGACGGCTCTCAGATTATCTGATATTATTTGACTAAATTATCTCTGTTGAAGCTGAGGACAACTTTTTATGATCAAATATTTTGAAATTAGTTTTCCTCGTTGGCAGATTATCTGAAATATGAATTGCTCTCGTTTGAGCACTTGAAATTGAAAGGCTTTGGTAATAGCAATTATAGAAAAACAAGGGTGCTGAAGTGCTGTATATCATGCTGAAGGGGATATGTTTATAGGTCAGTGATGTCAATAACTGTAGTTCTCCCGGATACCTTGCCGTTACCCTTTTATTCTGGGCCAATTCAAAGGACAGACTGACTTTCTTTTTAACAAGGGTGTTTCATTTTTGAGGATGAATACTGCTTTTATTGACTCTAGGCATTTAAACATAGTCAATTCATATTTATTACGTTTCCCAAACCTTTCCTAGGGGGTGTCTGAGGATCTAAAAAGTATGAACGCACTGAAAATGTGTAGAAGTCTAAATAATTCTGAGCCATTATTAATCTGTACGATTGACTTGTGTGCTCCTGTTGCCTTCTCTGTGAAGAAGCTTTTGTATCACTCTGTGGGCCTTCTCTGCTCATATTTATAGCTTCACAATGAACAATGATTATAAGTAACAATTATAAAGCCCTCACCAGGCGCCAGGCATTGTTTTAAGCACTTTCCTATGATTAAAGTTTATAATCCTAACCATAACCACTATCCCTATTTTGTAGATAAGAAAACAGAGGCTCGGAGAGGTAAAACAGCATGCCCAAGGTCATATATCTAGGAAGTGGCAGAACTTGCATTTAAACCCATCCCACTTTACTCCAAAGCACTCACTGTTAACTGTTATTGACAGCTGCCTATGGAAAGTTTTAGGTAATTAACAAGTAGAAAGATTCCAGGTTTATGGGTTAAGAGAGACTGAGACATGGAGCAATTAAGCATACTGCTCAGAACCATAAAATAGTTATTCTCACAATGCCACTGTATATAAATGAACTTCAGAAGACATCAGTCAAGTTACGTAGATCTGTCAAAAAATTCTGATGTCCAACAGTATTAGAAATATTCCAGGATTCAGTAGCAGGGCCCGTAATCAATAATAAGGGTCTAAACTCAGGAGACCCGTGCCATTTGCCACACATTTAATGTGTATTCATTCATGCCAGCATTCAGCTAATGCCAAGTGACCTGCAAGTGTCCAAAACTGTGCTAAAAACTGATGTTATCTGGCATAGTTCCTGCCTTCAAGGACCCTGTGTCCCCAAGATGCCATAGGCACGGCAACCAACTTGCAGTGACCTGTAGATAGTCGATGGCAAATATTTTAATGAATAATGAATGTCAGAGGTTACAATAAAGAGATGCACTACAGACCACGGGAACAGAGAATGAGGTTGACTAACTGCCTGGAGAAGTTTGAAAATGATTTGCCCCCCAAAAGTGATTTTTAGGTCAGGCCTTGATGGGCATTTTCCACATGGAAAAGCGGAAGGTGGTATTCCAGGCAAAGGGAGACATATTTGCAAAGTCATTTCTTGTGGCAAGAGATGAGTCTGGAAGGTGAGGACAGGGCCAGATTGGAAAGGGTGTTCTAGGACACCGAGGAAATTGGACTTTTTCCTTTAAACCCTGGGGAGCCATAAAATGTTTTAAAGGGAAAAGTGAAATAGTAGGTCTGTGCTTCAGGAAAAAAAGAAATTATTCAGGCAAAAAAAAAAAAAAAGAAGAAGAAGATAGATGGCATCTTCCAATTAAAAGACCGATAAATGCCAAGGAAGAGATAAAAAACAAATCACAATAGAGCATAGCAATGGAAATAAAGAGAAGGGGATAGATTTCAGAGGCCTTTTTCGGATAAGATCAATGCCTTGGTGATTGATCAGATGTTGGGGAAAGCAGGGAGGAAGTGCATTTCTAAAGCTTCGTTCCAATTTAGACATGTGGCATTTGAGAAACTTGTAGGACATCTGTTGGGTAAATAGGGTTTAGAGCTGGAGAGAATGGGTTTAAAGTTACAGGTCGAGAAGTGTTTAGCATATACATTCTACCCGTACCCAAAAGAGGTAGATGAGATTATGAAGGCTCTTGAATTTGCAGTTCAAGAAGGAGGGAGTAGGGACCATTGGGAAAGCAATTCTGAGAAGATCCCAGTTTACAGACAGGCAGAGGAAGAGAAGGTAGTCTATAAAATGATGTACAAATGATTAGGAAGTGACCTGCAGAGGCTCTTCCCTGGAGAAGAACCTGGAGGTTGTCATTAGGAAGGTCAAAGAAAAAGACATTTTTCAGAAAGGATGTGATTGCATGTCTGAAAGTTAGGATACTCGGAGGACTGGGAAAAGCGATTGCATCCCTCGGTTAGGAGATTGCTAGAGATGTGAATGTCATCGCCAACACCATGAAAACTGAAAGCAGAATGCAGTAGGTTGTTGAATGAGAGGTACAAATGCATTTAGTTGTGTTAGCCTCTCTTCCAAGCAGTAGGGGAAGGGGAAGGTACAAAGTACCTTGAGGAGACACAGAGTTGATAGATCTCGTTTTTAAGCTTAGGTGACTTTAACATTAGGTTGAGAAGTTGGACATGTAGAAAAGATACATTAAAGATTCAAAAGAGGGATAATCTTTGGACTCTGATCTCAAAAGGATAAGCTTAGTAGTGTGAAGGCCATGAACCTGAGAAATAAAGAGGACTATTTCTTGCTTTTCTGCTGGAGAAAAGTTCCGGAATGGAGTTTAGAGGTAGAGGTGGGGAAGGAGAGAGATCAGTTTCAGAGGAATTCATGGTGTTGCTCACTGGGTAAAGATGAAGCCAGAAAAAGACTATGTAGTTGCTTTTGCTGGGACTGATCAGCTTTGGTCCATCCACACAGAGGTGCAACCAACAGAGATAGGAAATACCAGTGATGCCAACTGTAAAGAAAGATCAAAGCAGGAAAGGCCAGTCATAGGCCAAGGCCAGGGTAACTAACTCCCTTTTCTGTCAAACCTGATGGTGGTATCACCCATGAGCCCCAAATCCTAGGACATTCTGGAGGGAGAATGGATTCAATTGTGGGCCAGTACCTTGTGCAATGAACTAGCACCATTTAATGTAGCTTGTTAGGCACCAGTGTGGTTTGCCAGCTCTGAGGATTCCACTGGTGATTGATGATGAGCTCCACCAAGAATATAAGAAGCCAAGATTCAGGGGTTGTATTCATTACTCCTCCTACTAACATCTGATAATTTGTATAGAAAGGAAAAAAAATGGAAAAGGATTTTCTGTTATATTTTTAACTTTGAAATCTCATCTTTGCTTCCTTTTCTGTTTCCCTTAAATCACATATGAGAAGCCCATATGACGGGTGATTTTGTAAGTCTCTCTTTGACTTTGTAGGTTTTCCAATGGTCTTTAACATTCTCTCTGAATACTGAGGCTCCCACATTCCTGTTCTGCTCATCTGTTTCTCCATCCGACCCGTACATGATTGGTAAAAATAATATCTCGTGGAGGTACGAGGTCTGAGAACATTACTGTCCTTCTCTGAGCTCTTGGTGAGGGAAGTAATTTGTTTGTTTTGTTGTTGGAAGTTTATTTCATCATGGAAAAAAAAAAGCCTCTGGGCTTTTAAAATCCATTTCTAATTGTTGTTTTTAATTGTCACTGGTTATAAAATAGAAAGCTGTTTAATAATTGTAACTAGACTTCTTACATCTACCATAGTGATGATTTGGTTCATGTCAGAGTAGGTGATACAGAAAATATAAATTGAAAATCTGGAGAACGTGTCTCAATCCTGCTTTGTTTCTTGAGAAAGAGAATAGAATTAAAGGAAATAAGGAGAGGGAGTGGAGATTAAAAAGGAATAAATATGTTATTGTTAGTCCCCCCCCCCGCCCCCGCACCCCTTATAGCCCACCTTAACCCTTGGTTTGCCGAGTACCAATCTGTGGCAAACTGTCATTTTGCAGATCTTTAAATGGAATGTGTAAAGTAAGCCATGATACATGCCTGCTTGCAAAAGTGGGCCTATTAAATGAAACAAATGCCGTCCCTGTCTGTTTCCAGCTGAGGTTATAATGTGTGGGGTGGTCGTGAGAGCCAGATTCCCCTTGCCTTCCGTGTCATAAACCACACAGTTTATAGTACCATATGAATTTGTAGAGCTGATTGTTTTATTATATTTGAGTGTAAATTTTTCATCCCTTTCAGTTCTACCACCATTCTCAGAGAATACAGGTTTTGTGCTGATACGATGTTTCCCAGCTCTAGGCATGGCCTAGCCCTACTACTGACTGTAATTTACTTTTTGGTGTCTGTCGCCTTGAGCTTGCCTTCTGACTAGCTTGTTGAATGATGTGCTAATCCATTATATTTTTCAGACAAGTGTATCGACCAGTATAAACAGACTGGAGGGCACAAACCTAAATGAAAGCTATACTTCCCTGAGTCATTTAAAAAGCTCCTGTGTGGTGGCAGTGCGAAATAACTTGGCTCTGTACATTAAGTAAACGGGAGGGAGAGCTCAATAAATAAAACAAAAAATTGAAATATCCCTGCCTGCAGGAGCTTAGTCCAAGTCTCAAATGTTCACCTTTATTCACCTCTCTTTTTTTTTAACACAATGATCAGAAAGGGCCACTTGAAAATGCCCTCTACTTGTAATACAAATCTAGAGTGAAACATGGCATTCAACATCTCCTGCCACTAGTGAGCCTTCTTACCCCACCCCCGAGTGTCTTTCACTTGAAGTCACTTGCATCACCACGCCATGTTTATTCAAATAAACAGCAGAGAGCAGGCCCTCAGAGGAATTTCGCAGAAAAATAAAGCCTTAGCTCAGCCCCTTCTGAGTCTCTCCCATTATAAGATGTGTGGGGATGGATGGCCAACTGGGTTGGGAATATAAGTTTCAAATTAATCTTCCTTAAACAAACAAAAAAAAGTGTCAGCTGAGCCTAAGCCCTCAGTTTACAAGACCAAAGCCATGAGGTTAAGATTTGCTGGTTGCCGTATGAGTCAAGATCCAGTAGCTGGTGAAAACTTTTGGTTGGTACACTCACATTTAGCCTGGCCTCAAGTAACATTTTGGAAAAGGTGTTCTTCAACTGAAAATACAGCACAGCCGAAGGAAAGCAATTCCCTGATGATAAACAAGGGCTCCGTTTTTTTCTGACACCTTTGATGCCTGTTTACTTTTACAAAGAGTTGTACTGGGAATTACTCATAGCTCTTCAGGTTACCAGTATAAAAATATCAACCCATTCTTCCCAAATCTCTTGCTCTGCTTCCTGAGGTTTGTGAGGCATACTGTGTATCTTTCACATTTGGCTTATTCTTAGTGGCCAGATGCAGACCGTGATAGGGCCTTTGGTCCGTGGAAAGAGGGGAAGGTCTCAGAACACATTCCCCAACCTCTCATTGGATAGTCCTGGTCATCGTGTAAGGCTAAGCATGAGGCTTTGATGCCCATTTGACAAAAGCAGAAACGAGTAGTACCAGTAATGGATGGCCCAGGTCACAGAGCTTCTAGTACCCAGCCAGCACTGAGAGGGGAGGGGCGGCCAAACTGTCCCCTATCCTGACGTCACAGATGCTACCATGCCACCAACAACCCAGCCCCCAAAGAGCTTCACTCTTTTGGGGGATAGAGGAAATTAAAACATTGTTGAACAGGAATGTCTGTGGAAATCCTAAGCCATAGCCCTTATGACAGCTTAAAATTCCGAGCCTGCACATGCACGGACCTGTATAAGGAGAATCAGTGAATAAATCCTTCCCCCAATTCCAAAAGCAAATAAAAGGACCCTTTGTGGCCACACACAACCCTTCTTTGATCTCTGGTGCAGCATCTCTCAGCTTTGTGCCAATTTTAAACATACTACATGGAGTTTGAAATTCACTTCTGGTCAGCATGTTCTTTCTAGTTATTTCTAAAAGAAATTACCGCCCACAGCTCTCTTTGCTGGTTTGAGAGTTCTAAACTCATTCTTCCTTTGCCTCCTCCTCACGTCCTAAGTCGGATGGACTACTGCTAGCCATCCTCTGCTCACTCAGAGATTTGGCCAATGGGGCTGGTAATCTATGCTACATTTATCAAGGGCACTGAATAACTATTTATTGACTGACTGACTGGATGAATATCCTCCAACTTCCATGGAGTATTTTGCTCATATGAATAATCCTGCATTCAGGGGTTTTCTAATAAAACAATCAATTCTGAACTTTGTTTCAGTCTTCCACTTTAATGGACCAAGGGGAGGCATGACTAGGATCACTTGTAGTTTAGGAAGATGGGTTTGATGGGCCCAACCTACTCATCATCTAATCAAGCCAGAGAAAAAAACAGAGTTATCTTTCCTCACAGAACAACACATTCAAATAATGAAGGTAGTTCAAATATTATCAGCATCAACATAGCAGGAAGTGGGAATGAACTTACATTTATCGAGAAGACTGTGCACCAGCAGGATCATTAACAACAGCAACAAATTCTACCTGTTTGAGCAAGTGGTATATGCCAGAAACTACACTAAACCCTCCATAGATGATTTCTCAGTTAACAGTCACAACAACACTATGAGGTAGATTCTACCAATAATAACTTCATGAGGTAGATTTCATCATCCCCATTTTATCCAGAGAGACCACTACCAGCTTCTCTGACGAGAAGGTGAGGGTGTTGGGGCAGGCTTTATGGGGAGAAAGAATCCCAGGGCATGTCTTAAATGTAAGTCCTCTTATTCATACATCTCAGTAATTCAGACTTCATACCAGAATGAATAAACAAATACACGAAGAAATCTCTTTTGGATTCAAATAATAAACCTTTGCAATCAGAGAAACCTTGTATTTCATTGGATGATTTGGGCGGGGCAGTTGAATGATCTAGAGGATCTCACTATGTGACTTGACAGATTTCATATCTCAGTTCCTTGGTATTTTCACCTGTAAAACAAGAATAATTATTCAGGCTCTCTATATATTATAATGACAGATGATAAAGATTGATGAAATATAGATGCATAGAATGAAGGATTCAGAATAAACGTACTCCTGAGTTCATAGATACGCTCTTACTAATAATGGAATTGTCTTGCTCAGAAATAGCTTCCCTATTTGGGTGTACATTTAATTATGAGTCATCTTTTTCCCCCTCATTCAACCAATATATATTAGACATCCATTCAGTGACACTATGGAGAATAAAAAAGAGAAGTCAGCCTCAGTCTAGAAGTTTAAAAAAGAAATAATGTAATAAAATATATTCCTGGATTTTTTTTTTTTGAAAGCTGCCAAAGTTGGTAATAAGGCTCTTGTTGTGTCTCCATGAAGCCAAACATCGAGGAAAAATAGAAAATTTCAAGCAGTAATACAGAGGTTTCAAAACATCTGGACGTTTGCTATCCTGTAGATTTACCGTATGGATCTCCTACAAAGTTCTTCCATTTTAGTTCAGGCTTTCATAATTAATTTGAAGTTCTATTTTTGTGCTTTGTAGACCAACTATTTTACTAAAATCCTTCGTCAGTCATAAAATACTCAACTTTTTGTCCTTGATAGTCTTCAAGCTACAGTCACAGTGTTTATAAAGCCACATGCTATGTTTCATGATAGTTTTTTATACAAAATATATATCTTATATAAAGTGTTCTTGGGATGTCTGGGTGGCTCAGTTAGTTGAGCATCTGCCTTCGGCTCAGGTCATGATCCCAGGGTCCTGGGATCAAGCCCCACATCAGGCTCCCTGCTCAACAGGGAGCCTGCTTCTCCCTCTCCCACTGCCCCCTGCTTGTGCTCTCGCACTCTCTGTCAAATAAATAAAATCTTAAAAAATAATAATAGTAATATAAAGTGTTCTGGGATTTGGGCATGAGACAAACTAGGTAATGCTAAAGGGGCTTATACACAAGCCAGTTAGGGGGTGCAGGGGCAGACTTCCTGAATGGAGACCTTAGAACAGCCAATTCTTTCTTTGGGCAAAAGGAAGAAGCTGCTGAAGGTGTGATGTAAAAACTGGTACCTCCGATATGTCAGATAAAAAAACATTGTTTGCTCTGAACCTAATCCTATGCTTAATAATTTCCTTCTAAGATGACTCCAGGGCAGAAAGGGGAAAGGGAAATAATTATAGGGGAACTGAGAGAGGCCAGATGGCAGATGTGTTTGAAAGGCCTGATGATGACCTGTGGGCTTTCGATGGTGGAGAGCCTTCCACATCCCAGGCACCCCAGCCTGCAGGCCCTCAGCCACGGTAGTTACCCTCAGAGCCCGCGGGGCAGAGCCGAACCAGGTGTGGCTTCCTGCTGCCTCATCGCCTTGCAACTGAGAAGATCATCTTCATGATGATAAAAACAAAATGGCTCAGCTCACTCTAAGTTTTCTTACCAAAAAAAAAAAAAATCTCGTTTTTATTCATATCTGCTGAGAGCCCCAACTCTGGCCTAGAACTAACTATGCTTTGTCTAATTGTGTTGGTTTTATTTTCCCCCCAAAATGGCTCGTGTTGTTTTAATTACTTTCTGTCAATACTTGGAAGAGCTGATTTTGAGGTAGCTGTCCACTCCCTCCCCCTGCCAAACATGGAGATCCATTTATGCTTCTAAACCCAAGTATTCATCCACACATCAAAATATGTGAACCTTAGCAAGATAAAAGCTGTCCAAACCTGATTTTGTTTCTACACAGATGGCTATAAACATGACACTGGGATATTAGTCTTGGCTTTTCTTGACAGACCTGAAAATTGGCCAAGCAGAACTGTTTAAAATTGGTAGGAAAAACTTACCCTGAAGTTTACTGTTGATGAACACAAGAGAAAGCACGTAATTAATGGAAATGCATGTCAGAATAAAGAAAAATGTGTTATTCCCTTTACTTCTGAGTCCTCGCCAAAGGTGTTGAATAAAGCTGATATCTCAGAGGTAAAAAGGGGACTGCGCTCATTTTAGTGAAGTAAAAATTTGTGTTATAGTTTACATGTGCAGTAATTAATTTATACCCTGACAAGTCTTTTAATTAAAGGTATATTTTTTAATCATAAAAGTATCATACAAAAAAATTCTAATAGTATAGACTAACAAAAAGAAGAGATAATATCACATCCATTCAGAAGAATATAATGTAAACATTTTGACATGTATCTTCTCAGATACTTCTCTGTGGATTTATATTGACATATTTTTATATTTGTTACTGCTTTATGACTTTTTGATAATTTATGATATTATAGACTTTTTTCATTGTTCGTAACTACACTTACAAAGTATTGGCTGCATAGCATTTCCTTCTAAAAATGGGACATAATTTATTTCACCAGGCTCTTACTATTGAACTTTTAGGTCATTTCCAATTTTGTACCACTCACTACAAACTACATTTGTTAAATGACTTTGCAGGGAAATTTTTACATATACACCCATTATTGTATTCTCTGGAGACATTTCCAGAAATTCAGTCAAAAGGACAATATGTGTTATGGGATTTTCATACATTTGGCCCAACTGACCTCAAGAAAGGTGGTATGAATCGACTTTCTCCCAGTCCTGTATTAGATTGGCCATTTCTTCAAACCCTTGCCAGGGCTAAATTTTACCTTTTTAAAAACCATGTGATCAATGGAAGGAGAAATGGCATTCTCTCATTTTACAAGAAGTTTTCATAATGTCCTCTCTAACTTTGAAGAGATGATCCCTCAAATGGGCCGTAAGTCTTACTGAATGCACATGCCTGGGAGACCGATGTGGGGACCGCAGGCGCTGTTCTCACGTTGCTGCAGCATTTACACAGGACTCTGCCACGTTCCTGGAGTCTGCACCACATCATATTGTTACCCCGTGTTCAGCTTCCTGTGTCTCTGATGGCCTCTGTCTTGTGCTTCCAGTGTGGTTTTGCGGTCATCCTGGAAAGGACAGAGCAACAGGATGCACCCTCTATAGAGCTGCTTAACTCTTGCTCTCCAAAATCATCATGTTTCTTTTTATGTGTCTGTCTGTAGTTCTGTACGACACCTTTGAAGTGTTGGAGATTCTGCTCCGAAAGAAATGCAAAATTCACAGTGGATATTAAGATAATGTTTCACCCGACAGAAAAACAAAGCAAGCTTTATTTCAAAACAAATATACGGACATACAGTTCCTGTAACTAATGAGGAAATCTTTGTCTTAAATCAGAACTTCAAAACTAGTACTGTAGAAAAGCACATGGGGATTATAAAACATTTGAAATGATAAAGGAGGCCTTTAAATGAACTGGTTGATTTTAGTTAAAAAAAAAAAAAAATGCTTTTCCTTACCTCACAGCTTCCCTTGGTGCTAGATTTTTTAAATTTTTGCTACATTTTTTTAGTACTAAATGATACCATGTGTCCTGTCATTGTCAGCACTGTTGATAAAATGGATGAGAAGAATCCGGCACTGAACCTTAGATGGGCACTAAGCGCTTCAGAAAGCCCTATGAATTGATAGGCTAAAAGTAAACAATGGCTCTCTTCATCCAGGCTACTATTGGGCATTGGAGGGTTCTAGGTTTTAACACTGTATAATTGTAAGACGCCATTTTTCAGTTTTGTTTAAGGACAAATAAACCATGCCCTGTTCAGGGTTCCAGTCCTATCTGCATTGTATCTGGTTGGGGTGACAGAGTTGCAACCTGAGAATGGGGAGGCTAAGACATCCTCTACATGCCTCAAAATGGGAAAAGAAATACAGGTGACCATAAAACTGTCCTTTGCTATACGGTAGTCTTCCTGCTTGGTGGTATTTTAATAAAGATGTGAAATATCTTTCGGCAAACAATTTATAAAATAATCCTCCAAGAGTTGACCTATGAAGGAAAAAGATGAGCTAATGGCATATCAATTATTAATACCTCATCTAGTGAATGGTGAGGCATTGTGCAGACCTGCAGTTCCACAGTGGAGAAAAGAATTTTTTTTTTTCTCCTTCTCAATCTGTGTTAGGACTTACTGGGAAGGAAAACAATACCCAGTTTGAGGAGAAACTTACGATTTTAAGAAACTATACCTATGTAGTCAGAAAAGAAAGGGGCAGAAGCCTAAGTAATAGAGATTTAAGAAGAGTAGGAGATTGAAGTTGAAGAAATTACTTTATATTTACTCCAGACAGCTGTGCCATAGTTGAGGAGAGTTAGAAGAGTAGGGAAAGTTAACCTCATCGTAGTTCAAGGGTTTTTAACTTTGGGTCCACAGACCAATGTGGAGGCTATAGAGAGACTTTAGAGTCAATGAATTTGGATGGGGAAAAATCACAGCTTTAATTTTACCAATCTCTAACTGAAATTTCGCAGTTCTTTCTATTATGAATGTACACTACAAACCACAGTGATATTGGTAGTATTTGCATTTGTCACTATTTTCATACCATATTACTGTTCTTGTAGATATCTTGGAATGTCACTACTTCATGATTTTTATGATCACTAAACCCAACACTAGATGTCATTATTAAATGCATTAATAAAGAAGCACATCCATTACCCTATCATGTATTTGGAGGATTTTAAAATATTTTGACAACAGAATTTCAGTATAATTGGTTTCTTTTGTAATCCTAACATTTTATGCATTTAAAGAAATTATTATAAGAAAAAGTATATGTGGACTTCACCAGACTCTCCAAACTGTCCACAGCAGGAAGAAGTTTGTCAAACCTCTTCACAAATAGAAGTATATAAAAATGGATCAATAGTGATGAGAGAAAGCTAAGGAGAGACGTCTTTCATATTTTAAAATGTTCAAAATCTGCTTAAAACTCAGGTTGATCATTTAAAAGAACTCAGGGTACAGACGCTTTAATTCCACTATTTTAATATTTAATTCCCATTTCTAAGGGAAAAGACTGATAGGACCAAAGCTAAGTCATAAAGAAACTTCTAGCTAACCAGAAGGAAATCTTTTGATGGAATAACTTGTCCTTATTATACCCAGAGATTTTAGAGCATCATGAAACATTGAGGGGTAGTTCAAATGAAAAACTATTAGCAAATAATTTGACAGCACTTTGTGAGTGCCCCCTGTATGATCACAATAGTTTTAGAACCCAGCCTTGACCTTCAGGAGTTTGCAGTCTCTTTAGAAAAAGCAAACATTACCGAAGACATTTACAATTACCTATAAACATGCACAGATAAATAGGGTATTACCTGAGTAGGTAAAGACTTGGTTAGCCTTGGGTTGATATAACGTGGGAGCTAGAGTAGGTGAGTATGCAGATGTGAAATGGTGGAAGAAGGCAGTGTGAAGACATTTCAGACATAGGGAATAAAGAGCAGAAGCACTGAGCTAGAGAAAGAGAAAAGAAATTTCATGTTTCATATATAAGACATGAGCGTAGAAGAAGCAGGTAGATTGAGAAGGGGAAAAGGGTTGAACACTAGACCAAAAAAAAGGTGAGATTGGTGTTTTTAATTTAGGTAATACGCTGGAGGCAGGCTGTTAAAGCAACTGAATCACAGGATGAAAGGCAAGAAAGAAACTGTCATAGGGGAGACCAGAATAGAGCTTCTAGTCTAGAAATACACATAAAGTGGTGGAGGAGTCGGGGCGCCTGGGTGGCTCAGTTGGTTGGGCGACTGCCTTTGACTCAGGTCATGATCCTGGAGTCCCGGGATCAAGTCCCACATCAGGCTCCCTGCTCAGCAGGGGGTCTGCTTCTCCCTCTGCCCTCTTCCCTCTCATGCTCTCTCTCTCTCATTCTCTCTCTCTCAAATAAATAAATAAAATCTTAAAAAAAAAAAAGTGGTGGAGGAGTCTGTGCTAGAGTAAGGGGATCATTGTGAAACTCAAAAGAAATGGGTAAAACTGACAAATACAAAAGTAAGATAAAGGTTGGCAGTGTTGAGTGGCATATGGAGAGGGGAAGGTGAAGGAAGCAAAAGGAATATACAGTTGGAGGTTCGGAAATGTAGAAGGATGGTGCTACAGATGAGCAGCTCAGAACTTTGGTCTGCTATGCTGCCCCTACCATGGGCTTCTCCCTCTAGAAGGTGGTTATGTCACATTTGTGTGCTCCACTTTTCCATCTGCCAAGAGAGTCAGATATGCAAAACAAAGTCACATCGCAAGGAGTTTGAGACTTTGGGCTGAAATAACCTTATCATCTTTTATAAATTTGGTGATTTCTTAGGAAGCTGAAAACAAACACGTACCTTGTGAGTGAAGAACAAAAACAACCAAATCTGCTTTCGTAGGAATCTGAAGCTGTGTCATGCTAACCCATTATCAGAACTAATGTCATTGTTCCGGAGGGTTTACCTACTGATAATTTCTTTTACTTCTCCATTGAGAATCATGCTGGTGTTTAACACATTTTAGATACAGCGTGAAAGTCTTAAAATGTGGGCTCTGAAACTGGCAAAAATTTCATTGGGCTCCTACAAAACATTATGTTCAGTGACTTAAAAATCTGATTATCTCTTTGTAGTCCCTAGACTTCTATTTCTTATCATACTGTTTTGTTTTCATTTTCTGAGTGTATTTTCAGTTATAAATAAACAATGAAGGATCATATCTTGATATCCATGATTATCAGAAATATTAAATGGTGATCAATTTTACTGTTATCATTTAGAATCAGAGGGTGAGTGGTTATGAGACACTTTGCGGGTGACTTCAGGAGGATTGTGTAAGGGACAGTCATAAAATACCTTAGAACCTAGTCCTCAGGTGCTTTATTTTCTCTTCTTTAGGGAGGGAGAAATGAAGCATTTTGTTTTATTCTCTTATAAATATGCTTTATTTTAAGAATAGTCTTCCTCTTCAAAGCAATCAGATTAGTTTTACCAACTGTTGGCATGTGTAATAGTTCTTCACTTCCCACAAGGATTCCCTGGAGTCCCCCATCTACAGGGTGAATTCTGTACTGCTTTTAAAAAGATGAATTGATTATGCAGATTTATTTGCAAGATAAATTTTACAAACAGATACTTTTTAAATTAAGTAAATGTATATATAACAGGTAATCAAGAATAAAAATGGAATATAATAACTACAAAAGATACTGTAAAATAGATTAGATCATAGCAAAAGTGATGTTTTAAGGAATAGTAATATAATTATATATAATATAAATTTGCAGTTACTTCCTAGTCTTCTGTTTTATTTGGATATGACATTCATTAAATGTTTGATGTTATAGCATTCTCTAGAAAAGAGGCATGACAAAATTGTTCTTTCAAACTTAGAAACAAAGATTTATTCCCCTTTGTAAAAGTGAGGGTGGAAAGAGAAGAACTGTTGCTTTTAGATTAAGGAATCCTTCTCTTATAGGGAGAAAAAAGGACACAATGAAAGTATATTTCTAAAAAGTTACATATACATTCAATTTTAATAAAGTATGTTCCCTTTTAAGTGCATTGGGACTCTTGTCTTTAGTATAGAATAAATCCTTTTGGAAAGTTAATTATTTCCTCATGCCAACATATTTTCTGAAGTTGAAATAGATCATTGTCTTTAAGCAATACTTACCAGTAAATAAACAAGTTAGGTAACCAGTTTATATATGTGTGGATTCTATTTGGACTCACTTTATTAGGAAGATGAGACCATGCTTACTACACCATGTGATTTATAAACCCCTACTTAATAAACGGGTTATCAGAAAACTTGGGAGAAACACTACAGAAAGTACCAATGAGGCATTTGGGAGAATGTAGACTTTGGGGGAGCATTGAGATGCACTGAAAGACTAGGGGAGGTTGCTCAATTCAGAGTTCAGTGACAGTCCCAGGACTCAACCGTCCAAACAAGGAGCCTTAATTTGTAGCTGAGTGCTTCGTTTTCTTCTTGTTTACCCTCTTAAGTAGTTTCAACCTTCTTTTGTCTTATTTGCCCTGTCTGTGTTTCCCCCAGATATATTAATTCACATGGTTTCAATTTGAAAATCATTTTTATGCCCTTTGTTTTCCTCCTGTGTAACATTAGTCTGTTGTCAATTGATCAGGATTGCTATGCACCCCTATTTAGTTTTGTCCACAGATTTAATTCCTATATAGTATAGAGAACATTATGTCAATCATTGTGAAGGTTGAATTTACTTGATATTATGCTTTACCCAGGGCAAGGAAACTGGCAATTATGATCCACATAGAAATTCTATAAGATGGCAGGCTAGGGTCGTATTTAAGATTACAGATGCTGGAACCAGCTGTTTAGGTTCAAGGCCCACTGCTCAAATTTAATAACTGAATGAACTTGAGAGATTATATACCATGCATGCTTCAATTTCCTCATCTGTAAAATGGGAATTAGAGTGGAATCTATTTCCTAGAACTGCTAGGCTGGTTACCTGAGAGAGTCCATATAACACAGTTAGGACAGTGCCTGACACATCATCATCATCTTCATCATCGACATCACCATCATTGTCATCGTCATCCCATCAAAGCAACTTCCCAGTACACTGGGAACAAATCACTGAGCATATTCTTCAAATTCTGATTTTGTGGTAAACCTGTAGTATACTTTCTCTCCTAAGAACAACTTTGAAGTAGCTGATATTAAGACTTTTCTTTGGATTGACTTTTTAATCCCAAACAATTAAAGAGTCCCCCCCCAAAAAAACCTAAGTGATAAGTGATAAGCTCCCCCCAAAAAAACATAAGTCCCATAGCTTCAACAGCTAAAACTGCCCTGGTTGCTTTAAGGAATACTAAGTGCAGAACCTCAGATGAATCCAGTATGTAGAATGGGGCATCTTGGGCACAATTGTTTGATAAATTCACTTATCACACCACATGATTTCCCTGCTACCAGAGAAATTTTGTTACCCTGCTTCCAAATTATTTATCTTAGTCGAGTATGTTCCCTGAAATTAAGGTTTTCCTCCATCATGTAATCAGTGTTTTAAAAATAAAGCCAGATTTTTTTTTTTGATGGTTTGGGAAGTGTGAAAATATAAGGCATGTTTTTCTAATTATGAAACTGCTGTCAAACGGGTCTATAAAGCAGATGCACTTTGCAAATTAGAGGTTGAATCCAAGGGTCCTATGGCTCTAAAATGGCTCCTCCTTTGGCCTCCACTGTGTGGCAGCTGAAAGCAGGTGTGATATGAACATATTGTCTCCAAGACCAAAGTTCCCTCTGTAATCCTCCCAGATGCAGGGCAGATCCAAATATCCTTTGGCAGTCAGATTCCATGTTGGCACCACCTGCTAGCAAAGAATTTGCAGAAATTGAACTCTGGATGCTTGATCTTTCAAGGCTCTCACAGACCCAAGTCCCCCTGACATAAGGACTTAGTTTAATTTCTCAACATGTCAGATGGTTCATCTTGGGAACTCTTACCTCTTGCTTTCCTTTTTGCTATTTAATTCCTTCTGCTAATAACAGCTTACAGGTTTTCTGAAAGCTATGAGAGACTCTTCCTAAGTACTATCATAACTAGATTTTTGATGATTAAGCTCACAATGTGAATCAGGGTAGCTGAGGGAACACTGCTTGTTTCTCATATTCAGACTGGCTATCTTAGTTAGAAGATCTTCTGTCTCAAAAATATTTCTACTGTAAAGAAGTATACTTTGTTTTTGTCCTCATTCTCCCAAAAATATGTACCTAAATGCAAATATATTAAAATGTCTTTCAGTTTCTTTTTGAGCTTCAATGTCAGGTTTATTTAAAGAAAATTTTCTGGTTTGTTTTTTCCTCCAGTTCAGAAGGTTATCTGTTTTACTTTATATAATAGCAATTTAATGACTTTCTCTGGTTGGAGAATAATGTCCATCTTCTATTAAAGTAGAGTCACTTGGATGAGGATCATCTCCCTGACCATGAAAGATGGGAGGAAAATTAAATTCTATTTGTAGCTGAATAGTGCTTATGAAAATGAAGAAAGACAATCAATATAAGAAGCTAGTACACTCTGAAAATGGTTAGAAGCACCTCCTTCAGACAGCAACCTTCAAATATTTCAACCTAACTGCTGATTTCCATGCTGGTCAAGCAGAATGAGGTTCTTTGGTTACGTCAGCACACACCCGGGAAACTTGCCTAAAATTACTCATGGTTCAATGAGTGGCCTTGATTACAATTTAAGTGTTCTCAGATCAGGCCAGTGACCTTGAGTCAACAAAGCACTGCTTCATATGCATTTATAGTTCTTAACCATACATCCAATCTCACCTGCCACCAGCTACTAAAAGTTGTTTTTTATTTTAATTACACTTAAAAAAAAATGATACGAAATCAGTTGCACATAAAATTCCAGGACCTTGACCTCTTGGCCATGGTGTGATTATTTGGCCATGGTGTGGCTGCTAATGACTAAAACCCAACTGATTTAGTTTCCAAGGATAGGAAATCATCCTATTTCACCTTCAGGAATAGGTGAAATTTCTTAATTGTGCCACTTCTTAATTACAGAAGTTAGTGCTTGACTTCTGTTAAGGAAGTTTTGTCCTGGACTGTTAATGAAGATGAGACTTTTTCACTGAATTTAGGGAAGCAAGGAGTACTTTCTACCAGGTAAAAAGAAAGTCTTTGGGATATAGGTGGTTCAGGAAAGTATCAGCCAAAGGAGAAGGCCATAAGTGCAGCAATAAAACCCAAGTGGGCTGAGATGTAGAACAGACCCCAAGAGGCAACATGATTATGTACTAGTCATTCCACGTCAGTTTTTGAGATATCTCTGGGGAAAAAAAAAGTGCAGATTATTTTTGTAATAAGTTCAAAGGCTCATAAAAAAAATCATGAACAGAAAATTCCCCAATAATACAGTGTTTCCATTGTGGAAAAGTCAAAAAAGGATGATCACCAAGTTTTAGAGAATCTTGGGCCGTAAGAAGTCTTCTAATTCTAGCACTTAGCAGTCATCAAGACCTCCATCCACTGATCTGTAATCACCAACATCAGATTTTTGCGTTTCATTTTGTTTTGAGTGGACTTCAATATTTAGACATACATATATAATGCTTATTCTTAGATATTCTGGACGCTGTGGGTTTTTGACACGTGAGCCACTTGTTCTTATCTCCTAATTGCCAAGGTGAATAAGACATAGAGAAGTGGCTGGTTGAAGCTTTCAGAGAAGGATATTAAAGGAGTCAAGACCAAGCCCATGTTTTGTTGGTGATCCAGGAAGGCCACTTTTATTTTATGAATACTCAGGGACCAGCCATTTTACCATAATAATAAAACAATAATGACTTTATTGTAATGTATTGTAATGTTATGGACATGCAATCATAGTTACACCAGACCTGAGGAGCAAAACCCCCATTCCACACCAAGTCCCTATCTGTTGACGTGAGGTGGCTGGAGGAGGGTCATGGAAAATTATACCAGTATGCCATCCCTGGCTTTCTCTGAATCCAGATGGCTCCGAATGGGCTTGCAAATATCATTCTCCATCCACTCACTGCTTTCACTCATTCATTTATATTTATTCCAAACACATGTATTGAGCCCCTCCCATTGGACAGGCCCTGGACTAGCCTGCGATGGCCGCAGCAGGCAGGCCTCTGACTTCAAGGTCCATAGGTCTTTGGTAACCCTGGCGTCTGCTTCAGGAAGGGACAAGCTGAGACAGAAACCCACGCTGAGCAGGTCTCTAGCCTCCCAACATCCCTTTTGGAGAGAAGGGCACGTTAGCAATATGATGACTAAGTTTTCTCGACAGCTCTTGTTGGAGCAGGCCCTCACCTTCCTGGGCAACATCTCTCCTTCACCTCTCCTTTTAGTTCAGGGGAGCTCTCCTTCTCATTTTAAACTCATCATCCCTTGTCAGCTTATTCTGATGGGACTACAGAGCCAGTTTTATCTGTTTTTCCCTCACTGTAACATCACCCTGCCCTACTTCGCTCTGTGCTTTTGTGTGGCTTTAAAAAAAAAAAAAATTGGCTGCTGATTTCATCATGACTCCTTGACATGCAAGCCAAGCCTATAGGAGCTCCATACAAACCTGCATACTAATCTATCCTCCATGGTTGGACTCGAGAGTGGAAAAGCTGAGTTCTCAGTTAAGGAGGGACTGTTTGACTTGGGAAGAACAGGATTCTAGCAGTACGTGGGTGGTAAACGCTCTGCATGCAAGTACAATTGACTGCAGACAGACCCCCAATGTGAGCAAAAGCAAAGCAGAACTTCTGAAAGGTGCCTTAGGCTGTAGTGTTCCAGGTCTTTCTGTGTCTTACCAGTCTAATCTCATTTGATTCTCACAGCTTAATTACACTGGTAGAAACCACTTGTAGGAAATTTTCCATCTACCACATCTAATTAGCTATGTCCCCCAAAACTTGAACTTTGTGTCACTGCAGTTTACCCAAGCCCAGTCAGGGTGCTCAGTCTCAGCTCATTATCCTCCCGGTTTCTTCTCAAGGGAAAATGTATAACATACCCTTTAACCTAGAAATAATGTGACTGCCCAGAGGGAGAAAATCCACAAGTAGAAAAAGAACAATCTCTGGACTGGCCCCACTGCTTGGGGTGTATGTGTACAGTAGAGTGACGCCATGTGTGTCTTGAAAATGTCTTCCTCTCTAAATACACTTACCAGGCACAATGTTTCTTATTTTATCTTTGCAAGATTGTCGTGAGGTAGATGGAATGGGTGTTACATTAGTTTTTACATAGAGAGGAAATTGACAGCTTGCTAACTGACCTCTGGGAGATCAGAAATTAAGTACAGTTTCTAAATGACAGAAACATACAGAGTTCTCCCCATATCTCATTTGGATCAGATCAGTGGCATCCTGTTCAAGTGGGTGGCCTAGACCACTGACCTCTACAAAAATTCTCTTTTTCTGTATTTTCCTCCCTGAAATCTTTTCCCCCATAAACAGAGGGAAATCAACTTTATCACATTCACAATCAAGTATAGTCATCAATCAAGTAAGTATTTATAAGACCCTTGAAAGTTGCTGAAAGGAATATGAAGAAGTCTAAAATGTAGCCCCTGTATTTGAGATCTTAAAATTTCAATGGAAAAAACAACACATGGACAAATTAAAATTTCGAGGTAATGCAGAGCCAGATGTGATTGAGTGCTGATGACTCAGTGCCAAGGGCATCCAGAGGATGGAAAGGACTAGGTCGGCTAAATAGGAGAGGAAGTGCTGGGATTTGCCCAGGCTATGATAAATGAATAAAATTGGAATCAGCCTAGCACAAAGGCACCCAGGTTGGGACAACTATGGGAGCAAATTCTAGAGATGGAAATGGACAAGGCATTTTGGGGAGCAGCAACTAGGTGAACTACAGATAAGAATTTGCATAGAGATGACGTGGGAAATCCTTTCAAGGAAGTGGACTGGCGAGTCTTAAATGGCAAAGGTCCTTGTTTTGATGGGAACATAATAATCGTGTAAGGGCGTTGTGAGTAAGAGAGTAAGACAGAGATACTATTTTGGTCCACATTGGCCATGCTCTCTCATGTTTTACAAATATTAGAACCTCTGCCTCAAATCTCATTTCCTCACTTCTTCCAGCAAATCCTTATGTTTTCTTCGAAAATTAACTCAGCCCTTTGAAAACTTTGCAGACTTACCTAAGGAAAGTTTGTTCCTTCCTTTGCTGTCTTCCCACAGTGCTTCACACACAGGTCCTAGAAGATAAACCTGTGGTGACTTCTTCTTTGCATTCCCCACTTATAACAGTGGGCCTGGCACACAAATGGATCTTATTGTCAGACTGAATGCTCCATTGAGAGCAAATTAAATAGCACCACCTAACATTTATTGAGTGTTTGATCTGTACCTGGCATGGTACTAGATACTTTACATGTATTAACATATCATCTCTAACTCAACCATTCGACAAGGTACATATTAAACCCATGTTAGAGCTGAAGAAATTAAGGTTTGCCCAAAGCCACATAGCTATTAAGTGGCAGTGATGGTGGCCTCCAGAGCACATTCTCTTTGCTTCTACTAGTTATGTTTTCATAAAAGACTTACAGCACTTATCACAGCATACGATATATGGGAAATGTTTTGAGTGAAGAAAGAAAAAGTACTAACAAATATTATCAATGGGTAAAAAACATAAGGCCCAAATATCTTTAGTTGGTGAAGAGCATTACTGCTGCCATTCATCAGTGCATGTTTTGATGAGACTGCAGATGCCAACCAGCCCTAAGTCCATCCTTCTGCTGCAGGCCAAGGCTAGAGAGGGTCCTCACAAAAACTTCACACCTTCCCCAACCTCCCAGGCTATGGGTTCTTCTTCAGTACAATGAGCAAATTGGACTAGATGATCTCTAAAGTTTCTTCTACCATTTGTATTCTAAGATCTGAGAAATTAGCATGTTTAAGTAATTCACATTAAAAGACAAATGACCAGTGGTCCTTAATATTACCCTTCCTGGGAGTTTTTGCAACTTAAAGGGGACACTTATCAGTGGAGGTGATTCTTTATTTGGCAGAATACTGGGCAATGAGGAAGTATTTGTGGGCAGAGATGCTACCCGACATGTTGGTTCCATTCCACAGATCTCCCAACGCTAATTTTGGTGCCTTAACCATGAGCATCCTGTTAGGAGCCTCCTATATGTATCTCTCTCACACCACATTATGATGATTTATTTTCTTGTCCTTTTTGCCCGTTAGACTAGGATATCTTCAGGGGCAAGAATCTTTTTTTATCTCTGAATTTCAAACTTCTAGAATGTAGTCAGAGCTCAAATATACTTCAGCTGAATGAACGTACATTTATATACCTTAAATCATTTTTATTTTTTTAAACAAATCTTTTTTGAAATAGGGCCCTAGGATCAGCTTCTCCGCCTCATTGATTACCCTTATGTTCTCCCACAAAAGATGCAGGGACCCTTTCCACAACTCTCTGTATGTCTCCTCTGGTCCCTCTACACAGATACACTGCATGCTTTTCTTCTGTAATTTGAGAGACCCCAGATCCAGACCACTGCCTCCCCAAGCTCCTGCCTGGGAAGAAGACTTTTTAAGACTTGGTCCTAAGAAAAGCCTTCCTGAAAATGGGCCTTGCTTCAACAGGACTGCCTGGTAGCACCTTGGAGAAAGTTGGAGGATTTTTAGCCTAGATTTTAATTGTATTCTTCATCTAATTAATGGTAAAAGCCATTCCGAAATGTCTGAAGACCATCTCCTTGTCCTCATGTAAATGGTAGCCTGTTTCAGTTGAGAGGGGAAGGAAGCATGGGAAAGGAAAGGGGAAGACGACAGAGGCACCCCAAAAGCAAGAAGAGAAAGGACATTGCATTTGCCTACGAGTCCTTCTGAAAGGCCTGGAGAAACCTTCTTACTCCATGTGACCCATTAGAAATTAAGAAAAATAGATTTTTCTCCCATTTTGTTACTCAGAGCTGATTTTCTTTGGGCCTGTGCCTGATCAATGACAGTGTCAGAATCTAGAACTTCAAAGTGATTGTGGAGCAGTTTTGAATCCTTTGTTGTAAAATAGATGCCTTATGGCTCATTTGCTGTAAAATCTATTTTATTGTGGTACTTAATTAATGATCACTTTGACCATTTGTGGCAAGTGGCCAAAAATTTATCTTCTCTGCCTCTTTCTTTTTCTTTTTAACTGCCAGTGTTTGAGAAAAGCAGATTAGGTAAAAACATATCAATCTGCCATACCTATTAATAAACCGGGGAAATTGGCCAATTTCTTTTTAAATTATATATGAAGGGCTTCTGAAAAATACCATTTTGTTTTGAATACTAAAATGATACACTGAAATTCAGAGGTAAAGTATATTACATATTTATGATTTAGATTAGAACATATGCATTAAAGTTATAAATTATCTTATTTTTGATAGTGATTAGAATGAGAGAGAAGCAGAGTAAAGAAGGAAGAGACATAGATAGGGAGAGGGAGGAAGTGAATAAAAAAAAGGAAAGAAAATGTCGATGCTTAAATTTTTTTAATATTTATATTTTTTTTAGGGGCGCCTGGGTGGCTCAGTCAGTTAAGCTGCCGCCTTCAGCTCAGGTCATGATCCCAGGGTCCTGGGATCGAGCCCCTCATCGGGCTCCCTGCTCAGTGGGGAGCCTGCTTCTCCCTCGCCCTCTGCCTGCTGCTCTGCCTACTTGTGCTCTCTATCTCTCTGTCAAATAAAATCTTTAAAAAAATATATTTTTTAATGAGTCACACTTCTAAATAGATTTTAAGGGATTCCAACATGGAATCCTATATAGATAGCAAGAAATGCTTATATCAAATGTAAATGCTTCATTCATACCTTCTGGTGGTACCAACACAGAAGTCTAACATTTCTTTGTTTCCCAAAGACCTTGCTCTTGGTAAACAAGGAAGCTGAAGAGAAATTGACTCTTCTAGGTCTTTCGGAATCTTTGTTGACTTGGTTTCTACTGTGAGACCAGCCAGCGTCCTGCTGGCTGTGATATCGGGCTTTAGCTTGCAGCCCATAAATACAGAAAGTGCAGTTTGTCCCTGGTATTTGTTCTACACTTACAAATTAGGAGACACGTTTACTGTAAATATAGTTAGCCTCCAGAGGTTTCAAAGCTAAGAATATGCACGTTCAAGATGTCTTTGCCTTATTTATGCTGTGGCTACCACATTTGTATAAACAGAAAATTACTCCATTCATGCTTTATTACTTCTTCTTTTGTACCACAGCCTTGACCCCAGTCATCATAAATTGAGAAATAGTGGGGAACTAATGGAGACAGATGGGAATATGGCTTGCCATTTACTCAAATTGGTAAAGTAATTAACCTCAAGGTGCTGGTTTGCAAGAAAAATTGTTGGAATATCTCAGGACGTCGGTAAACAGACTCCTGCTTTAACCAGTTCTGACAACTGCATCATAAACTAGACTTATTCTGTTCAATTGACCTGTCAACGTCTTGAGTCCAAATAAAGATTTGTATTACAATGCACTTGCTGAGAAGTGGGAGAACACAGTGCTGTTTCTTTTCAAATGGGTTGCTGTTCTCCTCCTGCTCAATAGGAGCTGGACTGTCATATATTCATCCTTCAGCCATTATATTCCTTAGAAATCTTCCATTACTGATTGTGTGACAGCTTCGTGACAACAGATGGTAGTCATTTGGCTCCAGATAATGAAATGAAAAAATGTGGGCCAGGCTGGCTGGGCTCATTTAGAACAGCAGTGGACAGAGGCCAGATCTAGATTTTATTTATCGGGGGATGTCCTGTAATGAAGCCAGAGTTATGTTGGTGGCGTATTGTTCCCTACAGAGTGGGGAGTGGGACTGGATTTCTATAGATTATTACATAAATCAAAGGATGGGATCACCTGATCAAACTACAGTATATTCCTTTTGAAAGCTGACAGATTTCACATGTTCCAAACAGGCCTCTGTCTCTCTCTGTGTCCCTGTTTCCCTCACTCTCCCCTTCACTCTTTCCTGGGAAGAGCATGTAGATTCCTCTTTTCCACATTTTCCGCAGCGGGTTCCATCTTTAGGGCACTGTAGCTGCCTCCTATCCAGTTGAGTAACAGGGAGAGGTTTGACTTACTGAAACTTGAATAGCTGTTTATTTCACACATTTCGGTTTGCCATTGAAGCAGTCCTAAAAAAGCCCTTTGTGATATCACTATAACATTTATCTGGAAGACCTGTGTCATGGGAACATAAAGAGTCACTTTCATTGAAGGTAAACATGTGCATTGGTGATAGAAGAAAACTCAATGTTTTGTAACATTTCAGTTGAAGAAAACTCAATTGATTCAGAAACATTAAGGATCCCTGGATTATCAGGCTGGCTTTCCTCATGCATACACCTGTGGAAAAATTACAAAGTTGAGCAAATGCTTACCTTATTAATACCCCTCCAGGAGGGTAACAGTCACTTAAAAAGCCCACAGCTCTGGAAGCTGTGTTAGGCACAGGGGTTGGAAATACTCAGCCATGGGTTTCCTCTGATCTGGCTGGCATTAGTCTTTCCATTAGTCTTAGTTGTGGTGATGATCTGAGAAGACTTAAAAGCATCTGTTCTTTCAAAGGGTGGATATATAGCTGCCTTGAATGAGAGTTTTTTGTGTGTGTAGCCCTATTTTGAAGAAGAACTGAGTAATTTCTTGTTTACTTGTCTTCAAATGTTATTTTTTAACCCTATATGAAAATTCATAGAACTCTTTGTTTAAGAAATATATCTATACTTCCTGCAAAGTTGCCTATATATTGAACCTTAGTTCCTCTTCATTCTTTTGCAATCTCTGGGATTAAAAAAAATACTTCAAGCTAAGACAACTAGACATCAGGTTTACTCTAATGTTGTGACTTGCTAAGTGAATCTGAAGTCTTTCTCTTGAAGAGTGAGTTACCACTGTTGAACTCGTAAGAGACCAACTCCTTGCTCTCCCAAGATTCTTCCTAGGAGGCCAACACATTCATCTGGATTGGAATCTCCTTTATGCCGACCCTCTTCCTAGGCCCAGGTTCTTTTCCAAAGAACTAATGCTCACATTCTAGTCTTCCTATTCTGCCCAAAGTTCTCCAACCCATTCTTCCATCTGTGCTCTACTAAAGACTGAAGTCCTCAGCCTACTAAACACGTCCATCTTTCCTTGACTTTGCACCTAACATTTATTTTTGGTTTCACATACTAATTGTGTGTGTGTGTGTGTGTGTGTGTAAATAGCTTCAGCAGTTCAGCTGCTCTTTTTATCTGATCAAGCATCTAAAATCTTGTGCTTAACAATCAAGGTAAAATCTCTCAAGCCAAGCAGTAGGCTTTGAAGAAAATGCCATGAATTCAAGGAAGCCATATGTACATTGACTCCTCAAGTATGAATTCCAAAATTACGTAGTTGTATATGTTAAGCTACTACTTATAAAAAATGACTTAATGCATTGTTTGGTGCTGAGACTTTATCATAAGTGAACTTCAAAATGAAGGCTACATAGGTGACAATTCATGAGAGTTTTCAAGTTTGTGTTTTATGGCTGATGACGGCATAATCTGAAATGGTTGGTGACTTCACAGGTTACATCAAAAATGCTTTCAGGGTGTCTTATGCCTGTGCCTATTTCCATCATTAAATTAACCCTGAGTTAATGTGTGATTGTTAAAGAAAACACAAGGCAGCATTTTGCCTTGATAGCTAATGGATTAGAATGGCATTAAATATTTTCCTCCTGGCAGACATAACATTTTATAGTTTGGCTTTAAAATAAAGGGTATTTTATATACACTGCAATTTCATTCAGTTATTTCTCAGACATTGGCACCTCCAATGGCTAGTTCAAACTTTGTGAAGAAAGTGCATTTAACTTACTGCAATCTCTTATTAGACAAATGTTTTTAGCAGACACTAGAAGCCATAGAAAGTGAGAATAAGCCCAGTCTAAAGTGGGCACCTTTCCATATTTTTGCCTGTCCATGTGTCTGTCTGTCATGTTTATGTGTCTATATTTATTTGCTCCCCAACCTATGAGAAGGTGAACAGTTGAAATTCATTTGCTACCTGAATTGTTTTCTCCTGTTTTAAAACATTTTAATTTATAATCAGACAAGAAGAACAGATGTAAGAGTTGTAATTTAATCATTTTATTGCTATCTTTGTATATTTTGAAGAATTAGGTATTGTACTCATGGGAAGTCGTATTTTATGCCTAGTTGGAAAAATGAATAATGTAATAATATGCAAAATGTAAAGTTTTAGAACTTCACTACTGAGTAAGGCATATAAACTAATGATCTGGTTAAGGTCCCCTGTGCAGCATAATAAATATGGACTAAATTTGTCATTATAGCTTTAGACAGAGGTTTCAGGCAACAGATTTAATTAAATCCTTTTTTAATATTCATACTTCTAAACTGCATAATTCCCTTCTACTGTAAAACTGAGTGCTATATTAAAACAAACAAAAACGGCAGATTACTAAATGGATATTAGCATGAAGTCAATAAGCATTTAATTCTGGAAAGAACTCTGCGAGGAGAGAGGAAGCTTTGTGGAGCTCGCTCAGGAGATCCTTGACTCATATCAGTGAAGCTTGTTCACAGAGACTTCCTTCTGTTTTCATGCTGGCTTTTATACAGAGGTTAATGAGTTATTTGTGGAACTCATAAAGCACACAGGGGCAACACAAGAAGGCCACTTGTCGTCCATTGAAGAGTGACGATTAATGAAAAATTTAATTCAGACTCCAGAAGGAGTGCATTGATGACATTGAGGAAGTCTAGAATATCTAGATACTGATAGTTTTTAGGAAAGTTAAGTAATAAAGCCATTACCCTCTAAGGTCTTGTGTCTCCTGTGACACCCAGCTCAGGCACTAGACTACCCCAATAACTATAGTATCTCCTCTTAGATACTAGCACAGAGTAAATCTGGATATTTATGTTACCCTTCTTCAGTGATTTAAACAATCATTCTGAATTTTTTCATGGGAACATTTCTTCTATGGGGGGTCATAGGATTCAGAGAATAACTAAATATTAAAGTTTTGGAAGAATTGCCTGACCAGTGTCGTTAGCTGACTTCATGACCATCCTTGCTTAAAAAAAAAAAAAGTCCAGCTCCACTTCCCGAAGATCAAATTGCCAATGGAGTTGGTAAGTCTGCTTCAAAGCTGATTGCTTATCCCCTTACTGTATTTTATCCACCTTATGTTACCCACCTGTGCTGGATTTTTTTAGATCCATATTTTTCTACCCCTTAACCAATCCTCCCACCCCTTTAAATTATGATTCCTCTGTTTTAATCATCTTTGTTTATATAGCACCTGTCATTGGTGCTTGGTATCAACAAATGTAGACTGACTGAATGGAATATTATATAGGAGCAATAGCATTATAATTTTTTTATCTTAAAGAACCATATAAAGTCATTAATCTGACCTCCAAATTGTATAGATTAAAAAACTATGGACTAAAGAGAGTTCAGTTGACTTGCCCATAGTTATGTAAATAATGACTAGTTAAGAATGGCAGAGGAAGTGTGACTACTTTATTAGACGTATAAAGAGAGAGAAAGAAAAACAATTCATACTCTTGATCTTAAAGTAGCTCACCAGTCCATTAGTTAGACCTTACATATAGGCACAGAAACAGTTAAAAAAAAAATCTTAAACAGCATAAGATTCAACAGCAAAATGTGTCCTCTAAAGTTAGATCATCTAAACCATTAAGCAGAGGGAAAAAGAGCAATGGAAGTTGACCAATCAGTTGAAAGGATTCATGGACAGTGGTATGAATTTAGCTGGACCTTAAAAGGTATAAGAGAGATGAGGCCATGAGCACAGTGTTCTGGGTAAGCTGACTGTTTTCAGAAGGTTCTAACAGAAGAGCTGTGGGAGAACAGAAGCATACTGTGCTTCTGCCCCACCCAGCACCTCTCTTGGCCCCATTGGCTGGCCCCCAAAGAGAGAGGTGAATACCTCTTTCCTTACTGTGTAGATCCAGTTCAGAGAAACAGACTATCCACTCTGAATTTATGTCGTGAAACAAGTTCACAGTTGATAATATGGTCCTAAGTCAGGAGAAATAGATTCATTTTCATTTTCTAGGACTACCTTTGAAGTAGTTGAGAGAGGATAATTATTTTCCCTCTTCAAAGTATTTTCTCACATCATTTTCCTGGAAATGACAATTGGCCAGTGCCCCAGGTTGGCAAATCTAACTTTGGTTTGATGAGTGCAATTTTGAACACAGCCCTTGATTCCATGTTAGTTTCCATGGCTCAGAATTGAGCTTTGCAAAGTGAACTGTCATGTATTTTTGGCAAACCTTTTTTTTTTTCTTTCAACTTTAAAACTAAAAGAGGAAAGAGATAGTCCCAAAATTATTTGAAACTGGAAAACCAGCTTGGAGGTGACATTTAATCTGGTCTTCTTAATTTGAGTGAGGAAAAAAAGATACCGAGGGCTGTTAATGACAGTTATCCACTTGAATTATTTACCTAAGACAGATACAGGTATAGTCTTAGCTATCAAACTAAGGGCATCTTCTCTGGGACAGCTGAATATGTGTGTTAAAATACTACAAGTTTTCCTACAAAGTAGCTTAGACTTAATATTTTGTTTAAAATACACCACATTTTGATCATCACAGCTGTCTCTTAGAAGCAAATTTTCCCTTAAATGAAAGGAAAGTTTGATCTCTTCACATTTACAATGAGTGTGGGGACTTCTGTCTTCCACCAGGAGTAATAGCATCTGAATTTACCTTCCCACCTGAAAAATCAGAAAAGAGAAAGAAGTATATAAAACATTTCTTTCCAACATACTAGTTATCAGGCAGGGAAGAACAGCAATACCTGAGAGACAGGAAACAAAAGTAAGTCCTACAGTTGCTCCAAGTTATATGGATCAGGTTTCTGGCAGAGCCTGGAGGAACCCCTGAGTTAAGGAAGTGAGCTGAGAGTGTGTGGAGACCTACCTGGCTAGAATTAACAGGGGAGACCAGAGACAAGAGAGGTACACAGAGACAGAGCTCTAGTAATTTGTAGAGGACGACCTTTAACTATTCAGCTGAGCACTGGTGAGTGCATGCATGTGAAGAAAGCAGGCAAAGATGAGGGAAGAACTATCTGAAAGGATTAGGGGTAACAGTGCCCATTACCCAAATAGGATCGAAAACAGTGCAAGTTCCCACTAGCCAGACTGAAAATCATCAAGATTCACACAGTATTGAGTAGAGTATACAAAGAGGATTTTTTTTTCAGTAGTAAGGAAAAATTAGCCCCAGTCTAAGCATTATTCCAGTCCCACCTAACAAATCTTAAAAGCAAAACCCAAAAGCTCCAATTGGTTTCCATGATACTTAACTGCATTCCAAAACAAATCTCAATAATATTTATAGGAATAGAAGAATATCCATAACCCAACAATGTAAAATTCATAATGTCACATCCAATCAAAAATATCAGATATGGTAAGAAGCAGGAAAATAGTCCCTAATAAGCAGGAAAATCAATTAATCAAAATCTATGAACAGCTGACACAAATCTTAGAATTAGAAGAGAAGGATATTAAAATGGTTATTATTACTGTATCCCATATGTTTGTAAAGTTAGTAGAGACATAGAAGATATAAAAGAAACCCAAATTTAACTTGTACAGATCAAAACTGCAATGTGGATAAGACTAATGGTAAATTAGGCATTGCAAAAGAAAGTACTGGGACTCTGAGAACATAGCAGATAGAAAGTATCTAACATACAATACAGAGAAGAGACTTTTAAAAGTGATTAGAGAATCATTAAGATGGGGGACAACTTTAAGCAGCCTAAAATACATGTAAGTCCCTGAAGGAGAGGAAAGAGTGGAGAGTGGAACAAATATTCAAAGAAATAATGGCTGAGAAGTGCCCAAACTTGATGAAAACTAAAAATCCACAGCTAGAATCCCAAAGAAACCCAGTCACAAAAATATGAAGAAAATGACACCAAGGCACATTTTAATTCAGTTGCTCAAAACCAGTGACAGAGAAAATATTAAAAACAGCCAGAGAAAGAATAGCCAACCAGAGAGAGAGAGAAAAAAGAAAAGAAAAAAGAAAAGGAAAGGAAAGGAAAGAAAAGACTTTACATACAGAGGAATAAAGATGAGAGTAGATTTCTCATTGGAAACTATAAAGCAACATCTTTAAAATAGGGAAAGAAAGATGTTGTCAACCCAGAGTTCTGTACCCAGCAAAATGACACCGAATAAATATATTTACAAAACAATGAAGAGCATCAGAAATGGCAACTTGAGTAAATATATAAGATTTTTTCCTTAATATTTAAATCTCTTTAAAAGAAAATAGAAGTTTGGACAAAATTAATAGCAAACATAGTGTGGGATTTATAGCATATATAAAAATTAAATGCATGAAAAACTACCACAAAATTTAGGAGGGGAGAAAAGAAGTATACTGCTGTAAGGCTCTTTTATGGGAACTAGTATACTATCACTTCAAGGTAGATTTGATAAGTTAAAGATGTGTACTATAAACCCTAAAACAATTACAAAAATAGCAAAACAGAGCTATAGCTAATAAATCAACAAAGGAGATAAAATAGAATCATTAAAAAAAAATACTCAATGCAAAAGAAGGCCAAAAAAAGGTGGAACAAAGAACAGATATGACAAATAGAAAACAAATGGCAAGATGATGGATTTAAACCTAGCCACATCAATAATCATGTTAGGAAAACAGTATGGAGGTTCCTCAAAAAGTTGAAAATAGAGCTACCATACGACCCAGCAATTGCACTACTGGGTATTTACCCCAAAGATACAAATGTAGGGATCCGAGGGGGAAGGGGACCCCGATGTTTATAGCAGCAATGTCCACAATAGCCAAACTATGGAAAGAGCCAAGATGTCCATCAACAGATGAATGGATAAAGAATATGTGGGATGTATATATATCAATGGAATATTATGCAGCCATCAAAAGGAATGAAATCTTGCCATTTGCAACAACGTGGATGGAACTGGAGGGTATTATGCTGAGCGAAATAAGTCAATCAGAGAAAGACGTGTATCATATGATCTCACTGATATGAGGAATTCTTAATCTCAGGAAACAAACTGAGGGTTGCTGGAATGGCAGGGGGTGGGAGGGATGGGGTGGCTGAGTGATAGACATTGGGGAGGGTATGTGCTATGGTGAGCACTGTGAATTGTGTAAGACTGTTGAATCACAGACCTGTACCTCTGAAACAAATAATACATTATATGTTAAAAAAAAAAAAAAGCAGAAGAAGAAGAAGATAGCAGGAAGGGAAAAATGAAGGGGGGGAATCGGAGGAAGAGATGAACCATGAGAGACTATGGACTCTGAGAAACAAACTGAGGGTTCTAGAGGGGAGGAGGGTGAGGGGATGGGTTAGCCTGGTGGTGGGTATTAAGGAGGGCACGTACTGAATGGAGCACTGGGTGTTATACGCGAACAATGAATCATGGAACACTACATCAAAAACTAATGATGTAATGTATGGTGATTAACATAACATAGTAAAAAAAAAAAAGAAAGAAAGAAATAATCATGTTAAATGTGCATACTGCCAATAGCCAGCTTAAAAAGTAGAGATCATCACATTGTGTTAAAAAAAAAAAGCAAGACTCAACTATATGCTGCCTACAAGAAACACACTTCCAATTATAAAGACAAAATAGGTTAAAAGTACAACCATAGAGGGGTGCCTGGCTGACTCAGTAAGGCATGCGACTCTTGATCTCAGGGTCATGAGTTCAAGCCCCGTGTTGGGAGTGGAGTCTGCTTAAAATTAAAAAAATAATTATTATTTCTTAAAAGTACAAATGTAGAAAAAGTTATGCCATGGTAACACTAATAAAAGGAAAGATAAAGTAGCTACATTAATATCAAAGTAGATTTCAGAACAAATTTAGCCATGGATAAAGAAGACCTTTCATAATGAAAAGGGGGCCATTTCATAAGAGACATAATAATCCCAAATATTTATATACTTAATTACAGAGCTTCAAAATATATGAAGCAAAACTGATAGAACCACAAGGAGAAATAAATCCACATTACAGTTGGAGATTTTGATGCCCGTTACTTGTAGACAGAAAATCAGTAAAGACATAGATTTAAATACTATCAGCCAATTTGACCTGATTGACATTTATAAAAAACTCCACCCAACAACTGCAGAATACACATTCTTTTCAAGTGTACATAGAACATTTACAAAAAAAAAAAAAAAAGCCCATATTCAAGAACATAAAACAAATCTCTTTTAAAAGATTTGAGTCCTATGGTCTCTGACCACAAGGGACTTAAATTAGAAATCATGAACAGAAATAGCTTCAGAAAAGCCCCAAATATTTGGAAACAGAATAAATGCTTTAAAATAACACACAGTTCAAAGAAGATATCAAGAGGGAAATTAAAATGTATTATGAGTGAATTAAAAATGAAAAATGTAACATCAGAATTTTTGGATACCACTAAGTAGTTGTTAAGGGAAGTCTATAGCACTAAATGCCTATGTTAGAAAATAAGATCTCAAATCAGTGACAGAAGCATCTATTTTAAGAAGCTAGAAAAAGAGTAAATCCAAATTTTTTTTAAAAATCCCAATAAGTGGGGCACCTGGGTGGCTCAATTGGTTCGGCATCCGATTCTTGATTTCAGCTGGGGTCATGATCTCAGGGTTGTGGGATCAGCCAATGTCAGGCTCCGTGCTGGGTGTGGAGCTTCTTGGGATTCTCTCTTTCTCTCTCTCTCTGCCCCTCCCTCCCACTCCCACCCGTGCACACTTGTTCTTTCCCCCATCTCTAAAAAAAAAAAAAAAAAATCCAAATAAGCAAAAGAAATGATAAAGATCAAGATGAAAATCTATGAAATATAAACCAATAGAAAAGAGTAATAAAACAAAAAGCTTGTTTTTTGAGAAAACCAAAAAAAAAAAAAAAATCACCTCAGCAAAGTAGGAATAAAATAGAACTTCCACAGATTGAAAAGGAGCATCTGAAAAAAAAAAAAAAAAAAACCTACTCTTTCATCATACTTAATGATAAAAAATTGGATGCTCTGCCCCTAATATCAAAAATGAGACAAGGATGTCTAATCTCACCTCTTCAATTCAATATTGACCGAGAGGTTCTAATATATAAGTATAATAAGTCAAGAAAAAGAAATAAAAGACATCCAGATTGGGGGGGGGGGAAGAAGTAAAATTGTCTTTATTCACTTGAATATTCACTTAAAACATGATCATCTACACAGAAAATCTGATTGAAGCCACAAAAGACTACTAGAAATTATAAGTGAATTTAACAAGGTTGCAGGATACAAGATCAGTATACAAAAATCAGCCAGTACCATTTACAATTGTATTTTTAATTACTTAAATATTTAGGGATAAATCTAACAAAAGATATGAACAACCCCTATGTTATAAATGACAAAATGTTACTGAGAGAAATTAAAGAAGCTCTAAATAAGTGGAGAAATATACCATTTTTATGGATCAGAAGACTTGGTAACATTAAAATGCTGTTTCTCCTTAAATTCATCTATAGTTTCAGTTAACAGTATAATCTTAATAAAAATTACAGCAGACATTTGTACGAAATGACAAACTGATTCTAAAGTTCCTATGGAATAATTTCAAGACTTACTATAAATCTATGGTAATAAAGACAGTGATATTGACATTATGTCAGACAAATATATAAATGAGGTGGATTCACACATGCATAGGCAACAGACTTTAAACAAAGGTACAAAGTAATTTGGTGGAGAAAAAAAACAGTCACTTCAAAAAAGTAGTGCTGGAACAATTGAATATTCATAAGCCAAAAAAAATTAGCTTTGGTTCATACCTCTTGTCATCTAAAAAATAAATAACTCAAACTAGATCATAGGCTTAAATGTAAAACCAAAACTATAGCGCTAATAACAGAAAACATGAGAAAATTTTTGTGACCTTGAGGTAAGCAAAAATGCCTTAAGTATGACACCAAAAGCACCATCCAAAAAAGAAAAAAGTAGATGACTTGAACTATACTGAAATTAAAACCATGGCTATTTAAAAGTCTATGTTAAGTGAGTGAAAAGATCAGCAATATTTATAAGCAATATATTTGTAAAATATTTATAAATTATATACCTGACATAAGACTTCTATCTTGAATACATAAAGAACTCTCAAAACTTAGTAGTAAGAAAACAAACAACCCAATTAAAAAAGGGGCTAAACATTTGAACTCCCATTTCACCGAAGAGGATGCACAGATGACAAGGAAGCATGTAAAAGGTGCACAACATACTTAGTTAATAGGGAAATGCAACCTAAGCCACAGTGAGATCCCACTACATACCTATTAGAATTACTAAGTATTGGCCAGGCTGTGTTGGAACTAGAAGCATCATACGCTGTTCATGGGAATGTCAGATGATAGAACCACTTTAGAGAAATAATTTAGCAGTTTCTTAAAAAGATAAGCATATGCATATCATATGACCTAGCCATTCCACTCCTAGGTATTTAAGAGAAAAGATAGAATCTGTCTACACAAAGATTAGTACCTGACTGTTCATAGCAGCTTTATGTGTAATAGTCAAAAGCTGAAACAGCCCAAAGTGTCCATCACTCAGGGAACATGGTATATCCATAAAATAGAGCAGAATACTACTTCCAGCAATAGAAAGGAATAAACTTGTGATACCCATTACAACATGAGTGAATATCAAAATGGTTATGCTAAGCAAAATATGCCAGACAGAAAAGGGTATATAGTATGATTCCATTTATATAAAGTCCTGGGAATTGCAAATTAGTATACAGTGACAGAATGATCGTTAGTTGCCTGGGGATGATAGTCCGCAGTCTAGAGAGGTGAGAGTAATAGATTACAAAGGAGCATGAGGAGACTTTTGGGGGTGATGGATTATTTGATGTGTGAAGGTTTCAAAGGTATAAACATAAGTCAAACTTGTCAAGTTGGATACTTTAAATATATGCAATTTACTATCAGCCATATCTTTACTAAGATTGTTAGGAAAATTTAATGGTTAACTCACTGTTGATTTAGAAATATTTCCAGAAATCTGGACAACTGAGCATTTTAGATAATGTCCTCAATGGTCACAGAATAGACTGTTTGTAACATCTTTAAAAGACCTAACTATTTGGTTCACTTTGCATAATGAACATTTGACTACACTCTACTATCTAGCCCTGTATTTCCTTCTCATTCACTTAGATATAACTTTGCATGATTTTATCAGAGCACTCTGTGTGTGTGTGTGTGTGTATTCATTCCAGTACTAGGCATTATCAAGTTTAAAAATATCAACAGAATTAAGATGGCAGGGTTTTTTTATATTAACATATAATGTTATTATTTGTTTCAGGGGTACAGGTCTGTGATTCATCAGTCTTACACAATTCACAGCACTCACCATAGCACATACCCTCCCCATTGCCCGTCACCCAGCCACCCTATCCCTCCCACCCCCCTCCACTCCAGCAACCCTGTTTGTTTCCTGAGATTAAGAGTCTCTTATGGTTTGTCTCCCTCTCTGGTTTCGTCTTGTTTCATTTTTCCCTCCCTTCGCCTATGATCCTCTGTCTTGTTTCTCAAATTCCTCGTATCAGTGAGATCATATGATACTTGTCTTTCTCTGATTGACTTATTTCACTTAGCATAATACCCTCTAGTTCCATCCACGTCATTGCAAATGGCAAGATTTCATTTTTTTTTTGATTGGCTGCATTATATTCCATTGTGTGTGTGTGTGTGTGTATATGTATATATATATATATATATATATATATACACGCATACATACCACATCTTCTTTATCCATTCATCTGTTGATGGACATCTAGGCTCTTTCCATAGTTTGGCTATTGTGGACATTGTTGCTATAAACACTGGGGTGCATGTGCCCCTTCGGATCATTACATTTTTATCTTTGGGGTAAATACCCAGTAGTGCAATTGCTGGATTGTATGGTAGCTCTATTTTCAACTTTTTGAGGAACCTCCATACTGTTTTCCAGAGTGGCTGCACCAGTTTACATTCCCACCAACAGTGTAGGAGGGTTCCCCTTTCTCCGCATCCTTGCCATCATCTGTCGTTTTCTGACTTGTTAATTTTAGCCATTCTGACTGGTGTGAGGTGGTATCACATTGAGGTTTTGATTTGTATTTCCCTGATGCCGAGAGATGTTGAGCACTCTTTCATGTGTCTGTTGGCCATTTGAGTGTCTTCTTTGCAGAAATGTCTGTTCATGTCTTCTGCCCATTTCTTGATCAAATTATTTATTCTTTGGGTGTTCAGTTTGAAAAGTTCTTTATAGATTTTGGATACTAGCCCTTTATCTGCTATGTCGTTTGCCAATACATTCTCCCATTCTGTCGGTTGTCTTTTGGTTTTGTTGACTGTTTCCTTTGCTGTGCAAAAGCTTTTTATCCCGATGAAGTCCCCATAGTTCATTTTTGCCCTTGCTTCCCTTGCCTTTGGTGATGTTTCTAGGAAGAAGTTGCTGCGGCTGAGGTTGAAGAGGTTGCTGCCTGTGTTTTCCTCAAGGATTTTGTTGGATTCCTGTCTCACATTTAGGTCTTTCATCCTTTTGAGTCTATTTTTGTGTGTGCTGTAAGGAAATGGTACAGTTTCATTCTTCTGCATGTGGCTGTCCAATTTTCCCAACACCATTTGTTGAAGAGAAGATGGTAGTTTTGAAGATTATGCAAATATAGAGGCAAATTTTGAAACACAAACTTGAAATGCTCAAAAGTGCTTATTTATCCCTGGGGCTTTCAGTTTTCATTATTTATGTAAAAATATATAGTGAATAAAAGATGGACAGCTTCTGACTCTAGAATGAGGAGTTAGGTGTCGGAGTGAGAGCTAGAAAAACGTGTTCCTCAATCTAGAACTAAAGAGACCAGTGTAGTTGAGGCTGAGTTCCCATCTTTGCTTAGAGAAAGCTTTAGTGAGGCTAGTTGATGAGATCTTAGCTTAGAGGCCTACTGAAAGAGTAATGATTCTGCTACAAATGCTCCATCCCCTTAGTCCTTTCCTCTGCATGCCTGTACTCAGCTATCCATGGCACAAAGACCTCAACTGGAATCACCCAGACATAGAGTACATATGGAACTAAAGAAAAAGTCCTCATATCCATACCCCTATTATCCCACAGAGTCCACCCTGGATTAATTGAATCTTTTCTGAGATTACAATATGAATGTTTTAGAAGTGTTGTTCATCTTTAAAGCATCCATCTCCTGGAAGCTTACATCTGTTCAGTTTCTTTTCACCTGAATTTTCCCTGACTGGAAGCTAATCCTCTTCTATCTCTCATTGAATTAGTCTAATCACTAAAAGAAAAGGTAGGTTTTTTGTGCCCCAATCTGAGACATTAACAGCTTTTTGACATGTGTGTTTTGGGGGGAAGGTGTTTCATGAATGGTACCAAAACCAAAAATGTCTCTACTTTTCTGAATTCATCATTAGGAAAAACCATTGGATAGACTTTGACTAAGGATGTTTGCTACTGCTTTCCACGAGCTGCCATTTCCTCTATGTACTTTGGATACAATGTATGGCTTATGGGGTTATTCTCTTTTTCTTTTTTAACCCAAATGTATTTGTATATTATCATAGGTTCCTGTCTTAACTCATAAAGGTAACCAGATTTTACACACACACACACACACACACACACAAAAGTGAATTTGATGAAAGCAAACTAAGGAGCTCTATTCTCTTCTCGGTGGGCTTGGCAGCATTAACATTAATGGAGCTACGAGTGCATCAAGAAGCAAGTTCATCCCTAAGATGTAAGAGCTCCAGCCATTTGAAATTAGCCTTTGTGGGTCTCCTGAGTTCTACAGCACCAGGGGCTAATTCTTATTCTTTTTCATCTTTCCCCTTTCTTCACTGGGCACTGATGCCTCATTACACACTGTTCCTCTCATTCTGCAATGCCGAGCCTCTGACTCTGTCTGGCCCAATCAAGGAGCGTGTAAGCCTTGTCCCACAGATGTCCTCATGTTGGGTGGGGAAACATGCATAGGAGCTGGTGTTTCGATTTGTTCATTTGTTTATTTAAGTCTTTATTAACCAAATGTAGGGTTACCCAATGAAAAAATTTATAAAGACTTCAGTTCAACAGAAGAGTTTTTGTCTAATCCTTTAAATCACTTTCTGACTACCAAGTTAGTGACAGTTATTTGCTTTCATTTTCTGTTTTAGTGACAGGTCATAATAGTTTCTCCCAAACCAATGTCTGAAATAAGTCTGGGAACCTAGGAAGAGGAAGAAATGAATTCAAAGACTTTTCACGTTCAATAATATATATTTATTAATGAAAAGAAAAATAGTATCTTAAACTCCTTCTATCTGCAGCCCCAGATTTATCTTCCCAGAATAGCATATGTCTATTTAGAAAGGTAGCCATTTTTTCTGTGTTTAGAGGCACTAGATAATTCCATTTGCCGTGCCCAGAAGATGATTTTTCATGATATTGCTCTTCATCAACTCAGCATTGTTCCCAAGTTCCACTGGCAAACTACCTCTCACAAGTTCACGAGATAGATTTTTTTCCTTTCCTTTTTTTTGTAATTTTGTGAAAAGAGGGGATTATTTCTTGCCAAAGCCCTCAATTAGAGATGCTTTTGGATGACAGAGGAAAAAAAAAAAAAGCTGTCTTTATGATTTTGTCCTTCAGTAATTTATAACTCTCTTACCAATATTTGAAAAAGAAGTTTTAAAATGAAACTGTTGATTATTCATGTTGATTGCCATGAAATAAGGGTCACAAGAGCAATGTGGCTGGAAAGAAATTTCATTTCCTATTTCCACAACTTTCCAACACCTTACCAAAAAATGAAACTTATCTTTTAGGCGTGTTTCTATCTTAATTCTGGTATCGAACCTAACTTCCTTTGATTGCTAGGGTGGGGGACTGTGAAGCTGGATAACATTTTCTCTAAATAACAGGTCATTAATTAACAAGGAGTTTGGAAGGGTAGTTGGTGTAAGGCTGAATTTTGGTGAACAGTGTAGATCAGGGTTTTTTCTAAAGATTTTACCGAAAGTTTCAGGGCAACAGAATACAGGAGCAACTTGCATTTTTCTTCCAGCACATGGTCACTCTTATTTTCATCCTGTGTGCTTTCAGAACCAAGAGTGAGATGTATGTAAAATGCCTTTTACAGGGAGGAATCATGCATGGCTTCTGATGCTCAGTTCATGAGTATTGTTGCCTGCCTTCCAACATCACACCCTGGACTAAGTCGTATAAGCATTTGATTAGACAGTATCCTAATAGTCAAAAGAAGACAATAGACTTCCCTAAGAACACAGAGCTTTGGCTGTCTTGTAACACCAGGTTTGTGGTAAAAGATTCAACCTTTATGAAACAGCAGATGTGAAAATGTTTTGCAAGTTCCCAATGGCAGGATGGAGCAGTACTAGTACCAAGGAACATGGTTGTTCCTTGATTCTGGGGACACCATGAGCCAAACAGACCATTCTGTGGTTGTGGGTTTTGCTTTTGTTTTTCATTTGTTGTCATTAAGCATGCATATGACAACTCTTGAAGGTTGCATGTATCACAAAGAAAGAAACTAGAGGAAGAAGGGCGAGATGAGATACCTACAGTGGAGTAGTCTTACACTGAGGGAGGAAAGTAAGGAATGAGAAGGGCAGTCTCACCTCCAGAAGGTATAAATCCTCAGGACTGAACTCTAACTCTTCCTGCCTTGAGGAGGGACAAGTTCTTTACTCCCAACATGATTCATTTTCCTCGAATACATATTTTCCAGTCACTCAAGTAAGCCAGAAGTAGTTGTCTGTGGAAATAAATCTCCGTTCCAGATGAATAAGGCTAATTTTTTTTCTTGTAAAAATTGCATCATCATTAATACTTTAGTGTTCGGGTAGAATTGGCCACATTGTATTGCTTTTTTTTTTAAATGATAAACGAGATGATTATTTTACTTCTTGTGAAAATTTATTTAAATTAGTTCATTTAGTTTAATGTAATCTATAAAAAAAAAAGCTTTAAGAGAGGAAATCAATTAAAAATAAATGAAATCATCTCTTTAAAAAATTAATTTTGAATTATTGAGTGAAATTAATTTAATTATTCTGACTGAAATGTGAAACTGGGCAAGCTGGCCCTGCAGTCTCTGGGGGAAGTGGCTGGATGCCTCTCGTTTAGAGCTCTCAAATCTGCCCTGGGTGCCACGTGAGGCCTTAGGGTACCTGCATCCCGACCTGGGCACCAGGGCGCCAGGACGCTGCTCCCCTCTTCTGATGCAGCTGCTAGTTCTGTAAATCCAGGAAGCTGGCAGGGAGAGACAGTGGCGATTGGTCTGAAAACCCCTGCAAGGGAGAATGAAAAGAGGAAAAAAAAAATCACTTCTTGTTGAATCTGGAGAACAGTGATGCCCCACTGTTCAGCTGATCTCTCTCTCTCCACTCACATTTGTGTTCAAAGTGGCACAACACATCCAGCTGGGCCTCTTTTTTATCACCGCCCACATCCTGCCTTCCCCACTCCCTGAAACCTGTTGTCTTTTCTACCCTCCACTGGCACAGACACCGTGTTCACCTCTCCAATTACATCCACGTCCAAGCAGATGTTCCGTGGCAAAGTTACAAAGCACTTACGTCACTTTTTTTAATTAATCACATTCTCCCGGAGAGGAATTTTAGTTCATCTGGCTTTAAAAGATACTCTTTTTGAATACAAGAATATTGTTGTTTTTAAAACCTTCATATGCCATTTGTGGATTTGGAGTATGGGGTGTGGGGGGCTTTTGAAGTGCGGTATCTTATTGAAAGACAACTTTTACATTTCAGGTAAAAGGAGTTTAAAGTTGGAACATGTATTTGCCAAGATTAGATAAAATTCTCCCCCCCCCCAAAAAAAAATAGATGATTTGGACACTTCTATTTCTATTTATTCCATAAAAACATGTTTATCAGTCAAGTTGAAACAGAATAACTCCATAAAGACCAAGCTGTAGGGATGAATTTATAGCCCAGATAAACTTAAGAAGGTTCATAGAATGAAATGAACGTTTGGAGCATTATAACAAACCAAGTTAGGTCTACAACAATGTTTATTTTGCAATCATTTCAAAATAAAAACTAATATGGGGAGAAGACTCTAAGTTTTATTCATATATTCTGTCCTGCCATGAGAAATAGGAGGCTTCTTTCTCTTGCAATTTTTAATTTTTAAGGTAGAATCACTGGAAATTGAAGTGTTAGGATTTCTTAACTTTTCTCCTCCTCTCTTTTTCCTTTTAATTACTTAGAAAAGAAACAAGGGGTATGAAAATCCCAAAAAGCCTACAAAAATAAGTTTGTTAGAGCTTGCTGTTTTTGTTTTATATGTTATAATTCTTGGTAAAAATCAGCAGTATAAGGTAATTGAAAAATTAAAGTCAACATGTATTTTAATGAGTGACTACTATGTTTCAGTTGGGATTAAAATACGGATAAAATAAAAGGCAAAGAGATTGAATAGCTAGCCCAAACTCATACAGCTTGTAGGTGGGAAAACCAGGGCCCTATCAGACAGGCTGACTCTAGGGCACTTGCTCCTGGCCCTACACACCCTTCCTTTCAGAGAAGTCACCCTGAGACCATTTAGAAACTCTGGAACTGGGTCTGAGATAAACAGAGAGCCTTTGAGGACTTGTGAGCAAAGGTGTTCTGAGATCAGAAAGGGTGACCTTCTCCCCTCTCCTTTTACTAAGAAGATTGAGATCCTGAGAAATGAGTTCAGTTTCTCTCCTTGTCTCCAGATTGACCTTTCCAACCTCATTTCCATGATTCCTGTAATTCTCATTACTCTCTCTGTCTTTCTCCTACTGGACAGTTTGCTGCCTTGTAACCCCACCTGAAACCTACCCACTTTCTTTATTGATGCTGTGTTTTGCTCGTGTTTCAGCATTGTCTCTCTGTGCTCCGCCTCCCCCGACCCCCATTCCAGTGTTTCAGCCCCATCATGTCTGTGTGGTCTCGGGAATGTGCCATGCCTCCATGGCTTTGACCGGCCAGGTATTTCTGCCTGAACCATCCCTCTCTCTTATCCATCAGGTCATTACTACTTATCCTTTGTACCTTCTTCCATGAAGCCTTTCCTAACCCCCAGAGCCAGAATTCACGGTTTTCCTCTTTGTCAGAAGTCTATCCATCCTTCAAGTTCCAGTTATATCTATTTACTTTATGATGCCTTCTTTGACCTTAAAGTTTGCAAGTCTCTTCAGAACCTCAGTGCTGCTGTTATGTGTGTATTTTTATGATGGCACTTTTCTTCTTCGTTACATGGGAATTACATGTGTGTTTGTCTTACCACCTCTACCTATTGAATTAGAAATTCCTTAAGGCCAGAAACCCTCACTTTTTTTCTCATATTAGTTGTCACCTAGTAGGCTCAATCTCATGATTTGTGATGCTTTCAGAGTGTCCATCACAAAACTAAAGTGTGCTAAGCTCTTTAAAAAAGGGAAAGAAGCCTGAAGCACCTAAGCTTATAAAGTAGAGACTTAGCCACTGTGCTTATTCCCAATGTAAAAAAAAGTATTTTACAGTCATTTCATGCATGTCATTGGGCACTTCTTCAGCCAACAGAAACTACTCAGCATCTGGTGGAAGGGCTGTTGGTACGCATCTCAGAGAAAAGGCTCTACTGGGTTATAGTTCCTGACACCTTGCAGGGACCCGAAAAAAATTGTAGAAGTAATTAATTGCTGAATACTCAAGGCTGCCCAGAGCTTTCAACAGAGAATGATGTTCAGGTAGCATATTGGTGGGTAAGAATTAACATCCGCAGTTCTGCCCCAGATATCCCGTCAACACACTGAGTGGCAACGTGGAGAGAAGAAAGAATGGAAGCCTGAAGGAGTGAGAGTTCAGGCCACTACCAGCCTTGTAGCCACGCTGGGATGTGAAGTAGGAATACTGCCTGGTTCAGAAACGGGATGCTTAGCCACCCGGGGTCAGCAGTCAAAACACTGTTACCTATTTCAAGGTCAGAACAAAATAGAAATAAAGAATTCAGGCCATTAGCTAGTTATTCAGCCTAGGACCTCAAATTTCAGTGTAAAGAACAGAGACTTCTAGAAATAAAGGTTATTTAAAATAACTGTACCATTTTCAAACTTAGTCATTCAAAACCTATTTTGAGTATCTGTTTCGTTAAAAATTGTAGATTTACAGAGGTAATATTTCTTCATCCAAATTCCTGAAGAATTTACCATTCAGTATGTACCAAAAATTATTACTGTGCAAAGCAGAAAGTGAGAAGGAACATGAGCACTGAAGGAAAAAGCGAACCATGGAAGGTGAGAGGAGATGGAGGACAATGAAGAATTCATAGAAGAGGGTGCACCATGACTGGACCTTTAAGGATGGGTAGGAGTTCAATAACTAGAGCTGATCGAGAGCCATTCTAGGCAAAGGGAACATTAGATGACATGGGTACCAAGATGAGAAAGGGCAACACAGAGGACAATCAATGACTGACTGTGACCCAAGAGTTATGGTTGCATAGGCAGTAAATGTTGGGACCTGATTTAAGAGCACTATCAATTATAGGCTAAGGAATTGATACTTCACCTGACTGCCACCAGGAAACCATGACAGTTTAAGGCGGGGAATGGCATAAACTAAATAACACTAACAGAAATGCTATTTGGCTGTGGTGCAGAGGACAGACTGTAGGAACGAGACATAAGGAAGATTAAGGAACTCTTGCAGTTGTAATTATAGACATGACAGGTCAGAACTGGAGCAGGGACCGTGGGCTTGGAAAGGGACTAAGAAGAAGTCATTGAGGACTTGGTTACTGAGCTGATATTGAGTGAGAACATGGGAAGAGAGCGACAACTTGCAGGTCACTTCAACATGTAAATCCTGGTGACTCAGACATGAAAAGTGGGGGTACCGGGAACAGAAATATGGACCAACTGAGATTATTTACATTTGAGTTCTGATTTAATTGATCAATTTCTTACCTTTCCATTTCGTGGGCTCTTTTGCTCTAGTTTTGAGTAATGTCAAAAAGTGGCACAAATCAACTTCCTTATTAGGTGGGGACCGAGTGCTGTATTTAGCTCTCAAAGTGAGAACTAAGAATCCAGTATCCCCATGACCATACATTTCTTTCCATACAGTCAGTGTCTGCTCTACATACCAACTTAGCTTGATTTACTAAACCGTGGAAAAACACGAGAGGCAGAAATGTTACCTTTTTTTATGGTGGTTTGATTTATTGCACTTTTAAAGGGAACTTTGCTCTCAGGAGCCCCAGTTCCCAAGGAGCCCCATAGAAGGTCCATTCTCGCTTCACAAGGCAGCCACAGTCCAAACACAGTTGGTATCAATTTTTCCACTGCTCTTCTTGCCAGCATTTCCCATCCCTCAACTCAGCCTCCTGGGATGAAGAGATTAGCTATTTTCTGTGGCTTATTTACTCGTTGACCCTTCTCTTGAGTCTGCCAACTCTGGGGCCAGTTGTGGTCTTGACTTCATAAGCTGGACAACTGGTATGTTGGGAGTTGAGCTAGCATCCGTGCATGTGGTAGAGGCCACCAGGCCCTCACAGGATAACATGTCTTGTATGAACTTAAGGAATCGAGTTATACTGCCTGCTCATTCTAAAAGATGTTCTTGATATTTTCTTTACTGGTGAATGCACCTGTGTTTATCTTTGGCCACTGGCTGATGTCCGGAGCATGGTCACACCCTGTACTGTGACACACAAAGGCCAAGGATGGGGGATGAGGGAAGAAGGTGAGATCACACATCCAGAGCCATTCTGAGGGTGGTGCTTGTCAGACTCTGAAATCATACTGTCTCGGTTCTTCTGGCCTCACCAAAAGCAAGAGGTTGAGTAGCTGCTGAGTTAGAATGGCACATTTTGTAATTCTTGCCTGGGTGAGGATGAGGGTCCCGTGCTTTGTTGTTGGAATCTTGCTCTCAGCAGAGAGAAGGTTAGGTTAGAGCAACTCCTTAAAACTGGAATTATTTTTGTTCAGAAATGTGATATGATTTGCTGGTGGTGACAACTGACTTGACAGTGACCAGTGATTTAGGTCTACCTCTAATAAGCGAATTAATCTGAGCTAAAACATAGTGATCTGTCATGTTTCGAGATACCTCAACATCTGGCTGACTTGTCCTCTGTCAGCCTGGTTTGTCCTGTGCAAATCTTCTGTCAAGTGAGGAAAAGAACTGTGGGAAGAAAATTACATGGCAGTTTTAGAGTTAGTGATGAATTTTTCTCCCACCATACCAGCTGTGCCAGCAACACTATTTTTCATGGCATTAATCAAATATCTTGCCTGCAGCACCTTCACTTTCCCAAAGGCTAAAAGATGAATCTGTCAAAAAATTTCACTGGGATTTGCCAACAGCTTTTCTAAGCTCAAATACTAGTCTAGGCACCTTAGAAGTTTGAGTAAGGCTTTTAGGGATAGCCTTGGGGAGTTAAAAGCTGTATAGGGTAATTTTCCTTTACACTAAACAAAAAATCGAACCTCCATTGAAGCCAGCATGATCAAATTCTCAAGCCTGGAAAAGGGCCAAACACTCAAGCTTTATTAATGTATTCCATTTACTGACTCATAGCAAAGTGCTTATTGTTAGTTGGAATTTTGAAATTAGCAAGGTACAAGAGCAATCGAAGGCCATGGAATGAACTCACTGCTTGCTCCTCAGGAGAGAAAGATTCCAAATGAGAGGAGATTCAGAAAAAAAGGCCACACACCCACACTCCCATGGAGATGCTGTCCATAGCTTAAAGTACTGGCTGAGATTAAGATCTGAATGGTTTTCACCACCTGCAATTTTGTTATATCTCTCTTGCTTCCAAAAGAAACATGGCACATTTGCTTTGCCCTTCAGAAGCAATGTGCTCTCCTGTTCATTTTCAGAATTAATAGATATTTCAGAATGACCACAAATGACTCTGAGATTTGCTCTAAATGAACAGGTGGAAATTCATGTACACAAACCTAAACCATATGAAAGCATTGCGATAAAGGGTTGTCAAATTAGACATCCTGGTAAGAGTGATTTTTTATAATAGCATCTCTTCCCTGCTGACTATTGCTTAAAAGGCAAAGACCATTCTTGCCTCTCTAAATGACACAGAAAGGTCTCTAAGATTCTTTGCCATTTAACTTCCCTAGCAACACCCTCCAGACTACTGAGCAGTTAAAGAAGAAATAGGTGACATCTCTATCTTCCCACTAGTAACTGTGTAATGTTACTAAGTGGTAAGTGTTGACCACAGTAACTCTGGATTCTAGCCCAGTCTATGAGACACAGTAGGTACTCAAAAATGTTCGTGGACCAGATGGAGTCTTTGGGCCCACTAAAAATAAAATAATAAAATAAAATAAAACAAAGCCTAATGTAAGCAATGCATTTTCTCTCTAAGCCATCTCGAACAGAGAGGTGCCAAATCTTGATTTATACGTGTTTCAGGATATCTGTACATGCTTCAGCCTGATCCTAGAATCCCTTCCCGGATATTTGATAGTTATGAAATAGATGCCTTCTATCAACATTGGTTATGGTTATTGCCCATGGTTCATAGAAACGGGTAAGCAGCAGGGCCCAGAAGTACAAGGTTACTTTTCTAGGGAATGAAATTTGGATTAGCAATCAAACAAATCAGACCTTCCATAATTGAAGAAGGAAGGTTCCTGAAAAAGTGGGATGAGAGTCATGCCTTGAAGGTGTAGAAAGAGGACTAGTGAGGAGACTGTCCTCTGTAGGTGTGGCACAGGGGAACTGTTCCTCTAGTCCATTGGATTTCTTGCTCTTTGAAAAACAAGTGTATCTGGAACCTATAAGACTAAGCTCATTTTTGGCTTTTACTGTGGAAACTGTAAATGTTCATAATAAACTTTAATTTATAGATGCCATTCCTTGGAATCAGGCTTCAGTCTTACTTTCAGAATGAGGCTCCGTTAGCTTCTTTGAATCGGGAAAACCAGCTCCATATATCATGTGGAATTTCTAATATTTATGTGACTTTTTATTTGCCACCTATACAGGAATATATGAGTTATAATTTATAGTTAAAATTTACTGTGACGTCCAAGGCCTTTTACATTATGCCCATACCTATAAGTTTTGATCATATTTGCAAAAACTCATTAATGGAAGCATTTCTCTGTTCCTGAAGTAGATGAGAAGAATAGGTTAGCCTGTTATTGCTTGTCTCTGAATGTGCTCTTAACCTATATGAAATGAGACAAGACTGAGATGATTAAAAAAAAAAAAAAAACCCAAAGGGTACCTTGATTAGGTGCACTTTAGCAATATAAAGCAGTTTTCTTTTAATAATGGAAAGTGAAGAAAGTTTCATTAGTTTAGACAAGGATGTATATGAAGGTAAATTTGGAGCCTGCCCTGTGTGTGTGTGTGTGTGCGCGCGTGCGCCCGCATGGGTATGCACACACGCACGTTCCCATGCCGTCTTTTAGAAAGCTCACACACCAGCAGGGATATTACATAGCTTGCAACAATGAAATAGAACTGAAGGGGATATTATTGCAAATCCACTCTTATATACCCAAAAAAGGTATATTATTTGGAAGGACTTTGATACCGGTGTATTTTACAGTTTGACAACTTGGAACTTTGTAAACTGGCAATTGGGTATAGACGAAGGTATCCATTTATCTCATATATGTCTTGTTGAGGCAAAGCTGTCAGAAGAAATCTTATCACATGGTGCCCCATTTGTTTTCTGTGGTGATTTATGATGGTTTTGAAAAGGTCTTGTGATCCCATAGGCTGCCACGATTCTCTGACTTTTCTCTGTCAATGGATCAGATTTTTGACATTTTCTGAGAACATTCAGAAAAGATTTGATAAATCAGCTTGTGGTGTTTATTTTAATTGATCTGAGGCCCATTCCTTCAAGAATTCATCAACTACAGTGACAGGGTCTGGATGTGCTGCCGTGGAATGAAAGAATCAGGCCGGCCATGCTCCTGTGGTGATGATATAGATATTTTGTTGAAAGTTTATGCGCACCGACGAGAAGATGTCATAACTAATTTAGTATGTTGTAAATCTTTTGACACAGATTCTAATTCATAAATCTCATCCATCACATGTGATTCATGAAACGATAGACAACCTTTGATGAGAAGGTACTTTTGTCTGTGTTCCAAGTTCCTTGCATTTTTCCTTATTCAAAAATAAATCATTCCAGAACAACAAAATTCTATTATGAAAATGGAACTGTAGAGGTCCTTCATTCTTTTACTTCTGTTCTCACACCCGTAAAAAGGAAAACTCCCTCTGAAAAGATGTGTTTCTGGAAGAGCAAGAAAATAGAAATATATGTGCTATGTATATGTAAGCATGTGTACATTGTGTGAAGACAAAAAGAATTGATTTCAAAACAAATGGCAAAGATGAATGTAAGCTATTTTTCTAGAATAAACTAGATAAGACAGAATAGGTGGATAAAACTTAGAGCCATCCTCCAATTAACTTGTATTTCAAAAGGAGTTTTTACAAACCAACATTATTACAGGCATTAAGTTGGTTAGTGATAATGCCCCAAATACTTAATTTGTTCTTGGTCTACTTGGGGTACAAATCTGTCCCTACAAGTTGGCCTTATTGATTGATTCTTTTTCAGCTTGACTGACAATAAACAGGCAGTCATTCTTCTCAGAGTGCCAACTATCTTATGAAGGAGGGCTCAGAAAATGGTTGGTACGTGAAATCTTAGTTAACAGATTGAATTTTCCTAGTTTCCTGAGCAACCTAAAGCCAATATGAAGTGATATATCATCCAAGTAGCCTCTAGAAAGTTAATAAATCTGGTCAGATATGAGAATGCTTTACCATTATCAAAAAACATATATGTAATTTTATTACAAATTAGTAATTTAGATGATTATGGCATTTAGAACTATACTATTGATTACGGCCTATGTAAAAGTTGTTTAAGACAAGATACTGCTTTCAAGAACTTTCCAACTATGTGAAACAGTAGGGTTGAAATAAGGAACACATCAGGTGGTAATGATAATGGAGAGGTGGATATTGAAGTATAATAAAGAAAAAGAGAAGTAGTATTTATGGACATCTTAAGAGATGCCTTCATAGGGGTAAGGTATCGTGGAGGAGATAGAACTTAAGTTTGGACTTGAAAAAGGAATTAGATGTAATTTTATAGCATCCCAATACTGCTGTCCAAAAATGCTCTTTTTCCCAGCTAAAAGATAGAGACATCAGAGTGTTTGTGTAAATCACATTAGTGGAGTCTGAAGTCTAGAATTTCTATTTGTCTCTAGTTGATAACAGTCCCACATACCTTGAATCGCTGAGTGTAAATTTTAAAAATGGATTATTCATAGTAATAAGAGACAGAGTATAAATCCATTTATATCTTATAATAGAGGAATCTAATTTTATTTAATTCATACCCCATTGTCAAAAAATTTCTTATATAAATAGCTCATAAGTTCCAAAATTGGCTAATACGATTTTCCTAATTATCTTTCCCTTCTGATGGATATGGAGGCAAGCAATATCTACCTAAAAGTGAGCAGAGAGCAGTCAAAGAATAAGAACTAAAGGACCTGGATAACTCACAAATTAGAGAAATATCCCTTTCCTTATCAAAACCTAAACAAGAAAACTCCAAGGGATTAAAAAAATGAAGGAAGGAAAAGACAAGTAAACGCATTCAACTTTCCTCCAACACAAACATCCTTTCCTCTTCAAGTTCTCAAGTTTTAGAAATGAGGAAACTCCAAGAGGCGAAAGGTCACTCAGGAAGAAGACACAGTGCAAAATGCCATATCCGTAATAGAAGGTAATTTGAAATAAACACCTGCTCAGAGCCCATAATGAGGAAGAAAAGAAACAAAGAGCCAGAAAGGTCCAGTGTCAGAATTTAAAATAGGTAAATTTTAATGATTCTGAAAGGCCCAATGACCAGTAACCACTAGCCTGAGCCAGAAATGATGTGAAGTGGTAACCTGTATGCTTTACCCCATCTCTCACCCCAAGTGTTTTGCTCCTGACCTTCAAGACCACTGTTAGTCTCAGAACTCTACTGATGACCAGTGGGTTCCAACAGAGAAGATACAATCATTAGTTAGATACAACAGGTTAAATAAAATCTACGGGTCCACTACTATTAGAATGCATCAATAAAGCAGAACCGGAAGAAAGAAGCTTCCTCTACGAGGGCTAACATGAAAGATGAACTCTCAGAAAAAAAAAAAAAAAAAAAAAACCATTTTCCTGAAGTGCTAGAAATATTCACTGTAATCTTTAATCTAAAGCCCTCTGCTATGCCAGAATGATGAAGTTACTAGTACCTTAATAATTTAGGTAACCATATATGATTTTGTTCTTTACTTGACTGCCTGCCAATTTAATCAATTGATAATGAACCTGATGTTCCACTTGTAAGAAAATTAAAAAGAAAGGATCAAACATTCCAATTCTACAGAACAGATTTGACAGATCTTTCAACATTGATCCTCCCTCAAAGACACAAATAATATGAATGCGGTTGTAGCATTAATCAAAATTTCAGATCCCATTGAGTTTGCCCAAGTGTTGGCCCTAGTTATTTACATCCAGATTGTAGCTCAGGAAATGTATTGAGACGCAAATGTGTTGCATGTGGTTTATCTTTTCACCCATTATACAAACTTTGTCAAATTGTAAAAGGCTTTGATATCTCAAGCTGTTCCATTTTCAGAGTTGTGAGCAAAAATGAAAAGAAAGGAAGTTGCTGTAAGGAAGAACTCTACAGAGGTTTTTTGTTTTGTTTTGTTTTGTTTTGTTTTCATCAGCCAAAACCTTATTAAGGAATTCTCCTTGCCTGGCATCCAACACCGTACCAGGTACAGTTGGGTGAGATACAAAAGAAGGATCGGGGCTAGCCACTGCATTTTTGGACCTGAAGATCTAATTAGAAGAATTAAAACATCAAGACCTACATAACAATTAGAAGACAACTGTACAAAGAAGTGCACGGCCAAACTGGGCTGTGAATCCAGAGAAGGAAGCTAAAATAGTCAAGGAAGACTTTATGGGGAGAGTCTGACCCATCCAACCATACACTAAGTAAGAGCAAACATACTGAGCCCAATTTTTTGCTGAAGATACTGGTCATAAATAAAAGTGGAGAAATTCAGGTCAGCCCACAAAGTAGAATGGATGATGGACGATAGTTTCTCAGTAAACCTTTACGAGTTTGTTCCATCATTATTCCCACTCCCTGAAAGCCCCGTGATGTTCCCCCTGCAGGTGAAGTTAATGGCAACTCAGGCCAAAATAATCTTGGAGGTATATTTGACTTCTCTTTTTTTCCATACCCCACCTATAATGCATATGCATTTGGATATGCTTTCAAAATACATCCAAAACCTAACCACTTCTCACCCGCTCCCACTCTGTGTGCTACCACGGTGGTCCAAGCCACATGAACATCTCCGGATCTCTCCCGTCACCCCCAACCACAGATCCCTTGCCTCCCAAGCCAAAAACCACGATGGTGCTATTCACACATAAATCAGAATGTATCACCTTGCTTCAAACTCTTCAAGGACTTCCCATCCCAAAGTTGTTAAAAGGACTTTGAGGCCCCCTGGGACCTGCCACTGCCCCTTCCCCGCACACCTTTATTCCTCTGCTTTTCATCATCTTCCATTTTCCTGTCTCACTCCATTCCTGCCTCCTTCTCGGGTGCCACGTATCAGAACCCTTACGCTTGTGTTTCCTCTGCCTGGAACACTCTGCCTAGCTATCCGCCTAACTTGTTCCTTTTCCTCCTTTAAGTATTTGTTTAAATGTCACATGCTTAGGGAGACTTCCCTGACGACCGTATCTAAAATTACAGTCATCTTCTCTGCCTCCCTGGCACCCCTAAACCTCTTAACAGCCTAATGTCTTTCCCTAGTACTTATCACCTATGGCACGCTATATAATTTAGTTATTGCTTTTGTCTGGCTTTCAAATTCTGAAGGTCAGGGAATGTGTGTTTTGCTTCCTGAGCTATCTCCTCACCTAGAACAGCATGTGGCACGTATTAGATGCTCAATAAGGTTTGTAGAATAAATGAATTGCAGAGCTAGAATGAAGCCTGTCATAGCAAATGAGGACTAAGTTGTGTTGCCTTTTGGTTTAGGGCACAGGTTTCTCACCTGGAATCCAGGGATAGGACTTGGGGAACTTGTGAATACCTAAAATTGATATGAAATTTCATGTTCATCTCTTTTTTATGATTGGTGAGGTTTTTTGCTCTCATGAGATTCCCAAAGGGCCCTTGACATAGAAAATAAGGATATTTTAGAATATTCCAAAGCACTTGTGAAGAACTATATAGTTTTTTTATTCTATTAATTTAAAATAGTAATCATCTTATTTCAAACATTGAAAAATTGATAGATCAAAAGAAAAAAAAGTTCTGCAGTTGTATTTTCACAAATCCAAAAACACCATTATAGTGTGGTGAATTGTGTCATTGTCAGATTGAATGAAAGGACTGGTCAGCCCAGCAGAGCCCCATAAGATCAATTCCTCTGAATTCCCTAAGCATTTATACTTGTGGTTTATACACATTCTTGTCAATTTGCCACCTTGAAACTACTTTCTGCCTATTTCATGCATGTATGTGTGCCCAGAATGATGATTTAATTGTTTATTAAATAAATTAATATTGAATGAATATAGTCACAACTTGGATAACCACCTGTGATATTATATTAAATTAGCAGTGAAATCCATATTGTTTGATTTCCAATCCAGTACATTTTCTATTTGACTATGTAGGGTCTGTCTTAGTGCAAGATGACCTTTTATATAATTAGAAACATAAATAATGTACCAAGAACTCTTGTGTTGTAATCTTGGTCTTACTCGGGGCCTAATTGGTGACCTTGGCATCTGCTCTGCCTTGATTACTTGAATTTTAAAATGGGAATATTATAATTACCTTGGTTGTCTTGACTAATTAAAAATATAAAATATAAATCAGCCAAAGTTGTCCCAGTCATCACCAGCTTATTTTAAATTCTGAGCATAAAATGAAAGGCATAAACATGATAGGCAAGACCATTCTTCAGAGCAGCCAATGTATCAGAGCTTCTGATCCAGTAGGGAGAAGTCTTTCCTTTATTGTAACAACCGGGGAACTGCGACCTGGTCCGTTTGCGACAAGTGGGGATGAATCCCTTTGAAGAAGCTGTGGGAGAGTCAGGACTGATTCAAGATACAGGTGAATTAATGAAATTCTCTTCACTGGCTTGGTTTTGGTGAACAACCTGGAGCCAGCAGGGCAGGTAACAAAGCAGGTGTTAGGACAAGCTTTGCCTGAAGATATCTAGATCTTGCTATCTGGAATTATTCCAAAGACAAGATGAAATAAGCTGTTAGATATGTTGTCAAAGAGATTGATGGTATAAACTATTTTGAAATTTCCTGTAATTATATGGGCAGCAGAGTTGTTCACCAAAGGCAATGCTCTGAGTTGGAGGGCCAGACATTAACCCTATTGTCTCCATATAATAATAATAATAATAATGCTCTGGGCATAAAGAATGGGAAATAATAAAACAACATGGGAATTAGTGATTTTTTAACTCATTAAAAATCGGAAGGCTATGGAATAATATACACAAATAAACTTTTTTTTCCCACTTTATCTCCCACACGTGAGCTTCTACAATTGCTAGACAGTGATAGGATCTTAAATGTTGAATCACTGACATAACAGAATCTTCAAAGACAAACTAATTGGCCAAGATTATCTGGCTGGACACTAGCTGAACTAAAACTACAATCCAGGTCTTCTGACTTCTAGCTCTTTCCTCCTTGAACTTATGTGTTTATATCAGGGTCTTTCTGACAGTTCTTTTTCCCAAATCCTTCGTGTGTGCCTGAGAGAGAAAGGGAGAAAGAGAGTGAGAATGAATAAGAATCTGTAATCAGCTACATATATTAAAATTTCATATTTATCTTATTCAAAGCAATAGTTGGATAGAATTTGCTTTTGGATGGGAACCTATACAATAGTGAATTCCAGAAATAGTTGTTGCATTTCCCAAAATTTGCTTTCATTTCTCAGATGAAAAGTAAATATCTCAAATGTTGAATGTCTGAAAAGTGGTGTTTCCTGTACAAGATCTTATACAAGACTAAAAATTCTCCAGTGATGTATACCTCCCACTGTGTTTGAGGCAATTAATACTTGATGCCTTTAGCAACATTCCCTAAAGTGATTATTAAGCATAGACTATTGGGCCGTCATTAACTTATTGGGAAAGATAGAATCAAGGACTTACAGGATGAAAACTGCATTCATTTAATGTTTGTGCTACCCTTTACTGTGACTAATGATATTACTCATTCATTAACAAATATTTATTGAACACCTGCTATGTGACAGGCACCATTCTAGATGCTGAGGCTACACCAGTAAACAGAGCACAGTTTTCTGCCTCCATAGAGTTTATATTCCAGTGAAGGGAGATAGACAATAAATGGAAAATGTGATCAAACAAGGTGGTTATATGGTATTTAAGGTTGTAAGTACAAAGGAAAAAAAAAAAGAAGAGGAATTAGGAATATGAAGGGGTGGGAGCGGGGCTTCCAGTACTAAATATTAACATGTGTGTTGACAGTATTGCCCTAATTTCCTGAAGCTACACCTTCTGTAATATTAACATTTCCCCCAAGTCACAAAGCATCAGAGAATTAGAGTATTATGATGTATTTGCACATTATTGTCACACAGACATTCAATGGACCATGTGGATTATTGTTCAGAGGATAGAAAGAAATGAGTATAAAATAAAGTTTGTGACAAGTAGCAATTTTAGTAAACATGTTAGGTAAGATCCACAGAAGTCCATACAGAGATTTTCCCAGCATTGTGGGAAAAACTGATCTAAGAACAAACCTGAGAGCCTAAATAAAGATTCTTCACGTACTGCACCAATAAAAGTTGCTTTCTTCTTTATTCCATGATGATGCTGAATAAACATACATCCTGATACTCTCATCAGACATAGTTCCGCTTTTACTTTCGTGAAGTTCCAAGAACCTTGGCAATTTTGGTTCCAGCTGAAGCAGTGTTCATCAGTTCTGTATCAGAATGAACATAATTGAGGAAAACTCAAATGTACGATGTGGACAAAAAGATAATCCTCGGACTACCTTATTCATATGGCTAAATCCGTGATCTTGAGTTTGCTGCTTATACCCAAGTACAGGACTTCACATAACAGCTAGAAATGACTTTTCAGTTTGGATCAAATACTGTGTCACTTTTAGGACAAAAGCAGCCTTCCTCGTGGTAGGCAACTGATTCTTTCCATCTTCATTGTTTCTTACTCATATAGCTGTGCATAATTTCTGCCAGACATCAACAACAGAAAAGGAGGAAGAGTAAGATAAGAACTTATTAGAAAGATATTAGTTTATGTAAGATGGTGTTAATGAACACATCCTTGCCCGTGTTCCAGAACAAATTCCATCTCATTCCCTTGTTTCCTTTGGAAACAAAGCACGTCTGGTTGTGTTCCATGAGATGTTCACAGTGGTTCTGATGAATCAGCCACTTCATAGTTACCCTTATAGCAACGAGATGTCCAAACAACGAGATGGTGTGAGTGAACATTCAGGAGGACATTTCATCAAGAGTGTTTTTTTGTTTTTTTTGGTTTGTTTGTTTTTGTTTTGTTTTGTTTTGTTTTTTGCCTTTACGGTCTTGGCCCAAGGATACAAAAATGGTAAACACAATTCCTTGACCATGCTAGACATGGACGATCTTAAAGTTCAAACTTTGGAAATAGAATTTGCCTCTTTGCCATGAATCCCACATCACAGAATTTCTGTTACAAGTCATGGTATGGAACTAATGGAAAAACAGCTTGTTGCCCTTTTGCCTTAAAATTTAACCCTCATCTTTCAGTTTTCAATAAGATGTTGTATTTGTCATGAAGAGCTGGTTATAAGCATTCAAGGGGCATACAGCTCAGATTTTTAATAGGATGTTTAGGATTCCTAGATCTATCAAAATGGCCCTCTCCCATGGATATTCAGTTTGTCAGATATTCAGTATGCCAGAACACAGGTTGGAGAACTGTGAAGGAAATTTAAAGTCAATGAAGAAGGTAGCATTCGGGGGCTTCAGGGAGTACAAAGATAATTGTGGATCAATTGCGCTAGACAACTTGAAGCAACTTAAGACTGCCGTCAGTACTTTAATTGTTTCTGCTGCAGAGTTTGAAAGAGCATTTAGTTCAATGAATGATGTGTTAACACCTAGTTGCGATGCCCTGTCCATTAGTTGCATATCATCTTTGTCTTTTTATTAAGCTGGTTGGTCCACTGTTCCGCATGCTTAAGCCTAAAGATTATGTCAAGAAGTGGCTTGTAAGTGGCGGCTCGAAAGCCGGAAATTGTAGAAATGTGACGGGAGAAGCTCTCCAACTCCTCTGTCTTACTTTTATTTTATTTGAAGAGTCTGAACTGTTTCCCCTCCTTAAGCCTAGGCTCCTGGGCATTGAGAGATTCAAAAACTATACAATTTTCTCATGTAATGAAATAGGATAAAACAAGATCATGTCAGTACTCAGGTAACTTTTTCACTTTTGGAAAATCAATAATACCTCCCTCGTGAACACCCGATGCATCGTTGATGGGAAACTATGTATGTCTCTCTAAGGAATTATTAAGGGCCCCTTGGGCCTATCAGCTCTATGTCAAAAAGAAATATATATCAAAACAGGAGAAATGAGAAACAAATGAGAAGGTCATCATCAGAATTCCCCTTTCACATCACACTCTGTCTGAAAAATCTCCTACTTTGGTGCCTGCACTTGAAACACAACTTGGTTTTGGATCCCTGGGTATCCTTTCCTATAATGTGTATATGAACTTGGAAAACTCTGGACTGAAGAACTGGATGCATTTGTCTTATGATAGCAGTGGGGTCTGTACTCCTCGATAGTTTATTTTTGAACACATTCTCTCTAGTCTCTCGTATATTCCCATTTTCTCCAGAGGGAAGATTTTTCTGAGAAACTCAAGATTCGATTGTTCTTATTTCTCCTTGTCCACAGTTTAAAAGAGACAGCATCTCAGACATAATATCTTCTCTGTCAGGTCCATAGCCATTTGTTTCAGGTTTTATTTTGTTGGTTTTTTGGTTTGTTTGGTTTTTTTCAGGTTTCATACCTTTTTTGTTCCAGCAATAGACCTGAAAACCTACATCATGGGAGTCAGTAGCCTGTGGCTACTGACATTCAAATTCAAGTGATGATAGATCGCTCATGATTAAAATATCTCTCTTTTGTTTGTGCAATGAGCCAGCAAGATTCTTCGAGAACATTTAAACTCTAATGCTATCACACTTCAACATTCTTCTCCAGAATCCTCCACATTCTCAGTTTCTCAAGAGAGCATTAGCTGTCCAGATTCTCATCAGTGCCGTTGTGTTCAGCCATAACCTTGAACTATACCTGGCCTTTCTTTACTCTCTTCCAGGACATACTGCTGGAGTTACTGTTTATCTTCCCTCCCCACGTTGTGTATGTCCATGGAGAGAAGGCACCATTTAGACCATTACCGATTTTGAGTTTAAATAACCTTTCCCTTGAAAGTCTGCAGGATTTTTATCTGATTGGTATAGATCATTTGAGGCGGAGGGGCGGGTCTCTTTTGCACAACTTGGGGAGTAGCGAGCTCTCTGTCTTCTTGATGATACGTTGCTCAGACTAAAGGAAGAAAAGAGCATTTCAGTTATTGAATATTTAATTCTGGACAGCAGTTTAATCAGGACTGGGATTTGGGCAATGGCTCCAGCCCCCTCCTAACTTAGTACAGTTTCAGTTCTTAGTATTCCTTAATTATCCCACTGAGATGTTTGAGAAGCAACTAGTAGTAAATGAACTTGGCAAATCAGCTATTACCCAAGTAATGAAATACAAATACATATGTTTGACAATTCTGCAGGGAAATTCTTTAAGCCAGGATTCTCAATGGATTGTATTGGCCAAGAGAGGAGAAAACAGGTGTTGTTATCAAACCATATCTACAAACAATTTGACAGCAGTTTTAAAATAATGCACAGATTTTCTTGCCATGAATTCCAAACATGTCAATTAACCTATGGAGAATCCTGATTGTCAAATAATGAATCAATGAACGCCCCACAGGATGGGGAAGGGAGGGCTTGCTGTGACGTAGGGTTAAATATTCAAGGCTTTCTCTCCAACAGTATATCTAAGGATGCATATCAACTTCACATCTAACCTCAAACAAAGCAGAGATCAGCTCTACTGAGAAAATTGATTTTATTCAACAGTAAGGCAAGGGAAATTAGTAAATTCAATATTTGTAGAAAGAAAAGAAGCGAAGCCAGCTATTCCTGGTGGTCTGAGACTGTTCTTTGTTTTGGTAATTATGCCTTTATGTTTTAGGGCTCTTATTTACATTTTCAGAAGGGCTTGAAATAGTTCATGCACCGAGCATCCCCCTGAGCATCCAGGTTCTTCCACTGTGCAACAATAAAGTTGTCCCTGGACCAATACAAATTGAAAATGAATCCTAACTTTATAGAAAGTGCTGCTTTGCTTCTTCCCTCATTGTTTGGAGCTTCTTTAGAGCTGAATCACAAACTAATGATCTCCACTGCAGCAGAGTCCTTGGTGTGATAGTATCTTACTGTAGTGGGGCCCGCATTTACATAATGTGTAGTCTAAAATACCTTTGAGTTCAAGAAGAGAACTATGGAAAATAATTTTATCCCACTTTCTGTGCACCTGGATAGTAAGGCACAGGCAGAAATATAGCAATGGGATGAATTTACTAATGTTTGCTATTGGATGGTAAGCCATTCTAAAGCTATGAAAGCCTTCAAAACCCCACAGGTCTCCATTTTGCCATTAGCCGTACCAGTTTAAACAGCCTGCTGCAAGAAATATTGACAGGTCAAGTACAGCTGGGAAGAGCACGTGTCCCAGTGGCCTTTACACTGACAGTTTCTCCCACATTAAAGAGTTAACTAGCAGCCAACCAGCTCGAAGTGGGAGCTAATGAATGAAATGGAGATTGATATAGACTCTCTTTGGAGGTGCATCGATCTGTATCTTGTGAACTCAGCTTAGGAATTCTGCAGGCAGCATTGCCTGAGTAACCCTGGCATGGTGCCCATTAGCAAATAACTCTTTTAATGTTGGTCTTCAATTGATATATTTATTGTATTGCATATTATGGCAACCCTTCCCTCCACTGCCTTTGGACTTCATGGTTGTGGTATCAGGCTAAGGGAGAGTTCAACAGGATGCATTTGAGTTTGGATGGTGTCAAGGAAATAATTAATTGCCCCCTTCATTTGCATGTGATGTATCAAAGAGGTCTTTCTGGGGTTCTGAATCCTCTGCTACCCCAGCGCCAGCAACAGTGAATCTAATTATTTTAGACCTTGGCATAGATCTTCTCTTACAATGATTTCACAGTGAAACTAGGTTTTTAAATCCTAGAAGTCTAGTTAGTCTTGCAACTTCCATTAAAGATGACATCTGTGGGGGGCACCTGGATGGCTCAGTTGTTAAGCGTCTGCCTTCGGCTTGGGTCATGATCCCGGGGTCCTGGGATCGAGCCCCGCATCGGGCTCCCTGCTCCGTGGGGAGCCTGCTTCTCCCTCTCCCACTCCCCCTGCTTGTGTTCCCTCTCTCGCTGTGTCTCTCTCTGTCAAATGAATAAATAAATAAATAAAATCTTTAAAAAAAAAAAAAAAGATGACATCTGTGGGGGCACCCGGGTGGCTCAGTCAGTTGAGCTACCGACTCTTCATTTGGGCTTGAGTTATGATCTCAGGATCGTGGGATCAAGTCCGACCTCAGGCTCCACGCTCAGCTTGGAGTCCACTTGGGTTTCTTTCCCACTTCCTCCCCTGACCCTCTACACCCCGCCTTCTTGCGCACACATGCACGCACACTCTGTCCTCTCTGTGCACTCTCTCTCTAAAATAAATAAAATCTTAAAAAAAAAAAAAAAGGTGGTATCTGTGTAACTGTGTAGACGCAAGCAAGGGTAATGCCTGGTTCAAGAACCAGATGGTAGCCTTCTAGGTATTGACCCAAGTCCTTGTGAATTTCAGCATGTCACCCTGAGCCATGCCCGAGTGGGTCCTTTTCACTTAGCAGTGGCTCTCAAAGTTTAAGATTCATAAGAATTACCTAGGGAGTGTGTGATTCAAGATTGGGACCTGGGAATATGTATTCTGATACTCTAACAGTTTTGAGGCAGGTGGTCTTCAGACTATAATTTTTTTCAACGTAATATGTAAGATATTAGAACTAAAAGAATTAAGAGACACTCAGAGGATACTGTGTCAAAATTTGAATTGCAAAAAATTACAAAAAAAAAAAGCCTAAACATATGTATAAGAAACTGCATCATGCCTCACATTGGGCTCACCTCAGTGAACTGTTCTATCTGCGAATGACTGGTGACACATCCCCACAACTGGATCTCCTTTTGCCATCATTTCTGCAGCCTATGGTCTGGGCCTTCTGGCTTCTCCAGGATCATGGATCCAAGTCCAGTTCCTAAGGCACAAGGGTCTCTGCCTTAACCTCTACAGCCCCTCATCTCCACGTTTCTTCATTTCCTCTTAACTCTTCATGCATTCATACAGAAGGAAAGCATCTTCTTCTTTTATTAACTCCTACTGGAAAGTACTTCATTAGTAAGGGTTGAAATTACTGTTCATATACTGAACTAACAGGCTGAAAACTGCCCGAGAGAGATGACTTAGGTAAGTCAAGCATCTCCTTTTGTAGGGAAAGATTTTGGGTCCACGGAATTGGGCAGCTTGTAGCCAAGTCAGAACTGGAGCCCAGATCTCCTTCATTCTGTCTCTGCAGCTCAAACTTACTAAAGAATATTTACCTTCTTGTTTTAAATTCAAATTTATTTCAAAGGAGTCCAATGCCAGTCATCTCTGTTACTAGAAGATAGAGCACCTAGAACTGTCTGTTAGTAACATAATCGAGCTCATGCAGAGAGAAAAGTATGTAACCTACAGTCCCTTCAGTTGCCAGAAAAGTTTGAGGATATAACAATGCTCCAGATTTCAGATGCCGTTTATTTCTTCCCAGGAACCTCTTAAGTCAGGTCAAAACAGCAAAATATTGGTCCAGCCAGGGTGTCTTGCACATTAGTAGGCACTGGTGCTACTAAAATTAAATGCATGATGTTTCTAAAATGAGAATAGAGCATACCACAGACTGAGTGTTAGTGACCCCCACCCCCAAATTCAGGTGCGGAAGCCTTAATCCCAATGTGATATATTTAGAGGTGAGGCCTTTGGGAGGTATTTCGGATATGAGAGTAGTGCTCTCACGAATGGGATTAGTGCCTTTATAAGAAAAGACAGAGACAAAAAAAAAAAAAAGAAGAAGATAAAGAGGAGAGAGCTGATCTCTCTCTCCAGTAGGTAAGAATACAGCAAGAAGGCAGCCATCTGCAGGCCAGGTCTCATCAGCCACTGAATCTGCTGGCACCTCGATCCCAGAACTGTAAGAAATAAATATTTGTCATGAAAGTCACCCCCAGTGTATGGTTGGTATAGCAGCGCAAGCTAAGACAGTGCACATGATAAGGGCACTAGTTATGCATGGTAGGGGGTAACTAAACTTAAGGGGGGGATCCAGGCAAAAGGAACACATTTGCTGGGGGTACATTGGTGTGTCTGTGGAGTCCTTTGAGGGCCCAGGCATGGGCAGTGACCACGGGCACAGGGGTGGGGGGGCAGCATGTGAACCAGAGAATTTGGAAAGCAGTAATTCCTTGGAGTTTGTGACATGTGGAGGCTAAATTGGGGGAGAGGTGCCTTTCTCTAAGATAGTAAACACAGGAGGAGGAGCATATTTGGGGGTGTGGAAAGGGAAGAGCAAGGGAGATTTAATTCACTATATTTTGGACACATTAAGCTTCCGAGGCCTGGGGGATATTGTGATAGAAATGTGAAAAGGGGATATCCAAGTCTGAGGTGGTGGGTAGTAATGCCCATGGTGGTAGTAGATCATCAGTGTGGTTGGTAGCTGAAGCCATGGCCAGAGAAAAGATCGTTCAAGGCTGTAGATCTCAAAATGTGGCTCCAGACCAGCAGCGTCACCTGGAACTTGTTCTGCTAAGTGCAGATTCTTGGGCCCCACCCCAGACCCGTTGAGTCAGAATTTCTAGGGTTGGGGCCCGGCCATCCAGGTGACTCTGATGTAGACTCAAGTCTGGGTTAAGGAATGTGTAGCATGAGAAGAGTTATAGGGCTGGTGAAGAAAGGGGGAGCCCTTGCAAAATTTGTAAATCTGTGGACAGAGGGGTAGGAAAAGTAGCAGAAGGGGATGTGGTACCATTTCAAGAGAGGGGAGTATCTTGAGAAGGACGAATGGTCGGTAATGTTAAATGCTGTAGAGGCCAGGTAGGAAGAGGCCTGTGACACATCCATCGGAGCCGACAACTGACTGTTGGAGATTTGGCTAGAGCATTTTCCGAGTGGGCCACACTGAGGCAGTTTACAGAGGGTTGTTATGGAGTGGGGTGTGAGGAAGTGGAGGTAAGGAGCTCACTTTTTCAACAAGCTGAGCTGGGAAGGAGAAAGGGGGAATGAAGGAGAGAAAGACCGGGGCATTTTAGACTGGAGGAGAGGTATCTCTTCAAGATGTAAAAGACCCACGAGAAAGCCAGGGAAGGGCAGAGGCGGGAGACACAGAGGCTATGGAGCCGTCTCGGCTGGGACCTTGCAGGGACCTCCTCAACGGTTTCTCCTGCCCCAAGGTCTCGTGGCCCCAATTTAGAAGTTTAATCAAATCTTTCCTCACATTGTTCGGTAGCACCAGCATCACCTAATACCAGACACAGCCCAAATTTAATATCTTATATGAGCCATTAAACTGTCACTGTATCCTCCTGAAGTCTTCCTGTCCTTGACTTGTCTGGCCTCTGGGCCTGTCTGTCGCTCTGACCACTTGTATCTCCTGCCTGCCTCTTGCACTCAGCTTGGAGAATCTCTCTTAATGATCCTGAAAGACCCATCTTCTCTGTGAGACTTCCCCTTCTACCGTAATTCTCCTGCACCTACATCCCTCCATGGCGTGTCCCACACCGCACGGTGACTCTGTTTCCATGTATCTGTCTTGTGGTCTGGGAACGCAACGGGACCCCACTTATTTTTGATCCCACCGCCCCACACGGTGTCTGCCCGTAACGGACGGCCCCTGGATGTCGATGGACCAGGTGAATGAATACACTTATGAAGGACCCTTTGCTCCGTTTCAGCATCAGAGGCTCACTCATTCATCTGCAGTATTTGCCCGCCTCAAGTCTCTGGAGTTCTCTGAATACAGAGAAGAAATTTTGTATGACTATAGTTTTCTTGCCAGGACGAAGGGTTTCCTAGGCCATGGGCTTCATTCCTCGAGCTGGAGTTTCCTGTTGCCCAAGTTACTTGCCCATGGTATGTGAGGACCTTTTCGAAGCCACCATTCCCCTATCATCTGGTCACTGAGTTCAATGGCATTTGGTAGCCTGGGAGAGTTTCTAAGGAAGTCTAGCTTAAATCTTGAGACTCAGGTGGCCACCACCAAGAGACCAGAAAATGTAAGACATTTTAACCAGGCCTAGCTACCTGATACAGGGCTCCTAAACTCTCACCAGCCAGGCAGCCCTCTGCAGAGCCACACAACTATGAAATTCCAGAATCCCATTGCCTGGCGCACCAGGCCCCTCAACTGCCAATTTCAAAATCAGACACCACTATTAAACACTAAAAATGAAAATCTCATCAGGAGATTTCGAGCTTCTTCATTTCCCTCCTGCTACTAGACTATCAGCAGGAGGAGAACATGCATGGACACAAACACACACACACACACACACCCCAAGTCATTGCACGTTTAAAGATTAAAAGGATTGGCCTGTTTGTTCTTCTACTACAACTGTTACATCTATCTTTGTTTTCCTTCAGCATCAATGTAGACAGAGGCATTTTATTTTTTCATGGTAAAAATAATCTTAGGCTTTAGAAACGCATCTACGATGGTGAATACACTATTTCTAAAATGCGTTCTTTGGAGTCACTTCTAGTATTCACAGTAAAGAATGAGTTTCCAATAACGATCTTAAGATACTGAGAAGTGCATCTTTTTCACTGAAAATTAGTTAGGAATCTATAATTTTTTAAGTTTTTCTCTTCACTACTGAAATCTCTGGTTAAAAAAAAAAAAAAAAAAAAAAGGCAAAGCACTCACTCTAACATGCCATTTCTAACTTTATAGTAAAGACGACCCAATAATCATTTCCAGTTTGCTGGACTAAGCTGGTATATTTTGAAAGTATACATGGGCTTAGGTTTGGCACATCATTTGTAGTGTCTGTAATATAACTAATTTTTCTCCATCTTTGATTTTGAAGAAGTGATCAGAAGAAAGTTTTCCACATAGAAAGTGTCAGCTTTGTTCACTACTTTAAAGAATTTTCAAGCTTATAACGCATTGCTTTTTCATCAAGGAAAAAATAGATTATACATCGTTCAGGAAACAGAAAAAAAATTATAAGGAGATTTTGCCTATTGAATGTAATGGATTGTCAGGAACCCTTGACATTATTCTACAGGCGAGGACACATAAAATCAATACATCTTAGGCAAGGTTTAATTTATTTGTAGGTTCTTACAACAAATGACTTACCTTTTTTGTTTGCCGTTTTTCTTTTTCACTTTTGCACTCATGAGTAGCTATGGTTTTTATCTGTCTCATTATTAAGCACAAAACAAGATGATCATGTCATTATTACCGTATATTTTTTAAGGAGAATGATTGCAAAGCATGAAGAAAACATCCAGGAATCTAGGGGTTGTACTAAGCGTGATGGTTGTAAAACACTTCCTTCTGCCAGGTTTCCTAAGATGCAGAGCTCCACCAAGGAACTGGGCTCTACCCCAGTTTTTTCTCATGCATGTGTCTCCTGCAAAGACATCCCCCCACACTGTGAGTTTTTGGAAGGCAGATGCTTTAAAAACTAGACTTTATAAAAGGAAGGACCAGAGATTAAGGGGACTTAAGTTTTGATAGTTTGGATTCTGTGTTGGTGATGGGGCCTCTCTCTCGAAGAATGTGTAGTGCGGAGTATTGGATGCTTTAGCATAACAAACCCTAGTGACTCTATGCATTCAGTCTAATAAAAATGCTCTTTTTATAGTACACATTTTGGAAGTTTTTATTTTTGCTATTAGTATTAAAGACAATTACAATGGTTTTATGCTCCTGGTCAAACAGATCTAATGGGCTGCCAGTTCTCCACTTGCTTCTTCCAAACCATACTGACTGACTGTGAACATGTGAGGACAGGCGGGGTACTCTAGAGTCAGCAACAAGCTGGATTTGAACCCCGTTCTTCTACTTACTGTCTATGTGACATTGGCTAAGCTCTTAACGTCTCTCTCTTCATCAGTAAAATGGAGAATCGTATTACCAGCCACGTGGTCCCGTTCAGTGGATTAAATTTTGATTAGATGGTACATGTTGTCTACATGCAAAGCATGGTAAACCCTAAGTGCTCAACAGACGTTAACTAGTATTGTTTTTCATCACAAGGGAGACCCCTGCGGTTGGCAGGAGCCTCACCATGGCGTGGCTCCTCGGGTGGAGACTTTGAGCCCAGAACGAGAAGCGTCCAGCCTCAGATGAGGAAGTTGAAGCTGTGTAACTGTTAGAGCAAGCATTTCAAAGCAATTCTTTACAGTGGTAATGGATGTGGCAAATGTGTGGATTTTGTTAGGATTTCTTCTGACAGCCATGAACACAGATATATTTTAAAGCAATGTAACTGTCCTAAATCTGGAGCAGGGAATACAGTGACTTCTAGTATTATTTTTCACTTCTCCAATGACAGTGTAGAAGTTATATTTGATAAATTCCTTAGAAGTTATTTGACTTAGAAAAGGCCCCGTACCATTTAACCTTGGTTTTGTTCCACTCAGACCTGTGTCCAAGGCCCATCTAATGTAATACATCACAAAGGTTAATACGCCAAAGCCTTCCCAGAGCACAATTCCCTAGGACCACTTTTTAGGGAAAACCACCTTAGAGTGAGGCTTTTTGAAACATTGGTGACTATTACCACTCTAGCTTTAAGGTAGACCCCTTTGGGCTCATTTCCCCTCTGCAGCAAATAGTATAAGAGAAAAAGCCCAGTGCATTAAGAAATCAGCAAAGGCAGATAAATGTGCATACTCCTCATTGTCCTGGCCAGTCTCAAGAAATGTATGTTGGAGAGAAATATAAAATATCAAGAATTTGTGCTACTTTTAAAAACTATTAGCTCTGCTTTATATTCATGATCATTGATACTGCCAAGTGTGAGATAATCTGCAAAGAATTGCTGATTTTTTTAATGAAAAAGGAAGTTATCATTTACTTAGCTTTTCTTGAAACTTGAAGGACTTGTTTACTAGTTTATATAACATGGCTCTTGGGACAGAGATCATGCTAAAGACAATCATGGCAGATTTAAGGATCAGAAATTATATATTCTCCTCTCGATTCCTTTCAAGAATACGACCTTTTCTTTCTGAGTTCAGGTACCTGAGGGTCAAGGGTTCAGCTGTCCCCAAACGAAATGGCCTGGCTAGAACATACCCTTCCACCACCAGACCAGTGTTGGAGCAAGAATATAAAGCTTCTCGTGTCAGTAATTATCCTTTTAAAATCTGCTCTCTTACCTGATCTTCCAAAAACAGCTGCAAAGTAGGTATTTTTAAAAGAAGAATTGGTACCTGACTTGACCAAGCTCCCTTGAATTTATTTATTTATTTTAAAGATTTTATTTATTTATTTGAGAGCGAGAGAGATCACAGAGGGAGAGGCAGACTCGCTGTTGAGCAGAGCCCAATGTGGGACTCGATCCCCAGACCCTAGGATCATGACCTGAGCCAAAGGCAGATGCTTAATTGACTGAGCCACCCATGTGCCCTAAGCTCCCTTGAATGTAGTGGCAAAATGTAAACTGAGGCAGAGGCGTCGCCATCCCTGGTTCTCTGTTCCTTCCACTG